>NC_090260.1:31735463-31865463 GCF_037325665.1 Littorina saxatilis | reverse complement strand
TATATTCGGATTAAAAACAAGCTCTGAAAATTAAATATATAAAAATTATTATGAAAATTAAATTGTCCAAATCAATTTTAAAAAACACTTTCATCTTATTCCTTGTCGGTTCCTGATTCCAAAAACATATAGATATGATATGTTTGGATTAAAAAACACGCTCAAAAAGTTAAACACAAGAGAGGTACAGAAAAGCGTGCTATCCTTCTTAGCGCAACTACTACCCCGCTCTTCTTGTCAATTTCACTGCCTTTGCCATGAGCGGTGGCCTGACGATGCTACGAGTAAAATGGCATTGCGTTCAGTTTCATTCTGTGAGTTCGACAGCTACTTGACTAAATATTGTATTTTCGCCTTACGCGACTTGTATTTTTGTAATATCAACTTTTCATTGTGTGGTCTTTGTAATCCGATGTGTGTGTGTAAACTGTTCAGTGTGTGTGTGTGTGTGTGTGGGAGTGAGTGTGTGTGTGTGTGTGTGTGTGTGTGTGTGTGTGTGTGTGTGTGTGTGTGTGTGAAAACCGATCTGTCTGTCAAAGAACATGTTCCTGCGAACAATCACACGTGCAACAAGGCAACTGCTTTGGGTTCTGTTGGGTTAAACAATGTTTTATTAAATCAAACATGATACAACAATACAACGATAAACAATAGGGACACGAACTCAAGCGAACGCTTATATTACGCGCCCTACGTAGTAGGAAAATAACACAAATATGATGTCGGACAAGCATTGCTTATAAATTGTGGAACTATCTAGATGAACAGCATAGTTAAAGCAAATCAGAAAGAATAAGAAAAAGCTAGCAGGAGGAAGAGGGGGGAGGGTGGAGGTGGGAGGAAAGAACGGTAGGTACATATGAAAGATGAAGGTGATTAGCGCATACAAAAGAGAATATACATAGTTCATTACAAACCATAGTCCTGTGGCAAATAAGCAGTAGCTCGCTAAATATATATTTGAAAAATGCATATAAAATAAAGGCTGTTTGCATGAATATGAGTACTGAGTCAAATCAACAAAAATGACCAGATTCACGGATAAACGATTGGACACTTTCAAAAATAAGTTTGTTGGTGCAAAGAGAAAGGTTTTCGCTACCATTTAACAATATTTCAACATGTCTGTAATTTACAGGAAGTGCGTTTATTGTAGACAGGCGAGCATCTACGTACAAAGGACAATGTGTCAAATAATGGTCAGCTGTTTCGTTCAGGTATCCGCAAGCGCACTGTGGGTTTCCCTGTAAGTGGCGTTTACACAGGTCAGAATTCAAATTACTCATGTTTAGGCGCATTCTGCAGTGGTGAATCTCTTCCAGTCTTTTTCCACAGTAATAATAGGCAGGTACGTTATAATCAGGAGAAGATAAATAGCGTTTGAAATCGCTGATTAAGTTAGTTGTTTTGATGTTGTCTGGCAAGGTGTTCCACAGGACAGTAGTAGATAGTATACAAGATCGACGGTATAATTCAGTTTTGCACATGGGGACTCTTCTTTCTAATGGTCTTCTATGATGATAGGGGTTAACATGTTTCTTTCTTTCTTTCTTTATTTGGTGTTTAACGTCGTTTTCAACCACTAAGGTTATATCGCGACGGGGGAAGGGGGGAGATGGGATAGGGCCACTTGTCAATTGTTTCTTGTTTACAAAAGCACTAATCAAAAATGTGCTCCAGGGGCTTGCAACGTCGTACAATATATTACCTTACTGGGAGAATGCAAGTTCCAGTAAAAAGGACTTAACATTTCTTACATACTGCTTGACTAAAATCTTTACAAAAATGGACTATATTCTATACAAGAAACACTTAACAAGGGTAAAAGGAGAAACAAAATCCGTTAGTCGCCTCTTACGACATGCTGGGGAGCATCGGGTAAATTATTTATCGTCCCAACCAATATGGGACTCCCCCTAACCCTCGGGGAGTGGGGGTTAACATCAGAAGTTAAAGGTGGCAAGAGATGTGATAAGTAATGAGGACATTTGCCATATACCATCTTGTAATATAAAATCAGTTTGTGTCTGCTCCGTCTTTCTTTTAGGTTACAAAATCCGCTTTCTTTATACAGTTTTTTTGTGGCTTGTGCCGCGCACACCACCGATTATAGTCCGAATGGCTTCCAAATGTAATTTTTGCAGTGCAGTTGACCAGTACTCGGTGCAGTTGTCCCATAGGATGTCTGCGTAGTCAAAATGTGGAAGAACGAAAGATTTATACATAATTTCCAGACTTTTACGATTTAATCTATATTTGTAATATCAAGTTAAACAATTAATTAATAAGGTGACCGTTTTTACGATGCTTCTCACTTGGAAGTCCCACTTACAATTATTCTGCAAGATTCGGCCAAGAAGTTTATGTTGGTTCACGTTTTCCAAAACTGACAATATTATTAAAAATGATTGGTTCGGTTGGTATATTATCACGTTTCATGTCTAACAGTTCTGTTTTTGCTTCGTTAAATTTAACTTTCCACTGTTTTGCACAGGTATTAATTTTATTTAGGTCTGCGTTCAAAATCTGCGCTCGTCTAATTGGATCTTCTAAGGACATGGACATGCTCGTGTCATCAGCAAACAACTTTATAACAGATTCAGTATCATTTACAATGTCGTTGATATATATCAGGAATAACAAAGGGCCTAGAACAGAACCTTGTGGAACACCTGCCGGGATACATTTCAACGCAGACTTAGCACCCTTAATAACAACCGCCTGGTGGCGATTTTTTAAATAATCGTGAAACCATTTCAACAATTGTCCTCTGATTCCTACTAGTTCCAGTTTATATAATAACCCTTTGTGCAAGACTTTTTCAAATGCCTTTGACACATCACAAAAAAACAGCTTGAGTGGTAATTCCCATATCGTAATTTAAACAGAACTCGGCATAAGTAGAAGCCAGTTGACAAATGGTAGAGTCACCAGGAATAAATCCTGACTGTGCCGGTGTTAATATATCATTTCGCTGTAAAAAAGGCGTAAACATGGCTGTGGACACAGCGCTCCATTACCTTCCCAACACAACTTAATAATGAAATTGGTCGATAATTGTTACAACAATCTGCTGGGCAGGCTTTGTAAATAGGAGTGACATGAGCCGTCTTCCACAAATTAGGATATATACTTTCTCTAAGGCTTCTATTAAACAAATATGTCAGGGGTTCTGCTATGGCGTCAACAGCAGCAACTAGAAGTATGTTGTGAATAAGATCCGGACCAGTGGCTTTACCTTTATCAAGGCCTTTAATAACCTCTTTAACCTCGTCGACTGTAAGATAAATCTCATTAAGTTCGCTGTCGAAAAAATCAGCTTGAGGCAAATTGTCGTCTGGCGTTTTAAGAACGGAATTTTGTATGCAAAAAATTGTTCAGAACGTTAGCTTTTTCCTGGTTTGACTGGTTAATCTTCCCTTCAAAATTAATCGGAGGAATTTCATCAACACCAAGTCCTTTCTTGTCCATGAATGACTTTACCAACTGCCACCACTTTTTAGTACCAAAGGAACCTTGGTCGGAAATGCGTTCGTCTAACTCAATATAAAATTGCTGGACTCTGTCTCGCTTAGCTGCTGTAACACGATTACGCGTCTGACGATAACTCAGCCAATCTTCTAAAGAGTTACTCGTTTTTGCTCTCAGGTGAGTTTGATCGCTCTCGTCGATTAACTTTAAGATTTCTAGGGAAATCCAGAGTGCGTCTTTAGGGCGTACAATAACTTCTTTAACAGGCATGAACTGCTTTGCAACATTCATAAAAGTTCTACTAAAAACATCAATACTATCATTAAACATTTCATTCGTCACCATACCTGTTCAATCAACTTGTGAAAGAGCGTTACAAAACCCTTCTATATTCAATTTATCGTAATTGAAAATAGTTCGTTTAAAGGAGTTACTCACATTTACAGTACTTTTTAATATCGCCCGTGGTACGCTGTGATCGCTGCAAACTTATGGCAAAACATCTACAGATTTAATTATTTGTGGTGTCTGTGTAATTATAAGGTCTATGCAGGTACTGCTTGTTTCAGTTATACGTGTCGGAACATTGACAAGTTGACAGAGCTGATATGAATGCAACATATTGAAAAAATTGTGAGAGCCTGGAGAACTTATGAAATCAACGTTAAAATCAGCACAGATCACAAAATTCAACACTTGACTATTTACTTTTCTTAAACTTTCGTCTACTAATTCCCAATATTGAACATTTCCATTCGGTGGACGGTAAAATGAACCTATCAAAATACTTTCTTTGTTCAATTTGATCTCGACCCACACGGCTTCTAGGCCGACGACGTTAAACTCAGGACGGGGTTTATAATACAAATAATTTTTGTTTTACATAGATTGCTACTCCGCCATAAGGATGGTCTGGACAGTCAAGTCGAACAGGGGGACTGAAATTTGGAATCAATAATGAGGAGTTATCATCAGAATGCGCTAGCCATGTCTCCGAAAGTGTTAAGACATCGTGCCGTTGAACTTTGGGCTGCAATAAATTAATTTTATTCCTAAGGCTTCTGACATTAATGTGTACGACACTGATTCCATGCTCGTGTTCAGGACCTGGGTTCTTTTCTACATCACCTGATAAATACAACGTCCACTGTGCAAACGGGGTTACAGAAGGACTTGACTGCGGGTCATTAAAATTTGTTTTTGACAACTTGGTGTTGGTTGATAAAGCCGACCAGTTTTTAAAGCTGAAGGTAACACAACAAAAAACGAACAATGATAACGGAACACGGGCTGGTGATTTAAGGGAAGTTAAAATCACAAATGGTAACACAGAAGATTCACATAAGAAAGCAAGTTTGCGACAGAGAACTACTGCTTTTCCATAGAAACACCCAATTCTGGCCCTGTCCATGCTTAAATTAACTGACATATCCTATCAGGATCAGGAACAAGAAAATGGCCAGGGGGAGGGTGTATCTGCGGGCTGGTCTGGGACGAATTGCGCTACAAAAAGACAACAGAAAAAACAAGGGTAAAGTTTGTAAAGAGGGTTCAAAAACAAGATTAAGTAAAGAATGTATATACAGAGTTCCCAATGGGTAACGGTTTTCCATTAGAAAACAACAACAACAACAAACAAGAGGCGAAGCCTTCAAGGCTCACGTAAGAAATCGACAAACAGTAACACAAACTCAATCACTCCGTCACACATACACACACACACACACACACACACACACACACACACACACACACACACACACACACACACACACACAGTAAGCATAGGTGAAACTATGCAAGAAAGCGAGACCCTGGATCTGCCAAGAAGTCTCGGCCCGCTCACAATAACAATGACCGAGACTTTCAGTAATTCCTTTGCGTGACGTCTAACCCTCTTACGTCATAATGTGACGTCTTCAAATAGTTTCTATCACACACGTCGAACACTTTTGACCGAGACTGACGTAATCCATAGACTCGGAAATGTTAAAGTTTCTACCACAGACATACACACATACATACATACGCACGCACGCACGCACGCACGCACGCACAGACAGACAAAGTTTATCATCGCATAGGCTACACTTACGTGAGCCAAAAACACTTCTGTAGCTCTCAGCTCGTGGTTCAAAAATATACACATGCACATGCATGCAGACAAACACACACACACACACACACACACACACACACACACACACACACATACACACACACACACATATGTATACAGTACTCCCCGGTTAACGTCACTACCGTTTAAGGTCACACCTCTGATAACATCAACCAGGGTGTTGGTCCCGACCTAAAGCCTTCTTTGTATGACTAAGAAAACCTCGCTTAGCGTGACCTCGGATACGGGAACACCTCTTTTTATGTGACCCCCGTTCTGGGCTCGTATTCTTGAAAAAGCTGCAAAATTGTGTCCTTTAAAGTCAAACTGTCGTTTAACTACCGCCCGGTATTTATTTTTACTGCCCAGTAATTATTTATTTTCCCCCGGTATTAATGTGTGTCTGGCGGAAGGTCGGCAGCTACCAGAATTGGTTATTTTTAGAATTGGAGATTCCTCATGCTTGCTCCTCTCTACAAACAATATTTGAACAAGATTTATTCTTGAAAAAGCTGCAACTCATATACTGGCCTGTAAAACTCAATAAGTCCGCCAACTGCTAAGTGTTATTTATGAAACACCGGTAAGTCCTTACCGGGTTGTCTCCGAGCTGTAAAGTTAGAGGACCCCTCCCCCTCCTGTAAAGTCGCTACCTGTCAGTAACTTCACCAACACTGTCCATTAAAACCGTCAAGTTCGAATAAATCTTGTTCAAATATTGTTCGTAGATTTATGTCCCTCATGGACACACATTGGTGTCATTTAAGCACCGATGCATTGCGGTCAAATACGAGCTTCTGCTCGCGAAAGATTTCAACCGATGCTCGATCATAACGGCGTGTTGCAAAAGCGTGCTTGCGTCTTGTTTAATGCATTACAGTGGCGAGCATTTGGTGTCTGATTCCGTAGCCGAACGGTTATCGAATTCGCCTGATGCGCAATTAAGTCGAGTACAAATCGCCATCAGGCCTTACTTTTTTTTTTTTTTTTTTACTCTTTGTCATTAATTTTGTTTGTTTTTACATTTAGTCAAGTTTTGACTAAATGTTTTAACGTAGAGGGGGGAATCGAGACGAGGGTCGTGGTGTATGTGCGTGTGTGTGTGTGTCTGTGTGTGTGTGTGTGTGTGTGTGTAGAGCGATTCAGACTAAACTACTGGACCGATCTTTATGAAATTTGACATGAGAGTTTCTGGGTATGATATCCCCAGACGTTTTTTTCATTTTTTTTATTAATGTCTTTGATGACGTCATATCCGGCTTTTCGTGAAAGTTGAGGCGACACTGTCACGCCCTCATTTTTCAACCAAATTGGTTCAAATTTTGGTCAAGTAATCTTCGACGAAGCCCGGACTTTGGTATTGCATTTCAGCGTGGTGGCTTAAAAATTAATTAATGACTTTGGTCATTAAAAATCTGAAAATTGCAAAAAAAATATTTTTTTTATAAAACGATCCAAATTTACGTTCATCTTATTTTCCATCATTTGCTGATTCCAAAAACATATAAATATGTTATATTTGGATTAAAAACAAGCTCTGAAAATTAAATATATAAAAATTATTATCAAAATTAATTTGTCGAAATCAATTTAAAAACACTTTCGCCTTATTCCTTGTCGGTTCCTGATTCCAAAAACATATAGATATGATATGTTTGGATTAAAAACACGCTCAGAAAGTTAAAACGAAGAGAGGTACAGAAAAGCGTGCTATCATTCTCAGCGCAACTACTACCCCGCTCTTCTTGTCAATTTCACTGCCTTTGCCGTGAGCGGTGGACTGACGATGCTACGAGTATACGGTCTTGCTGCGTTGCATTGCGTTCAGTTTCATTCTGTGAGTTCGACAGCTACTTGACTAAATGTTGTATTTTCGCCTTACGCGACTTGTTGTTTATTTTCTTCGTGTGCAAAAGAGTACGTTGTAATATCAAAATTGATTTAAAAAATTAATTTTAGGCGAGAATGAGTTTTTTTAAAAATTGATGGTTAACATGATATTACCGTTAACTACCTTGTATACGCCCACCCACCCTATGTACCAGTTTTGCCCCAAAGTGGGGGGTGGGCGTTTACTAGGTACTATACCCTTGGCAGGAGCGGGTCCTTAGCTAGAACAAGAGGCGAAGCCATCAAGGCTCACGTAAGAAATCGACAAACAGTAACACAAACTCAATCACTCCGTCACACACACACACACACACACACACACACACACACACACACAGAAAGAGCATAGGTGAAACTGTGCAAGAAAGCGAGACACTAGATCTAGATCTGTCTGTCTGCATGTAGCCAAACACTGTACAAAAGGAAGACGTGGAACTTGCGAAGAAAATGGGAAAAAGTGTTTGTGGGTTATCGTCCCTAGTCACATGCTGGCGGCGAAAACAAAATGGCGGATCGCGTAGGTACCGATCGTGTGCGAGGTGGTGGTAAATAATTGTGCTCGGCTTTTTGTTGCAAGAACGCCCGTTACAAACAGAGCTGCTTCGGGAAAACTTTCCACAAGTTCCCTACAGAAGAAAAAAGGTGGGTTGTGCAGTGATTATTTCATCAGGTTTACCTTCTTCAGAATGAGAATGCAATGGCTCGAGTCAACTCGCTCAGTAGACTACAGCGTCAGCGAGTACTTACGACTGTGAGTGTGAGTCAGCAGTCAGTACAAAACAACAGTTTACACTTGATGACAAACCCGTGGGCATATTTGCCGAAACCTTTATCAAACCTTGCTTACGGGAAAACTACAGTACAAAGGTACATCACTCATCCGTTTTGCGTTCAGGCAGAGCGTTAGATTTAGACTGAAGATCTGATTTAGCTTTCTTTGTCTTTCCTTTTTGCTTAGTTTAACAATAACATTGTTGTTTTTATTGTCAAACTAGGTGCAGAATATGGATGCAATTCACAAGGCGAGAGGACTTTGTTCAAGGTCTCAAGCTTTGTATTGATCACTTTGAGGCCAACCAGTAAAACAATCCTGCAGAGAGGATCACTTGTGTGGAATGCTGTCCCGACATTGTTTGCAGTGCCCAATCCACCACCGAAGGTTATTTATTTATTGGTTTTAGGTTTTTGCAAACCAAAGAAGCACACTATTAAATGCAGGTTGAGTAATGACAAGTTTGAGGCTGATGTAAGAATTGAAAACAACAGCATTGTTCCCATCAAATAATGCCTGTTTGCATTTAGCGCAAAAAAATGATAAGGCCAACAAAAAAAAGTTACGTATTTTGGATCGACGTCCTGATTATGATGATATGATGAACTTATTTTGCAAAAAAACAGCCCCAAATGGCAAAAAAGGTATAGGGTCGGCGTCAACAACAAAAAAGTTGTATGTTTCTGGTCACCTGACCCTACCTATGTTTTCCCGACGACCCTAGACATTTTTTTTTTTTTGAATTTTCAAAAATAAAAGGGGTATTCGAAAATCAATTGTTTTCCTGTTTTTCAACAAAATAGTTTAAAAGATGGTTTTAAAAAAAAAGGTTAGAAAAAAAATCTCCACCTTTAGTCATGTTAGGTCACAAAAAAGTCTGTTTAAGGTAACATAGGCCCCCCAAAAATAGCGTCGGTAGGTCGGCTTTTTAGTTTTGTATTTTAGCCATCTGAATATTTTAATTTTATTTTTTAATGCCCCCAAAAGTCTAGGGCCGGTGGGAAAAAAATAGGGTCGGTCCGGATACCGTAAACAGATTATTTTTTGTTTTGCCTTACCAGAAACATACACTTTTTGTGTGTGGCCTAAGACCAATGCCATGAAATTGGGAGAAATGTTTCATTGTGACTGGGTGTTGGTTGTGAGTTTGTCAGTTAAAGAGCTGTGCAATTTGCAGGTTGCTAGTGGGAGGAAGCCACCATCGCAAAGGGTAGCTACAAATGAAGCCAGCACCGACCTGTCGCCTGATACACAAATTGTTCAACCAGGTAAGAGATTTTTAACCATGAAGAACACCCTGACATCAAAAAATGTTTAAACCCATCCATTACATAGTTGATAATCGCTGTATAGGGTGACGGGCGCTGGGGCGGGGTGGTAAGACGTCGGTCTATTAACTCGGAAGGTCGAGGGTTCGAATCCCGGTCGCGGCCGCCTGGTGGGTTAAGTGTGGAGATGTTTCCGATCTCCCAGGTCAACTTATGGGCAGACCTGCTAGTGACTTATCCCCCTTCATGTGTACACGCAAGCACAAGACCAAATACGCACGAAAAAGATCCTGTAATCCATGTCAGAGTTCGGTGGGTTTTAGAAACACAAAAATACCCCGCATGCTTCCTCCGAAAGCGGCGTATGGCTGCCTAAATGGCGGGGTAAAAACGGTCATACACATAAAATTCCACTTGTGCAAATAAATGAGTGCACGTGGGAGTTTCAGCCCACGAACGCAGAAGAAGAAGAAGCTGTATAGGGCGGATGCATGGATGGATGAAATTGTACCTGTAGTTCCCACACGTAAAGATGGGAAACATATCCTGTTAGAGGCATGGTTTGACAAGAAACAATTAAGTGGCTCTATTCCCATCTCCCCCCCCCCCCCCCCCCTTTCCCCGTCGCGATATAAGCTTCATGGTTGAAAACGACGTTAAACACCAAATAAAGAAAGAAAGAAAGAGGCATGGTGTGTGAGGAGTTTACCTGGTACTGTTGTCCTAATCAATCAATCAATCAATCAATATAAAGCTTATATAGCGCGTATTCCGTGGGTACAGTTCTAATGGCCTCAGCCATTCAGTACCAAACAAGGTCAATTCCATCATTGTTCCACATCGAATCCATAGTTGCTAATACACTTCATTTCTGGCCTGCCTTCCTACGCTATTGTTTATTTTCATTTTGTGATTGAATTACACATGTTTTAATTTCTTCCAGGTTGTAACTTGTTATGGTTATGTTATTTTATGTGTGTTTTGTGTGTGTGTTTTCTTTTTTAGATGACATTCAGGCGATCCTGGAGGACATAGGATGTAAAGCATCAAAGTCGTCATCCTCTTCATCCCCTCGTGAAGCGGAACTTCGGCAGAAGGTCAACAAACTGAGGAGCAAGGTTTTCCGATTAGAAAAGAAAACGATGGAACCCCGTGTAAAACGAGCGAGTAAATTAGCCAAGCCTCCCAAGAAAGACTTTGTAATAGAACAGTTGTCTCATATATTATCAGGCGAGGCGAGCTATTTTGCCATTTATGCCTGTTACATATTTACCGGTTATCTGCTGCTGTGTCCATTCCTGGCAGAGACGGAACGCATGTTACCAAGGAGCCGAAGGAGAGTCGATGAGATGAGAGAATGTGATTAACAATTGCCAACTCTCTCCGTACAAAGAGGGTCCAAAATTGTATCAAAATATAGATCGTAGGGAATTCAAAATAAAAAAAAAGAGACAAAACATGTACTTCGGCTCATAGAGCCTTCTTTAATTTTTGACTCAAAAGTCCATGCTCCGAGAGTCCTTTTTTTAATTTTGAATTGCCTACCATCTATATTTTTATACATTTTCAAAAAGATTCAACAGTCACCTTCCGTTATTCTTGAACTTGGCTATCCCAGCCTTACCTCAACATTCGATATTCCTGTGATACTTTTGACGTAAAATCAATTTTTACTGTAAAACACTTCGGCAAGAGGATTGGTCCAAGCAAACAAATAATAAACTTGTAAGATTTTTCCTGATATTTCCGATCAATTGCCTATGGTTTTATTTAGCTAAAAGATTCAAACGTCACACCTTTGACCCATGGCTATTTTTAAGGGGAGAGTAGCATCCCTGGTGTGTTGTTTTTGATGTACCTTTTGGTCTGTTTACAGTAACATAGGCACACAAAAAGAGGGTCGGTAGGTCGGCTTTTCTTAATTTTTTTTTTATAACCATCTTTTTAAATTATTTGGCAAAAAAACAGGAACAAAATTGATTTTTTTTCTTTTTCTTTTTCTCCAAATGCCAAAAAAAAGGTCTAGGGTTGGCGGGGAAAAAATAATAGGGTTGGTCGGGATACCGTAAACAGACTATTTTGCTTTGTTTTGCCTAAGCAATGACTAACAAACTTTCTTTAGGGTCTGACATTGTATATACTATACAACTTTTTGGGGTATTAACTAAATACATGTATACAGTTTTTGATTCCTTTTATACTTTTTCACAAATTACCCCCCCCCCCCCCTTTTTTTTGTAGTCTGCCCTGGGGGCGGGAGGTCTCCTAATTTCGGTTTCTAGGGTCATCTTATGCTTCCCCATGAGCTGAGAACTTAATTTAAAATGGGCCACGATTTTTTTATTTGTATTTTGTAATTGTGCCTTTGTCCAGTCACATGATTTCACTTTGTACTTAAAAACTTGGCACTGTCATCATTTTATTGCTATTTATTGTTCAGTTGTTCAGTATTTATTGCTATTGGGCATCAGTTGTTCAGTTGCCCTCTTTCGAATGAGCCATGCATGCATTATGGATGTGTTTAGCGAATGGGGATACCTCAAGCAATGTAAAAAAAAGAAACAATGTGAAGCAAACATATAGCACCAAATAAAATAACCGAATCAGAATGGAAACTTCTTCAGTGTATGTGTGTGTGTGTGTGTGTGTGTGTGTGTGTTTGCTGTTTTAAATACCGAAAATGTGAAAATAAAGCAAGTCACAACATGAGAAAGATCGACTGTACTAGTCATAACAAAGCAGGAGACAGTCTGGTCAGCATGCAGCAAAGGGGAATAACTCATATTTAGCCATTCTCATTTCTAAGCATGCCCAATGAGGAAGTTATCCTTCTTCCCATTGTAGTTTCTTTGATGTAGCCTACTTACAAGGACACGACTGCCAACTAGTCTCGGCGTGCTCAAAATAATAATGACCGAGACTGTCAGTACTTCCTTCGCGTGACGTCTAACCCTCTTACGTCATAATGTGACGTCAATGTAATGTGACGTCTTCAAATGTTAGAGTTTCTACCACAGACATACACACGCACAGACGCACGCACGCACGCACGCACAGACAGACAAAGTTACGATCGCATAGGCTACACTTACGTGAGCCAAAAACGATATTTTGGTCATTTGTCATAGAAGTGTTCAAAGGATGTGTTATTGCACAAAACTCCCCCCCCCCCCCCCCCCACACACACACACACTAACACTAACACACAAAATCAACCTCTTCAGACAGGGCCGGACTACCGGGGGGGTTATGGGGGTTGCGCAACCCCCCCCCCCCCCCTAGCCTAAACATGTACCTTACTTATTTAATTTTTTTATTATTATTGCTTATTTTATGCCGTTTCATGCAAGGAGCGACCATTTTCCTATCTCAGAATATGACCTACCCGTCAGCTTCAGGGGGCTTCGCCCCCTGACCCCCACAACGAGGGAGGGGGGGTGGGTTCTAGGGTTTCCGGACCCCCCCCCCCAGCCAAAAAATAAAAATATTGAATGAGGTGTGCATTTCTTTATTTTACATTGAGTTTCAATTTTTGGGGTATTAATCAGTGACAAAATCTGCTGCCTGAAACTGGTAATGATCATCCCCAGAATGCACCAGATTGTACCATTTTGCATCCTTTTTTTCAAAATTTTCCGGGGGGGCATGCCCCCGGACCCCCCTAGCAAGCTAGGCGCTTCGCGCCGTCGGCTCGGCGCTTCGCGCCGTCGGCTCGGCGCTTCGCGCCGTCGGCTCGGCGCTTCGCGCCGTCGGCTCGGCGCTTCGCGCCGTCGGCTCGGCGCTTCGCGCCGTCGGCTCGGCGCTTCGCGCCTTCACACCCATATCTTCACAATATACTTTTGAAAAAAAACAGTCATAAAATGAACTGATCCGCTCCTGCCGCCAGGGGGAACATCCCCCTGGGCCACCACTGGCAACCCCCCCCCCCCCCCTCCTCTTCGCCTAGTCCGGCCCTGTCAGACATCACTTCCCGCCAAAGATGAAGCTTTGAAGATGAAGACCATTGTTGGAGCAGTCCGCAGTACAAGCCATCAACAACTGTACGACGAGTCAGGCTTTATTTCACTTTAAGAGAGGCGTAAACGTCAAAAATTGATATTATTTCACAAGATTGTACACCGTAAGGTGCCAAACTACTTACTTGCGATATTGCCACCATTAATATCAACTAATAATCCGTATCGCCAGCGCAGACCTTTAGATAGGAAAGTTCCATCGTTTAACACTGAATTATACAAAAAATTATTTCTCCCATCTACAACACAACTCTGGAATTCTTTACCAGACTACATAAAACTTAGTAAGTCCCTCAAGCACTTTTTGTCAAAATACGATTTAAGTCTGCCGTGTTATTGGTATTCTGGAGATCGCATATCACAAACAGTTCACTGTAGGCTCAGGCTATGTATAAGTGATCTTAATAACGATCTAGTGAGACGACACGTTGCTACAGATGCAACTTGTGACTGCGCATTTCCGTCCTTCTTCTTCTTCTTGGCGTTCGCAGAGGTTACACAATCAGTCCAGCACTGGTGCGCATTTCCGTCCGAAACCGTAAAACACTTCCTATTAGATTGTCCAAATTATCGCGAAGCACGGCAAGAAACCATACATACCCTCCCTAACCACAGTATTCACCTCCCCCACCTTCTAAATGGAGACAGACAGTATTCTCTAGATTTGAACAGGAACATTTTTTCAAGAGTACACTCGTTCATTGAACGTTCAGGACGCTTTGGGCAAACCAGAATCAATGCTCCACAAGCCGGACAACAACTTTAATTTCTGCACAACTCCTACCCATCCCTCTTCTTTTTATTCCTTTTCTTCCCCTCCTTCCTTCCTCTTACTGTCTTTCTTTATAATGATTATGCAACGTTTATTATGTTATGATAATTTTGGATGATTAATGAGATGAGGATGATTATAATGATGATGCTTTGGATTTCCAATTTGGTTTATTTAGACAAATTGTTCAGCCGTTACCGCCTTACGTTATAATATCCATGCAGGAACACCACTATAAGCTTCTAGCTTGTTGCTGTTACCTGTGTCTTTTGTATACATGTCATGATTGTAACATTTGTTGAAATAAACTTATGTTTAAACCAAAGATGAAGCTTTCGTTTCTTCTTTTTTCTCCCAGTCAAAAATGTATTGCGATTCTCTAGCCACTCCAGAAACCTTTTTCTGTCCAATCCCCGAAGCATGCCTGAGGAAAGGAAACAATTGAAAAACAACAATAACAGCAGACTGAATAATCTTTATCTATTTTCCTTGTCTACTAGTCCACTGGTCGAAACTGGGGGGTGGGCGTTTACTAGGTACTATACCATGTACACCTGCATGCATCTGAGGTTTATAAAAAAAATAAAAATAAAATCTCCCCGTGTTTTTATTTCATTCAGTTTGTTTGGGTTGTTGCTATTGACTTTGAAACTGACACGCCGGCGAAAACGCCGGTAACGCGTGCGCAGAGAAGAGCAAGCATCGGGAATCTTCAATTCTAAAAATAACCAACTGGTAGCTGCCGACCTTCCGCTAGACACACATGAATACCGGGGAAAAATAAATAATTACTGGGCAGTAAAAATAAATACTGGGCGGTAGTTAAACGACAGTTTGACTTTGAAGGACACAATGTTGCAGCTTTTTAGCCAGCGTGTCAGTTTCAAAGTCAATAGCAACTACCCAAACAAACTGAAAGAAATAAAAACACAGGGAGACCCTTTTTATTTATTATTTATTTTTTTGTTTTTAATCTCAGTTGTATGCAGGTGGCTGCTACCGCATTTTAGGTGGGTTTTTTCTCTCTCACCTTTGTTTTTTTAAGCGGGAAGCATCCTTCTTCATGGTTATTTATTTAAATTTTTTAATCCAAATGTTTACATGTTAAAGTTAACAAACTTTATCAATAATATCATGCTAACCAAAGATTTAAAAAAAAACCCATTGCAGCCTAAAACATTTCTTTTTAAATCAATTTTGCTATTATAACGTACTCTTTTGCACATGGAGAAAATAAACAAAAATAAACAAATGCCAAAGAATAAAGAAAAAATTACGTGCAGATGGAGATTTGAACTCGACTTAATCACGCATCAGGCGAACGAGAGAACCGTTCGACCATGGAGACAGTTGAAAATAACCGGACACTGTAATGCATTAAAGAAGACGCTAGCACGCTTTCACCACAAGCCGGTATGATCGAGCATCGGTTGAAATCTTTCGCGAGCGGTATCTCGTATTTGTCCGCAATGCATTGGTGCTTAAATGACACCAATGTGTGTCCATGAGGGACATAAATCTACAAACAATATTTTAACAAGATTTATTCAAAATTGACGGTTTTAGAGGAGGGGGATGGGTCCTCCAACTTTACAGCTCGGAGACACCCAGGTAAGTCTTTCCCGGAGTTTCATGAATAACACTTTGCGGACTTATCGAGCGGAAGTGGTTTTACAGGCCGGTATATGAGTTGCAGCTGTTTCAAGAATACGAGCCCTGGAATAGATTACCTCTGCCTCTCAGACACACAGATTCTCTCACTACATTCAAGACAAATCTCAAAACACACCTCTTTCAGCGCAAGTGATTTTCCCTCCAGCATCTCCCCACCCACCCCATCCCGCCCCACCTCACCCCCTACCTAGTGCCTAAAATAACGTGTATATATATTTTCTGCGCTTTGTGTCAGCACTGTTTGTGTGTGTGTAAATAGTATTGTTGACACGTTTTTATACAGTAGCCTTATGTGGTTCTTGTGCCTAGGCTGTGTATTGGATTGTCATTGTATGCCTGCATCATTAGTTGTCAGTAATTATTACATGTGCTGATTGTTCTCTTTGCCTGCGCGCGTATAGTATGTTGGTTATGATTGGTCATAGTATGTTTGTTTATGTTTGGTCGTTATCTTTGCCTGTGCGTGTATTGTATGGTTGGTCGTTTTCTTTGCCTGTGCATGTATAGTTTGTTGGTTATGTTTGGTCGGTTTCTTTGCCTGTGCGTGTATAGTATGCTTGGTCGATGTATGTATTGTAAAGCGCTAAGAGTAGACATTTTTCTAGAATAGCGCTATAAAAGTTTGCATTATTATTATTATTATTATTATATGTGACCCTCCACCACGGAATGAGTCGCATGTCACCTTTGCATGATTTTTATATTTTTACATTTTCTAAAAGAGATTTTGAAACTCTATCCAGTGGTGAAAACCGTTTTAGAAAAGAGCGAAAACTTTTTGAGTTATAAGCCTGTGTCTAAGGTGATCCTCACACTGATACCTTACACCCCCGGACGTATATAAGGCCTAAAAAAAAATGGGTGTGGTTACGGTAACCCGACCTACCCTATTTTTAGGGGCAGACCCTATAACTTTTTATTACATTTGTCAACAACAAAAAACCGAGTGCAGAAAACGCAATGAAAGCGAAAGCGCTCCGAGTCGCACACTTATTTCCCTGTCAAGTAGATTTAATTTGTACACATTAGAAAAAAAAGTTTAAAAAAAAAAGTGATTGCCTACCTTCCTACCCTATTGTTTTTGGCTATGTTACCTTAACCACACCTTCTTTTTTTGTTGGCCTAAGGCTTAGCGCAGAACCCTGCGAGGTGACATCCGACTCATTCCGTGGTGGAGGGTCACATATGACGTCAAAAGAGAAGTGACGCACAAATGTAAACGTCATCAGATTATTTGGCCCGATTATTTTACCCCAAAGAGAAGGATGAGGAAATCTTTCGCAAATAAAACTTGGAAAATAGTTCCCGCCAAAAAAGTCGCTGAACCAATCAAATTGCCAACGGAAACCACTTTGACAGAGTGAGACCCGTGGATGATGACAGATGTAACTGCAGTGTGCCCGCTCCCCTTCTGCAGAGGCATGAGGCTAGAATTGACCTCATGTTGTAATGCATGTTATAAGCAATATTTGAGTAGATCTAGTGCCAATTTTAGGCCAAAATAAAAGACATTGTTGAAGATTTGAGATATTTGTAAGCTCTCTCTCTCTATCACTGTCAGTCTTTCTCTCTCTCTCTTTCGTTCCCCCTCTCTCTCTTCTCTCATGGTCTCTGTTTCTGTCTGTCTGTCTGTCTCTCACCCTCAGTCTCCGACCCCTCTCCTCTCTCTCTCTCTCTTCTATCATGTCTCTTTCTCTCTCTCAGCCTCCAATCTCTCTCTCTCTCTCTCTCTCTCTCTTCCTTTCAATTCCCCCCCCCCCCCCCTACTCTCTCTCGATCTCCCTCTTTTTACATTTAGTCAAGTTTTGACTAAATGTTTTAACATAGAGGGGGAATGGAGACGAGGGTCGTGGTGTGTGTGTGTCTGTCTGTCTGTGCGTGTGTGTGTGTAGAGCGATTCAGACCAAACTACTGGACCGATCTTTATGAAAGTTGACATGAGAGTTCCTGGGAATGATATCCCCGGACGGTTTTTTCTTTTTTTCGATAAATACTTTTGATGACGTCATATCCGGCTTTTTGTAAAAGTTGAGGCGGCACTGTCACACCCTCATTTTTCAATCAAATTGATTGAAATTTTTGTAAAGCAATCTTCGACAAAGGTCGGACTTCGGTATTGCATTTCAGCTTGGTGACTTAAAAATTAATTAATGACTTTGGTCATTAAAAATCTGAAAATTGTAATACATTTTTTTATATAAAACGATCCAAATTTACGTTTATCTTATTCTACATCATTTCCTGATTCCAAAAACATATAAAGATGTTATATTTGGATTAAAAACAAGCTCTGAAAATTAAAAATATAAAAATTATGATCAAAATTAAATTTCCGAAATCGATTTAAAAACAATTTCATCTTATTCCTTGTCGGTTCCTGATTCTAAAAACATATAGATATGATATATTTGGATTAAAAACACCCTCAGAAAGTTAAAACGAAGAGAGGTACAGAAAATTAAAGCGTGCTATGCAGCACAGCGAAACCACTACCGCGCTGAACAGGCTCGTCAGTTTAACTCCGTTATGCACAAGCGGCGGACTACGGTCATTGTGAAAAAATGCAGTGCGTTCAGTTTCATTCTGTGAGTTCCGAGTCCACAGCTTGACTAAATGTAGTAATTTCGCCTTACGCGACTTGTTAACTCTATGTCTCTCTCTCCGTCTCCTCTCTTTATCTCTGTCTGTCATGATCAGTTTGTCTGTGTCTCTCCTCTCTTTCTATGTCTGTCTGTCTGACCTCACCTCCCCTCTCTCTTTCTCTCTCTCTAATGCAGCTGATGGTCTCTGTGTCAGTGTCAGTATGTATGTCAGTGTGTGTCTCTCTCTGGGTCTGCCCATTATCACGTCATTGACTTTCAATTGGCGGGAAGTCTTTTATGGGGCCTCAAACTAAACTCTGATCTCCTCGGATAAGATCAATTTTTTCTACTGAAATTGATCTTATCCCAGGATCGGTTAACGTGTCCCTCGGATAAGATCACGATTTTTTTTGGTCCCAAGGGGGGTCACCTTATCCGAGGAGTAAGTGTATCTATATATATATATATATATATACGACTTGTGTCTGTCTGTCTGTGTGTGTGTGTGTGTGTGTATGTGTGTATTCGCCATGCACGGCCAAAGTTCTCGATGGATTTGCTTCAAATTTGGTGGGCTTATTCAGAGAGACCCCAGACACAACCTCATCGATGAGATATTTCAACATGTGTCTCAGCGCGCAGCGCTGAACCGATTTTGGTTCCACCTGAGCTACCCGGGCCCCCATACCAACACACCAAAGCCAAAGTTCTCGGTGGATCTTTTTCAAATTTGGACACCGTATTCAGCTACACCCCGGACACAATATCATCGATGAGATATTTCAACAAGTGCTCTCAGCGCGCAGCGCTGAACCAATTTTGGTTTTTCTGTTCATTTCACCATTCCCAGTAACTCTTCCTTATCTTCTCCAGTGTTTTGCGTTTATCTCCCTTCCTTCGTGTGGCTTCAATCCATATTCCCGTTTCTACGTTACTATTTTTAGAATGTCACTGCGCTGTCCAGAACGCTTCCCTTGCACCCGTAAGTTGTTCTTACTGTCAAAGTGAAAACTGGTCGAATCAATTTATAGCCACGCGAAAAATACACTGTCACCTATCTCTATATATTTATAGATATAGATATACATACATATATACGGCTTCTCTGTGTGTGTGTGTTTGTGTGTGTGTGTGTGGGCAACACCTGTGGATTTAAGAGTTCTGTTTGTGATGGGGTCTAGCGGCTTTTGTCTGTCTGTATAAACTTCAACAATCTCTTGAGAAAGTAAAATCTCTTCAGCGGTTAAAAAACCAGAAGGGGGAACTTACTCAAGCTGTCAAAATCACTTTTTTAAAGAAAACGCTACCAGATACAGTGAAGATAGTGAAAACCTTCTTTGCTGTCGAACCCTATGTGGCCCCAGTCAGAAGGTGTACTAAGTGCCAGAGATTGGGACATGGCTCCAAACAATGTAAAGCCAGACAAGACAAATGCCCAAGATGCGGTCAAAAGAAAGACCACCCAGTTGACAACTGTCCAAATGACAAACACTGCCTAAACTGTGGCGGTCCCCACTCGGCAGCTTACTTAGGCTGTCCTGAGCTAGTGCTCCGAAGAACAGCAAACAAAATCCGAGCAGCCAAATACATCCCATATGCAGAAGCAATAAGAAGAGCAAAGCTTGAAATAATGAAAAAACAAAAGAAAGACCCAGACACATCTAATGACTCTGATTCAGAAGTCGATGAGTGCTGGGTGCTGAAAATGGCAGGGGGGAAAAGTGCTCCTCGTGGTGCCAGCAAAGCAAAGAGAAACCTGGCTACCTCCCCAGCTTTCGTGGCTGAGATTGAAAAACAGGATTATAGCACTATCTGGCCAGAACCAACAACAAGAGGATTATAGCACTATCTGGCCAGAACCAACAACAAGCCGCATACGCACAGGAAATCAAGGCGGACCAAGCAACCCTCGTAGTGAAAACCCCATTTCAGAGCAAAATATCGCCCTCCAGAGACCTGGACAAAGAACTGACATAAACCCTATTAATAATGAGTCTACTGTTGCCCAGAAACTAAAATCAACACACAATGTAAAAAAGGCCCCCACAAAAGCAGCAGACAAAACAAAGACAAACAAACAGCCAACAACAAACAATGAGAAAAGGGTTGCTGATGCAGAATCTCAAACTTCCCCCACACACGATTATGATGACTTGTTCATGGATGAACCAAAGTTGATGATTGTTGAGGAAGATGAAACACAAAACACACCAAAGCCACAGTCCGAAGACTGCCTCAGACAACATATTTTAAAAGAAAGCTATGCAAAGATGAAGATGATGAGCGCCGAGAACTGCGGTGAGGTGTTCAAATTCGTCACTGGCATCCTAGCTGCACTTATTGAAGCAAAAACGAATGAAAGCCCCGAAAATGTTCTGACACTTCTGACAGGGCTATATACTGAAATATTTAAGCCAAAGGAAAATCCAACTCCACCAGCCTTAAATAAGATACTTTCCACTCAATGCGCTCTTCTCGGCATTCAGGGAGGCAGATCTGTAACAGAGTCTCAACCCCTTGACAACACAATGACATAGAGAGTTGAGGGGCAGATCAAACGGTCACAACAGACTTTAGGTCTTCTGTGATTGAAATGGATTCAAGAATAAATATACTGCAGTGGAACTGTCGTTCCCTTAACACTGCTCTACCGTACCTTATTAATTATCTTAACCAAAACAACATGTTCAATGTATTATTGATACAGTCCCCACTCTGTCATGCGGGAAAACTCCCCTTCATATCTGGTTTCTTTTACCCACCCGTCACAGATTATCAGGTTGATGATACGAGCGGAGCACAAACTATCAAGTACACAGTAACCTATGTCAGAGACAATCTGAAGTACAATGTTCACCCAACCCCTGTTCCGGCCGACACAAAAATACATTCAAACCTAGTTGAACTTCTGCTGAATGATGGCCCATCCATCTTCTTATTAAACATATATAACAGAAACATTACCAAAGGCCCGATTTTCAGCTGGCTCCCAGAGCTCGACGGAAGACGCACCTGGGTGATCGGAGGAGATGTTAATGGCCGAAACCCCCTGTGGGATGCCAACTTCCCCGATCAGACATGTGCCGTGGGAAAGAGCCTTGCCACCTATATAACGCAATCAAATGTGTACTTACTAAATGACGGATCAGCAACCAGAATACCCGATATCTCAAACCAACACCCCTCCGCCATTGACATAACCTTGGTTAGTCCCACTCTCGGATTAACAACGGACTGGTGCGTAGTGTCAGATAAATTAAAAAGCGACCACTTACCAATCATGATATCCATTATTGGGAAATCACCACACACAGAGCCAGGCCCAAAAGCCTTAAAATACAATTATAAAAAGGCGGACTGGGCATTTTTCAAGGACGCTGTCACTAAGTCTGCCGATGCACATACCCTCTTGGATGGCAATCCAGAGTCCCAAGAAAGTATCGACAACAAATATAAACAGCTAAGATCAAACCTGCTGAATGCAATGGAATTGTCAATCCCCAAAACAAAACCTTTTATCGGACCCAGTAGAACTGATCAGAGCCCATGGTGGACAGAAGAATGCAGAACAGCCATCAGGTTAAAAAGAACTGCAAAAGAGAAGTATGATCGCTTCAGGTCTGCACAAAACCACAACAATATGAAATCAACTGAAGAACAATGTGACAAAATTATAGACAAAGCAAAAAAAGAATATTTTGAAAACATGTCCAGCAAAGTGAGCGATTACAGAGATGCTGGAAAAATTTGGACCAAAATAAGGAAATTCAAATGCAGACACAAGCAGGCTGAACGTCCTCTTATGCACGAAGGAAAAAAATATGAAAGCCTTCCTGAAAAAGCAGAACTGTTTGCAGATATTTTTGCAGCAGCAAGCCAAACAGATAAACTGTTATGTGAGCAGGAACTCTTCCGTAAGAACTGGGAGGATAAACAGGACTTAAACGACCCAGAACTCAACCCTTCCTTAAAAATAAATGCTCCCTTATCCATTCAAGAACTGAAAACGGCTATAGCATCGGTGACAAAAGTCCGATCCGCCTGTGGTTCTGATCCAATAAACTATCAGGTCATACAACATTTACCAAACCAAGGATTAAATCTTTTACTGGATTTTTATTCAACATGCTGGAAGTCTGGCCTGATTCCCACAGCTTGGAGAGAGGCTGTTGTGATCCCCATTTTAAAGCCTGGAAAACCAAGAGCTAACCCTTCCAACTGGCGCCCTATATCTCTGACCTCCCATCTGAGCAAAATCTATGAAAGAATACTAAAATCCAGACTAGAAGATGAAATGGAAAGAAAAAAGGTAATACCCCTGTGCCAAGCCGGTTTCCGTCGAGGCAGGGGTGTCTCGGATCACATTGTAAAACTGTCCTCTAAAATTAAGAAAGCTCTCTCACGCAAGAAGTCTCTCTTTGCTGTCTTTTTTGACATCAAAAAAGCCTACGATACAGTATGGCACCAACGATTGTTGTTCAAATTGAAGCAATTAGGCATCAGTGGTAATATGTTTCAATACATAAAAAGCTTTCTACTGAACAGATCCTTTCAAACTGATTATAAAGGTGCCAAATCATCCACTCGCAAAGTTGACATGGGAGTGCCACAGGGCTCAGTAATAGCACCACTGCTTTTTAGCATTATGCTGCATGACATATCGACAATTAAAACACATGGAGCCGAACTGACGCTTTATGCGGATGATATTGCTCTATGCAAAGAGTATCAAAACAAAACCTATAAAACAGAACACAAATTCTCTAAAGAGTGGCAAACAGCTATAGATAACATTGCGAACTATATGCGGGAGAATGGCTTCACTCTCTCTGCCGAGAAAACTGTATTCGTTGTCTTTACAAACCGAAAACTGGAAGATCGAGAAAAGATACAGTTCTCACTAGATAAATCTGTTGTCTCACCCAGTCAGCAGGTGAAATATCTGGGCGTAGTTTTCACCTCAAATGGACTATGGACTGCTCACTTAAAGTATCTTTTAAGCAAAGCAAATAAGACCATCAACCTTCTTAAAATACTGGCTGCCCAACCATGGGCAAAGTGCCCAGTTATTCTAACAAACATCACCAGAGCTCTTATAAGATCAAGACTATCATATGGACAGGAGGCCTACTTCTCGTCGGCTCGAAAATGGCTTGATAAGCTACAGTCAGCGGAATGTCGTGCCCTTCGGCTTGCCCTCGGACACCCAAGGCATTCAAAGCAGGCCATTGTATACCACCAAGCAGGATTCCTCCCTCTTGACATGTGGCGGCGTAAGTGCTGCGCAGATTACAATGTTCGAGCCAACACAGTGCAAAACTCAACAAAAGAGGAGCTACAACCGCATTACAATCATGTCCAAAACAAAAAGGCCCACTTTGGCACTACTTTCTCCTCACTGGCTCAATTCAATGCTTCACTCTTTAGTGAAATCAGTGTCGACCCAAATGATGTGGCCCAAAACCCCATATCTCGTGATCCCTCATGGACAATGAAAGAAATGAATTTTGACACAGAATATTGCACAGCTACAAAGGATGATCAGTTATTACTCAGGATACAAGCCCTTGAGCACATTGATACTGTATACAAAGGCCATGTTCATGTTTACACAGACGGGTCAGTGTTGGATGACAAGAAGGCTGGCGCAGCTTTTGTAATCCCCAGCGATGACATGACTGGGAAATTTAAACTGTGCAACAGAAACTCGATCTTCTCAGCTGAGCTCCTTGCCATCTGCATGTCGCTTGTTCATCTCAATCTCAAGAACACTCCTCCTCAAAAGATAGCTATTTTCTCTGACTCCAAAGCAGCCATTGAAGCATTGAGATCTAACAAAAGATCAAAAAGACATGATCTTGTCATTGCCATAAAGGAGCTGGCAAATAAAATTATAAAAAAAGGAAGCGAGATTAACCTGGTCTGGTGTCCAGCACACGTGAACGTGCCTGGCAACGAGAAAGCGGACAAAGCCGCTAAAGAAGCTGCCCAAGGCATGGGCGCCTCCGAGGTAGACCTGCCATTGTCTGCTTCTGAGATCAGTAGCCTTACAGACTCTCTTCTCTGGAGAGAATGGAGGAACAAATATATGCACAAGGCTATAAGCTCTGGCTGGCTCATTCGGGAAGCCCCATCAAAACAGATGAACACCTATAATGCATGCCCACGTGTAATAAAAAGGATTAACCGCCTAAGGGCAGAAGCTGGGAGTTACCAATTTCTAGAGCTTAAATGCACCTGTCAATCCGACCTCACCATTGCTCATTTGACTTTGGAGTGTGATTTGAACTCATGCCACTTTCAACCCCTGACTCAGTTTATAAACTCAAATAGAAATATTCTGCCAAATACCTCAAAGGAAAAATTAAGCTATCTTTTAAGTTGTAATAAAGACCTTGGGTGGCAAGGTCCCAAACTTATCGCTGGACTTATGCACACGCACCCACTTGGTCCCTGGATATGAAGAGACATTGCTGCGGCTGACGCCATTGCTTCTCATACAGCTACTATATATTTTTATCAGATCTTTTAAAAATACCATTTTATATCCAAGTATCTCTTAACACCATTTTTAATTAGATGAGCGAGAGTGTGCGGGGGGCGGGAGGGTGGTGAACCACTGTACATAAAGGGAAAGCATATCAAAACAGTGGAGGCGAATTCAGTATTAGAGCTCACAGTCCTGTGTTATAGCTGCCTTGTTTTGTTTAGCGTGTGCTGACAAAACACTAGCCCCTGCTCGTCAAGCGTTAAACGGTTTGTCTTTCGCCGCTAGCCTGCAGGCGAGTTGGCGTTGTTTATCTCTGGTGGCCACTGTTTATAATTCAGAATCTCGGAACCGAGTCTCAGTAAAAACTCTTGGAGAAGTCTGCAAAGCGAAGACCAGAGCTTTTTTGCTATGTATGTGGGGGTTTTGCAGACGACATTTTGAAGCATACGCGTTGCCATGACTGCATCAAAATGTTGTATTAAAAACTTCGATAAAGTATCTCAGTTGCACATTTTAGCAAGGTCAATCATTATGCTAATTTAAAATCGCTTCAAGCACTTATTGATTAAAACCAAAACTGTGAAATATAATCTGCTAACACTTTCTTTTATCTATCTAGAGAGTATTGCCAGGATGGTCACGTGCTTCCGTCTTAAATAAACGGGATTATGTATGCCACAGTATGGATGAACCGAGTTGCATTCACTGAAGTGGCCGTAACACAGGTTAAATAGCAATCTGTTTAACAGAGCTCTGTAAAGCACACAATCCCCCCCCCCCCCTCCCCAGCCCCCCAAACAGATTAACAAAATAAAAGAAGATGATTTTAGAAACAGCAGCCGGGGAGAGGCCCGGGGGGGGGGGGGGGGGGATTAAAGATTGGAATTTAATTATAATTGGATAGATCCGCCGCACTGCCAAGAAAAGTGTACAGTGTTTCACCCACTTTCCCGAAAATATATGCATCTGTGTTAAAATTGTCAAAATGGAGTTCCAACTTATCATCAGTGATCAGACATAATTATGTAGATAGATGATCAATGTAGGCTATATTATATCTCTGTTATCATGCACTACTGACTCAACAACACAAATACTTGCTGAATATAATATCTCTATTTGAAAGCATATCCAAAGGAACCTTTTGTCTCTGTTGATAAATATCGAAGTTCATTGCATTATCTTTACTCTAGACTTGTATTCAGTTTCTCTGTCAGAGCGGCAAAGTATCGTCTGCTACAGACACCGACCCAGCAGTAAGAAAGCATAGGCTCTAGCTGAATACATTTTATTTTTTTCTCGTCAAAAGTAGAAAATACATTCATTCGTAAAGAAGAACTAGGGTTTAGATGAAAAGGTTAGTCAGTGTAATATCATATATATACCAATAGATTAAGGAAGATTTTTCAAGAAAGTGCCGATTGTGTTTTTTGTGGTTAGGCCTATCTTTTATCGCGAGTTCCGACAGTAGCGGCTCGGTTATTGCGGACCAGCATAACTGAGTTCACACAGAACTATTATCAGCTGCACTCAACATGGAAAAAACCCTGTGTTAATTGTTTCAAGACAACCACATTTTGTAACACTACTTTGAAACTTCTGCTTCTTGTCGTCATTATAATCATTGCAAGGGCTCCAGGAACTGAGAAATGTTAAACACACTTAAAACCACGTAAATGTTACAGGAAGGCGCCTTTACCGCCTATGCATGGTGCCACAGATTTCAGCAGCTAGCGGCCGCCGTGACCTTGCAAGGCGGAGCATCGAAATTTGCGCGGAATATTCAAAAAGCTTAAACCACACTCACTTTTTTTTCTTGAAAACAGCATAAATATTGTTTTAAGCGTAATAAGTTTAATCTGTATGTATGCTGGAGGTGTAAATGCACTAACATGCATATTTTGTTGCTTGTAAGATGTAGTGTTCACTTACAAAACTTTGACAAGTTTGGTCTTTCGGTTGGCGGTGTAATGTGATTCTTATGTACCGGTTCGACATGTAGGAAACAGCAGTATTTAACTGATTTCTTCCGCATTGAATGTTTCTTTGTGCAATCAGTATAGAAGATTGCAGAGAGTGTATTCTGATGATTTAAAATGTGTGTATTATTATTAAGCAGCCCTGATAGTAGGCCTACTGACTATGTCTCTTTCTACTAAACTGACTCAGTGTGTGACTTCTTAACTGTGCACATTTTCAGCCAGAAATTCATTTCTCTTCCTTGTCTTGCTTGCAAATTTGTTCTTTCCTGGCCGAGCGATAACATAAACACTCCTGCCAAGGGTTGTGTTCTGCGATGTTTTAGAGCTCGGAAAGGCAGCAGAGGGCTTGTCATCAGCTTTCCCTAAATGGATTGCTTGAGGGCTAATAAGGAAGGGATACTGCTATATCAGTGGTGGTTGTTGACATCTTGTATATATACAGCTTGCTGAATCCTAATGCATGGGCCAAAGAAGGAAACTCGGCTCCACTGATTTGATATGTTTGTGTGCGTGCCTGTGTGTGTTCTTAATCTAAGACAAATGTCGCCAATGTTTTTACAGAGTGACGTTAAATAAACGATTTTATCATTATCATCTGTCTGTATGTTCTGGCATTTGAGAAGCCACAACAGATAATATAGGGCTAAGAAATAAGCTCTAAAATTCTCAATCCCGTTTGACAGGACTTCGCCTTCAAAGGTGATTGTGGTGAACCGCCATGCTGTTTGTCTCTGTCTCGCGATTCACCCCGGCGAAGCCGGGTATTCCTCTAGTGCGTGATATATTGTGTAAAAAATTCCATCTCACACGGCAGAAATTAATATGTAAAACGCATTGAGCATATTATATGATTATGCGCTATAGCAAATGTCCAGTATTATTATTATTACACACACACACACACACACATACACACACCCACACACACACGCACACTACACACACACACGACGTGTTAGCACTTGGTGTGTGGCAATGTTCAATAAACATTTCAATTTCTGGTTGATAACATCTTCGTCTCACTGCAGAGGTAAAAAGTCATTAATTTTGTTAAAATCGAAACCGTAGAGTGAGACAGAGTTCGTGGTACTGACAAGTGTTAAGCGTAGTGCGTACGTACACATACACACACACACACACACACACAAACACACACACACACACACACTCACGCGCGCGCGATGCAAAGGGGGACGACTGATGCCTCGGGTGTCACATTTTACTGCTTGCAGCAGCATACACACTTCGCTTGGTAAGCTGTGGCTTACAGAAGACAAGCTATACTGTTCAAAAAAAGAAACGCATAGCTTGTAATATTTGGTTAATTTAGTTATATGGCTACAAGGATATCCACCAAACTGCAGAAAATGTTTATCTGGTCGTCGACCTTTCGTCCATTGCCACAAGTGAGCTCTGCACGTGACGCATGCGTTATCAGTGGCTACAATGTCAAAATTGCTCATTTGGCATGACCACTCGTCATGCTTCGGTGTAATCTCGTGAAACTCGGGGAATATTGAGCTCTCACCATGTCTTCCAAAACCCATAAAAGCGGATTGTTCGCCACAAAGAAATCAGACGACAATTCAGCGACGAAAGATGGCCCGATTGAGCAGAGAAGACCGCCAAATTGCATTGGGTCGTTTACAAGCAGGACAAAGTCAAAGTGCAATCGCCAGGCACTTCCACGTGTCCCAGGGCACCATCAGTAGACTGTGGGTCAGGTTTCAAGCCACTGGCTCCGTTGCTGACTTGCCACGAGCGGGAAGACCAAGGGCGACAACTGCTGCTCACGACCGCTTCATACGGCTCCGCCACCTCCGGAATCGTTTCCTGTCGGCCTCATCTTCTGTCCAGGCTCTCCCCGGGCCACACCGATTATCGGACCAGACCGTGCGGAACCGCCTGCATGAAGCTGGTTTGAGAGCTCGCAGACCTCACAGAGGAGCTGTCCTCACCCGCCGCCATCGCCAGAACCGAGTGCAGTGGGGCAACCAGCACCTTCGCTGGACCGTCCGGAATCACTGGAGACACGTGTGGTTCAGCGACGAGTCCTACTTCCTGCTCCAGCGACATGATGGTCGGAGGAGGGTCAACTGTGTGGATGAGGCACCCGTTCATGGTGGTGGAGGCGTCATGGTGTGGGGGGCGATCAATACCGCTGGAAGGAGCACCCTGGTGCACGTCCAAGGGCGCATAACTGCCCAGCGATACGTGGAGGAAATTCTGCGCCCACACGCCCTTCCTCTTCTGGCTGACCAGGATGCCATATTCCAGCAGGACAACGCTCGCCCGCACACAGCACGACTCACCACCCAGTTCCTCACCGACCACCATGTCCAGGTGCTTCCCTGGCCATCCATGTCGCCAGACATGAACCCGATAGAACACCTCTGGGATGAATTGGACAGACGTGTGCGCAGGCGAGAAGAAGCGCCGGCAAATCACCGCGATCTATTGCAGGCACTTCAGGAGGAGTGGGACACCATCCCACAGCAAGATATCCGGCATCTGATCCAGTCCATGCCCAGAAGGTGCCGGGCAGTTGTTGTTGCTCAAGGCAGTCACACCCCCTACTGACTTGACAGCCTCGGCACCCAATCGTATTGATTGACTGATTGATTTGAAGATGCAAATGAACTGTGTGTGCATTCAACTGTGTCCATACCAAATTTCAAACAAATAATCTAAATATTGGATTTTCTGTTAATTTTTTCGAAAAATAAAACAAATTTGGCAAGTAGCAACTATGCGTTTCTTTTTTTGAACAGTATAGTTATACAAGGCTAAGCAAATTTTTCGAGATCTACCTCGTTGAACACTTTTGTGATTTTTTCGTTCTTTTTTTTTTATAAAGATTTCGCCATCGCGGACCCATGTGTCCTGGATACGCCTATCTTGTTTTAGGCGACGTGTTTTAGCTGCCAGTCTGGCCCGCTGCCTCGTCAGGTCGTCGTTTACAAACACCCCCCGTGGTGCGGAACGCGCCGCGGCTTCCGCTGCTGAAACGGGTGGCGAGAACCCCATGGTCGAGGCTGTCTTGTGCTTGAGGTGCTTCCGAACGCCCATCAGCAACCGCTTGTGTCGATAGGAGGTGAACTTGACAATGATCTGACGATCGGCCTGGTCTGGTCTGCCGACACGGTGGGATCTGTCGATCATGTCAGTTGTGATGGTAACGCCAAGCGCAGCTCCTAATTTCTTGGTGATTTCGTCAGTGTTTTCGTTGTCGTTGGCGGGGATGCCACTGATCCTGACGCAGTTGCAGTTGCGCCGGGAATACTGCTCTCGCTCGTCGACACGAGCGTGTAGGTCCGCGATCTCTTGGTCCTTGTTGGCCACCGTCTCTTTGAGTTCCTCGATCTGCTGCATCGGGGGGGGGGGGGGGGGGGGCAAGACAGCCTCCTTTAGAAGTAGCAGGATTGCTGGATCCGTCAGAGCCTCGCGCAGGCCCTCCTTGACGGAGGTGACAGTGGAACTCGACATGCCCGAAGATGTCGCGTCTGGCGGAGAGCCGAGGACGGTGCTGTGCAGGGGCTGTTCTACTTCTATGATGGTTGTCATCAAACGCGTCTAAATAACTGTCCTCTAGATCAAGACACAGCCTTTTTTCTGTGTCGTCGCTGACAGGCGAGACCTCTTCTCTGCCCCTCTTGGCAGTGTCAGACATTTAAGTAAGCAATGTTATAACGGCAAGAAATGAACACAATGAACAGTCAAGATCAGTCAACTAAATAGTTCAGTCATGTGCCTGTGACTGTAGGCAAGGCGTGACGCGTCACAGATACGGTTCAGTGGAGCAGAAGAGCAACACAGTTACACATAGGAATAGCGAGGTGCACGTGACATTTGTACAAGCATTTCGTCAGTCACTAGACCGGGTGTTACATCTGGGGAAAATGACAATTCTTGCAGTGTGATTTGAGAAACACCAAACTTACTCGCTTAGGAGGTGTTTACACTGCTCCATTATAACATGGAGTAAAAGTTGGTAACCTTACTGAATCCGTGGAGCAAAAAACACATGAGAGTACAGCCTGCATCCACCACAAAGACATTAGAACTAAGAGCTACAGAATCCTCGCTCAACTGTCCGCCATCTCTTCACATGCACATGTCAGTTCACTGATCAAGTCAAAGATAATGTATTTCCAACTGACGATTGTATCACTTTGCTTCTTCTTTATTTAATGTGCATACACTTGTTTCTTCTAACCACCAGACTAATACCAACAAAAAATATATATATATAGCAGTTACATGTGCTTCTAAGAAAATATCACAGTCAATCAATCCCACTGAGTTTTTTCCGTTGGAACTAATAAAAACAAACTTTTGAATAAAGTAAAAGCACAGTTTGAACTTGAACATGGACAAACACAGTAAGTTTTAAAATTAAATCTGTTCAAAATCCAAGGTTGCACAGCATTTCACCTCTTGAATTTAAACACTTTTAAAAGACCTCAAGGATCCTCAAACCAAAAATAGAAATTACATTCAACAACAATATATCAGCCATTTATAAGTATTATCAACCCACGATGAAAATGTTAAAGACAAACAGGTACATGTATTCAATGACCGTTAAAGAAAACTGAGCAATGCCGTTTCTTCTTTTTCTTCTTCTTCGTTCATGGGCTTCGACTCCCACGTTCACTCATGTTTTAGCACGAGTTGATTTTCACGTGTATGACCGTTTTTACCCCGCCATTCAGGCAGCATACGCCGATTTCGGGGGAGGCAAGCTGGGTATTTTTGTGTTTCCATAACCCACCGAACTCTGACATGGACTACAGGATCTTTTCCATGCGCACTTGGTCTTGTGCTTGCGTGTACACACGAAGGGGGTTAAGTCACTAGCAGGTCTGCACATAAGTTGACCTGGGAGATCGGAAAAATCTCCACTCTTAGCCCACCAGGCGGCAGCGACCGGGATTCGAACTCACGACCTCCCGATTAGATGGCCGACGTCTTACCACCATGCCACTGCGCCCGTCCAATGTCGTTTAATTATTTACTTTGTTTTCTCATCTCACATTTTCCATAACTACTGTGTCACAAAGGAGTTTGTACATTTGTATATAATACACAAGCCTTGGAAAATAATAAAATTCAGTCACACAGCATATTTTACAAACTTTTACACACCCTGTTCAGTTTTTACAAACTTTTAAGAACTCAAAAAGGGAAAGTAATTTTGTCACAAGTTTAAAACTTCTAAAGACTGCATGTGCAAACCTTGCAATAACATGTGCTCCAAATTATAATCAAATTACACTTGATCATAACATGATTTCACCGGAGATTAAAAAAAAAGTGTAATGCCAAACTGCAACTTTCACAGAATCAAACACATACAGTTTTACAATTTAACCCATTAGCAATCAAATGCACTCCCAAGCATGAATCACAGTTGATTAAATCATCATCCCATGTGGAAACACACTTCTGAATTGAATGTCCAGACACAATTAAATTTCACACAAACAAACGCCAAGAGTTTTTACACACCCCTTCACAATCACATGTGCTCCTAAACATGCATCACACTAGATTAAAACATTCCACTGACTAAATAAGACTTTTAAAATTAAGTGCCCATCAAAACTTTCATACAGACAGTTTCACCATTGTACATCTTGGGGCGGGGATATAGCTCAGTTGGTAGCGAGCTGGATTTGTATTCAGTTGGCCGCTGTCAGCGTGAGTTCGATCCCAGGTTCGGCGGAAATTTATTTCAGTGTCAACTTTGTGTGCAGACTCTCTTCGGTGTCCGAACCCTCCCCCCGTGTACACTACATTGGGTGTGCACGTTAAAGATCCCACGATTGACAAAAGGGTCTTTCCTGGCAGAATTGCTTAGGCACAGTTAATAATTGTCTACCTATACCCGTCTGAGAAGCGGAGTGGCGCAGTGGTTAGAGCGCTTGCCTCTCACGCTGGAGGTCGTGGTTCGTCCCCCACTCGGGGACAAATACAAATACCCGATTTTTCCGAGCGCTCTCCAGTTCACCCAGCTGGAAATGGGTACCTGACCCTATTCAGGGCCGGGGAAGGCAAAGGCAGCGAGGGAGAGGAGATGGGCACCGCCCTCATAAAAAGCTGGCCCCCAGAAAAGTTGAGATCTCTAACATCTCTCTCCCCTACGACCAGATGGTTATGGGAATACCTTTTATACCCGTGTGACTTGGAATAATAGGCCGCGAAAGGTAAATATGCGCCGAAATGGCTGCAATCCACTGGTCGTATAAAATTTCATCTCACACGGCATGACTGCAGAGCGCCTAGAACTGTACCCACGGAATATGCGCGATATAAGCCTCATTGATTGATTGATTGATTGATCTTCACAAAGAAAAATGTCTATCTTTATCCATAATAAAATAGACATCAAATGTTATTTTGCTCCCTAAAATAAATCCCACTAGATCAAAACATTCCATTGACCAAAAAACATGTTTAAAATGAAAAGCCTATCGCAACTTTCATACATACAAAAGTTCACAATTGAACACCTTCACAAAGAAAAATGTCGATATTAATCCATAGTAAAATTAACATTATAAGATGTTTGATGGGTTGTTGACAGACCAGCTTTTTGTCGGTCCTCGTGGGAGCATATCGTCTTTTGTTTCATATTTATTGGCCTTTGGCCTTGTTGGTCAATAAATATGAAACAAAAGATGATATGCTCCCCCGAGGACCGACAAAAAAGCTGGTCTGACAACAAACCACCAAACATCGTTTTCGTCATCATTTTGGTAGTGAGAAAATAAGTGTCAAATCAACACGGGGAGCCATGCTTTGAAACACAAGTTCCGTTTTGACAATACATGTTTTGGGACCCCAGCACGTTGTTGCAATCACAGCTGGCGTGTGAAAGCAACTGTCTGTGTTTTGAGTTCATACAATGTTGGGATAAGTATGTCAGGCTTGAGGATGCACAGTTCTGTAGGTTCCTCTCAGTATTCCACCCCCTCGGTTATCAGTTGTAAATATTAAGCTTATAGTGATTGAATGTGGAAGCTATGTTGGGTCAAAGGTCACAGAAAATTTGCATCGTGCAGCAAGGCACGTTGGGTCAAAGGTCACAGAAGAGTTGCGTCGTGCAGCAAAGGACAGAATCGCGATCTTGTTTCCGACTCATTGCCTCTTTGTTTTTCATTAGACCTGTCATTCTGCTTGCTCGGCTTTGTTAGATGTTTGCATATCTCGTTGCTATGTTCTTTGCTTTTATTATTATTTCTTATTTGTGCTTCGTTTAGCGATACAACGTCTTGTGCACGGGTCAAAATTTGTGTGTCAGGGATCAATTGGTTCGACTTGAACTTGACGTTCGTGTTTCTCCGAACGTCTGTGTATCGAAACACAGATACACGCACTCCATGACTTTGTAAGAAGACAAAACATATCGCTAGGTTTCATTTGTTTGTGATGAATTTATGACCTTTCATGAAGTAGTTTTGTTTCTTGTTTACTTGAGCCAGTTTGCCAGTTCGTTTTTGGAACTTTGCAACGCAGTGTCGTGTCGTCTGTCCAGGTCTGGGGAAACGCCAACGAAAAGAGCCGAAGAATCCCCGAGCGTTTCTATTGGGTTTGCTTTTGATTATCCATGTACGTATAACCTGCTTCCTGCAACTATGGTAACCGGGGATTTATTGCATGGGGAACATGAGATTTATTTCCCAGGTGTTTGTGAATGAAAACTCGTGAAAATTATGACAATATATGTTATTTGTATTTGTGACAAAACTAAGACATTTTAGACAGATTGAGACGGACATTATTCTACAAGACCACACTAGAGGTTGAGGTGAACAATGCCTGTTGAGGTCCGTGTTAAAGGTCATCATTTTGGTAACAAATACAAATAACATTTATGTATCAATCTCTTAAATTAGATTTCCTCTTATTTCTTACAATAGAATGCACACAAACATGCACGCTTTTGTAGTCTTGGTTAACCCGCAGCCTAAATAAGAGCTTAAGTCGGCCTCTGACGTCACATGGCTCAAAGAAGGGAAATCCAGTGTTCAATCGACACATCATAGTTTTCTTATCTGAACTTATCTTAAGCACATAATTATGTCATAAGCGTTAATCACAGTCAACCAAAACGTCATTCCACTGAGAGAAAACATTTTGGAATGAAACATCCAGCCGACACTTTCTCACGAAAATCATACACAGTTGAACATGTGGCCCTGCTTCCCTACAAAACAGTTACATGACAAAATGTCATTCTAAGAAACAAGTCGCGTCAAGCGATATAAAAACATTTAGTCAATCTGTCGGCATGACTCTAAATGTAAAAAAACAAAAAAACAAGCGTTCTTCAAAGAGTTTCTCATGTGTCACTCATGTGTCTATTTATTCCTCAATTCACCATCACTCGGAGAATCAGACCAGCTGATCAAAACGTCATTCCGCGGAGACCAGCATTACCCATCATGCCACACTTGGCGCCGGCGACCTTACAGCCAAACGTCACTGATTCCCCCAGGTCTTTCCCAGAATTCAAAGCAAAAATGGTGGCTGCGTTGAAAGTGTCACCTGCTCCAATAGTATCCATAACCACTTCAGGCGGAAAGGCAGGGGAAGTTACTGCTGGTGATCCTTTTCTCTTGGCTGATGCCCCTTTCTCTCCCCATGGGCAGATAACTGCTGCACTGGTAACAGATATATAACAAAAATATTATTTGTTTTACACTGTATGAGCCACAACTGGACATGCTGAGAGGATAAAATTCAAATGTATGGGTGTGTGTCAATTTGGTTTTTTAACTGAAATATCTTCTCTACACTAGATGAAAAGATTAAAACATACCTTATTTAACTACACTGTGCAAACAAATTATTACGCCCAGTTTTATACATCAACTAAAACATTTATTCACATGTCATTATATTCAAACTTTGTATGCCTTTAAAACCACTCAACTTAGCTATCTGAAACACTTTTTGGATCAAACATTTCTTTTACAGGGGTCAAGTGACCGCCGCCCAAATCAGGGTGCTCACAAAATTGACCTGACAAAAGCGCAACGTACCAATTAAAAAATCAACGTACATTCATTATAGGCACAACTTGGCAACTTTTACATACGACGAGAAAGTCAAATCAATGATCTCGATATCCAGAACAGATTGGTTAATTTCGCTATCTTGCCTATTTCTTGTTATGCCATCCCGGCTGATGCAGGTGTTGATCACATGAGCGGTCAAGAACAGTTTTTTTGTGTCAATGTTGAGGCGGACCATGACAAAAAACACTGTAAAGTTATGAAAAATGTTTACAGCACAATACAATGATCCCCTTTGTAGGACCCCACCCCCTTCTTACACTTGCACATATGCATGCATGCACGCACGCACATAAACTCTGCAAACTTAACAGTAACTCCATTTTGATTATTGTATACACGGGCCAATGTATATTTGTAAACTTGTCTGTATGTATAATTATATAAAAAAAAATTAACATTAAAAAACCCACAAATACACAATTTCCTCGAGAGAAAAAAAAAATTAGAATAAAATAAAATAAAATTCTCTTACAATGTCTTCTTTCTGTCTATTTCTGCTTCCTTTGAGCATTCATTAGCAACAGAAAATCAAGACAGAAAAAAAAATATATATATAAAAAAAAAACTCCATTTTGAGACTACTCCCTGTTTTTATCAGATTTTGTTTAGCCCTGAGAAAGAGGTTCCCACTGTACACCTCAAAGAATGTGTTTATTTCCCACTTCCCAGTCTATCTTTGTTTTTTGTCTTGTGTCCTGCATCTTGACTTTTGTCCAAACTCTGAGACTCTTAGCAGTGAACTGTGGATCTTCATCGTGCATGTGCACACATGTTGGGTGTTGGAGAGCCTGCACTCTTGCAAAGAAGAGACCCGGGTTCGAACCCACGCCGGAAGCAACGATCTTGTCATAAAGCCAGCATGTGACTGACTTTAGCTACGTCCCCGCCCTGATCTGCCGTACTCATCTGTCCCTGCAGTTTAGATACTAAGCCCTCTACGGTCGTCTGTTGATCTGTGTGCGACACACTAAGCTACATCCCCGTCTCGATCTGCCGTACTCATCTGTCTCTGCAGTTAGATACTAAGCCCTCTACGGTAGTCTGTTGATCTGTCAGGCACAGGAATGGCTGAATAAAAAGTCAGCTAAAAACAGGAGAGGGACCCAAAAACAGGGGGGTCCGGGGGTCCTCCCCCGGAAAAAAGAATTTTTAAATATCAAAATCTACGCTATCTGAGGGGTATTTGGGACAAAGTTTAGCATTTAATTTCACATAAATATGCAGGTGTTTTAGCTGAAACTTTAAGTTTTAAAAATTCTGAACAAAGGATTGTGCATACTTTATGACTTTCTTGCAAACATTCACTGACTGCTCTCACTCTCAATCATACTTGTCAAACCCACGAGGAAACATGTGATAGGATCCAGCTCATCTTTAACTTTCTCTTATTCCAGGTATTGAATCAAAGGGAATGAATAATACAATGATAAAAAAAACCAAAACACTTTTCGTTAGTAGATGCTCGCTGAGGGCAATGAAACCATGATTGCTGTACACAATTTCTCTGTCACAAAGGGTGCATCTTGCTTGACCGGGCGTGTCGACTTTTCGTATGTGTTCACCGATCCGCTCTTGCTTGTCACCAACTTTAACCTCTTTGGAAACCCAATCCCATTTCCACTGGTTAACCACACCTTTTTCGTCATAATCCTGGCCGCGTCGAACAATATTCGATACCGAAGACATGAAGTTTTCTTTCAAATCGAACACAAGAGACGCATCTTTGTCTCGGACAAGTAAACCACATTCAGCGGATGTTGCGCGAATCTGTTTCATATAACGTGGGACAGCCAAGACTACAAAAGCTGAAGTCAACCGTCAGTTCCGGATAGTGGCTTGTGCCATTTGAAGACACCCGACCGTTTGAGAATAAAAACCTCATATACGATTTTTGAGGGATTTTTGCTTTCCCGCTGAATGGTTTTTTCCGCCGCTGAAACTCCTAACGAAAGCCGCTGAAATTAGAGGATCCGCGGACCATTCCCATGCCTGAATTCTGTGTGCGACCGACTGAGCTAAGTTCACGCCCAGATCTGCTGTACCCACCTGTCTCTGCAGTTAGATACTAAGCCCTCTACGGCCGTCTGTTGATCCGTGTAACCCAGACTGGTGGCAGCCTCCTTGCTCACGAACACATAGTCCACGTGTCGCATCAGGCCTCCTGGATACACAGTAAAATACATCTGAGTTATTAAAGCAGTGTTATCCATCTCAGACGCCTGGTTGAGAATGATGAGCACACGGGACAGGCACCCTGGGACAGTTAACAGTAAAAGGAACCTGTTTGACTTTGAAATTAACACACATATATGGGTCATTCCATAAAGTTGTGTACCAAAAGTGTGACATGCATCGTGAAAATTGAAAGTGTCTGAATAGGTTGTTTGTATGGTTAATGTGACAGATATAGACATATGCCACGGTGCCATGCTAACCAAAAGATAAGTTTATGCTTTTTGGATACGAAGGGTGGTCGGAAAGGTGGGTAACATCACACATGTTTAACGTTACATATGTTGTCCAAATACACAAGACAGATTACAAAAAGCCATAGTATAATAGTAACAAGCTTTATTTGCTTCCCATTCAGAGCTCATTCTCAACAACATGCAGTCGGGAGAAACGAATTGAAATAGATCGATATTGGTAAATAAAACGTATTTTTTGGGTTGCGTCAACCAACAAACAAACAGTATCAATAACAAAACATCGAGTCGACATGCAGCTAAAAAATGAAGACTGAAAGTCCAGAATCAGTTATCACAGAGACAAGTAAGGCCAGGTTAGCAACTTTTTGCGCGGCGTCGCAGCTGACGTCAGCATATGTTGTGACGATTCGATTGGTCCATGACATGGCGTCATCAATCGATTTATGAATGACTGTGTTATGAATGGAATTCTTTTGGTTTTAGTGACGTCGTCATTGAATAGACTCAAAATTTGGTCAGATTTGCAGAGGAATAATTAGAAATACTTGCACATTTTGTTTGTCTAAATACTTGGTTTAAACAACTTAATTCAGCAAAGTTACAGTTCACAAAGCCGCATACAATCAATTAGTAAATGGAGCACAACAAACAAAGCTTATAAACGTGCTCTTAAAAGCGATATGATATTAGATTTGGCGGACAATACGGGGAACTGTAGAAGGGAAAACGAAGAACGTCTAAATACTTGTTTAAATACTACCAATAAAAAAATAAAATAAAAATGTATCTTAACACTTTCGCGACGGGACACTGATAAATCAGTAACCGCGCTGACACACCCATGGACGGGACGCGCATTTTTCAGTACCAGTCATACAAGGTACAAGACTCGTGATTGCTTCCCGGTTTTTGAAGATTGCAATAAATTGAGTTGTTTCCCTTGATACACGTGGTTTTCTCTTCCGGCTTGATCAAATTAGTGCAGATTTGCGTGGTGTTTTCGAACAAAAAAAATGAATCGAAGGCGAGCCTTGTCACGGGAGGAGATTCTCCGGATGTTGGATCTTGAGGATCCTGTAGATCATGATACATCGTGTCGTTTTAGCCTCAAGAAAGCGATAATAGCAGTGATATTGAGGAAGAAACAGTCCCGTTGTTGCTAGTACGAGTCGGCAACTACACGTGGTAGGGGGTGATACTGCTAGACGAACATGTATCTCGGAATCGTGCAGGAGCTATGGGGGCGTGGCAGCACTGATAACAATGGATGGCTGGAGCCTTCAAATCCTTTTGGAATTGTTCATAGGTGTACAGTTGGTACTTTGTTGTGAAAATGTGACTTATATTCAATATGGATTACCTAGACATCATTTGGTGAGTGTTACAGTTTTGTTTCATTTGAGTCAGGATGCTGTGAGTGAATGCGTGATTTGCTTGTTTTTTCTTTGTACTGTCTCCTTATTTCTGTGTACAATGTTAACAATATTTCAGCTAATTCATAGGTTTTACACCTTGTTTGGTTATAACATTATTTATAATACTTTCTGTTAAAAAATAACTTTTAAACAAGAAGGGCAAAGCCCATATGACTCACATGCATAACTAAACCTAGCAATGACATCATACACTAAGAACTGCTTTACACATTTTTGCTACCAAAATACATGTGACCTTGACCCAAGGTCAAGGTCATCCAAGGTCATGCAACACAAAGCTGTTAATTCAAGACATAGGAAGTACAATGGTGCTTATTGGCTCTTTCTACCATGAGATATGGTCACTTTTAGTGGTTCACTACCTTATTTTGGTCACATTTCATAAGGGTCAAAGTGACCTTGACCTTGATCATATGTGACCAAATGTGTCTCATGATGAAAGCATAACATGTGCCCCACATAATTTTTAAGTTTGAAACAGTTATCTTCCATAGTTCAGGGTCAAGGTCACTTCAAAATATGTATACAATCCAACTTTGAAGAGCTCCTGTGACCTTGACCTTGAAGCAAGGTAAACCAAACTGGTATCAAAAGATGGGGCTTACTTTGCCCTATATATCATATATAGGTGAGGTATTCAATCTCAAAAACTTCAGAGAAAATGGGAAAAATGGGAAAAATAGCTGTTTTTTAGACAACATTTATGGCCCCTGCGACCTTGACCTTGAAGCAAGGTCAAGATGCTATGTATGTTTTTTGGGGCCTTGTCATCATACACCATCTTGCCAAATTTGGTACTGATAGACTGAATAGTGTCCAAGAAATATCCAACGTTAAAGTTTTCCGGCCGGACGGCCGGACGGACGGACGACTCGGGTGAGTACATAGACTCACTTTTGCTTCGCATGTGAGTCCAAAAAGCAGTGGAAAATAAAACACACACAAAAAAACGTTAAAAAACACAAATTATCCCCCTTTCACCCCCCTTTCACCCCCCTTTGCTAAAACAAATCGCGTGACAAACTTATAAATAGCACGACTGAACTGGGCATCCATTTTTGAATTAGTACACAAAATTTGGTGGTGATTGGACTTAATTCAAGCTTGCTAGACAGATTTCTTTACAGTTACTGATTTTTGGGAAGTTTCTTGGTGGCAAGCTTGGGCAGGCAGGACGTTAACGTCGTGGCAGTGCTAGTCACAATAGTGTTAAGGAAAGAGAATACATTCCACTTGCCATTTAATATACGTCATAATCATTTAAAGGACTGAGAGTGCATGTCACAACATGGTACCCAGCTCTGGAGAATAACCCATATCTGCAACCACCACCATTGACCACCACCACCACCACAACCACAACAACAATATGATAAATAATGTTTTTATGCAGGTCTCACAGAGCTTCTGAAAATCATCCTGGCCTTGGGAACCTGGAAAGCTCTGCTGCCTAAACCTTAAAATGGGAGGCCTGAAAGTGAAAGGGGGGTTTGTCCCCAGTAAAGACAAGACATGCACTACTGGGTGGCCGAGTGGTAACTGGGTGGCCGAGTGGTAACTGGGTGGCCGAGTGGTAACAGGGTGGCCGAGTGGTAACAGGGTGGCCGAGTGGTAACTGGGTGGCCGAGTGGTAACTGGGTGGCCGAGTGGTAACTGGGTGGCCGAGTGGTAACAGGGTGGCCGAGTGGTAACTGGGTGGCCGAGTGGTAACTGGGTGGCCGAGTGGTAACAGGGTGGCCGAGTGGTAACTGGGTGGCCGAGTGGTAACTGGGTGGCCGAGTGGTAACTGGGTGGCCGAGTGGTAACTGGGTGGCCGAGTGGTAACTGGGTGGCCGAGTGGTAACTGGGTGGCCGAGTGGTAACTGGGTGGCCGAGTGGTAACTGGGTGGCCGAGTGGTAACGCACTTGGGCTCGGAAGCGAGAGGTTGCGAGTTCGACCCTGGGTCAGGGCGTTAGCAATTTTCTCCCCCCTTTCCTAACCTAGGTGGTGGGTTCAAGTGCTAGTCTTTCGGATGAGACAAAAAACCGAGGTCCCTTTGTGTACACTACATTGGGGTGTGCATGTTAAAGATCCCACGATGGACAAAAGGGTCTTTCCTGGCAAAATTATATAGGCATAGATAAAAATGTCCACCAAAATACCCGTGTGACTTGGAATAATAGGCCGTGAAAAGTAGGATATGCGCCGAAAGGGCTGCGATCTGCTGGCCGATGTGAATGCGTGATGTATTGTGTAAAAAAATTCCATTTTACACAGCATAAATAAATCCCTGCGCCTTGAATATGAGCGCGATATAAATTGCATAAAATAAAAATAAAAATAAACATAAATAAATCCCTGCGCTTAGAACTGTACCCACGGAATACGCGCAATACAAGCCTCATATTGATTGATTGATTGATTGACTACTCACTTAGTTGAGCAACTCGGTCAACTTTTTCAACTTCAAGGGAAGTAATAACTTTGCTGGATTCCTCGCAAGAAGAGTTGTGTTCTTCCACATGCAACAGCATTTTCCTGATCTCCTCAACATTTGGTCGACCCTAAAACCAATACAAATATGCAATTCAAGCCAAAATCCTCAAGCAGATAAACTGCTTACGTTCAAACATTCAGCAAATCAAGAATGATAAGTTATTGGAATATTGAATTTATGACAAAATAAAACAATCACAAATGTTTCAACCCACTGGTCTTAAAAGTCAACAGACAGACACCTATGGTACACATAATATCTTTACAATGGACAGACAGACACCTTGGTACAGATAATATCTTTACAGTGGACAGACAGACACCTTGGTACAGATAATATCTTTACAGTGGACAGACAAACACCTTGGCACAGATAATATCTTTACAGTGGACAGACAAACACCTTGGCACAGATAATATCTTTACAGTGGACAGACAGACACCTATGGTACAGATAATATCTTTACAGTGGACAGACAAACACCTTGGCACAGATAATATCTTTACAGTGGACAGACAAACACCTTGGTACAGATATCTTTACAGTGGACAGACAGACGCCTATGGTACAGATAATATCTTTACAGTGGACAGACAAACACCTTGGTACAGATATCTTTACAGTGGACAGACAGACGCCTATGGTACAGATAATATCTTTACAGTGGACAGACAGACGCCTATGGTACAGATAATATCTTTACAGTGGACAGACAAACACCTTGGTACAGATAATATCTTTACAGTGGACAGACAAACACCTTGGCACAGATAATATCTTTACACTTACAGTGGACAGACATACACCTATGGTACAGATGATATCTTTACAGTGGACAGACAGACACCTATGGTACAGATAATATCTTTACAGTGGACAGACAGACACCTATGCTACAGATAATATCTTTACAGTGGACAGACAGACACCTTGGTACAGATATCTTTACAGTGGACAGACAGACACCTATGGTACAGATAATATCTTTACAGTGGACAGACAGACACCTTGGTACAGATAATATCTTTACAGTGGACAGACAGACACCTATGGTACAGATAATATCTTTACAGTGGACAGACAAACACCTTGGTACAGATAATATCTTTACAGTGGACAGACAGACAGACACCTATGGTACAGATAATATCTTTACAGTGGACAGACAAACACCTTGGCACAGATAATATCTTTACAGTGGACAGACAGACACCTTGGTACAGATAATATCTTTACAGTGGACAGACAGACGCCTATGGTACAGATAATATCTTTAAAGCCGACAGACAGACACCTATGGTACAGATAATATCTTTACAGCGGACAGACAGACACCTTGGTACAGATATCTTTACAGTGGACAGACAGACACCTATGGTACAGATAATATCTTTACAGTGGACAGACACCTATGGTACAGATAATATCTTGAAAGTGGACAGACAGACACCTTGGTACAGATAATATCTTTACAGTGGACAGACAAACACCTTGGTACAGATAATATCTTGAAAGTGGACAGACAAACACCTTGGTACAGATAATATCTTTACAGTGGACAGACAAACACCTTGGTACAGATATCTTTACAGTGGACAGACAAACACCTTGGTACAGATAATATCTTTACAGTGGACAGACAGACACCTTGGTACAGATATCTTTACAGTGGACAGACAGACACCTATGGTACAGATAATATCTTTACAGTGGACAGACAAACACTTGGTACAGATAATATCTTTACAGTGGACAGACAGACAAACACTTGGTACAGATAATAAAGAGTTTTTGATGTGTGCTGAATGTTAAAAGGAGAATTTGTGACTGTTTTGTTTTCACATGATTGTATTAAAGGTTTCTTCTTCTTCAGCGTTACGTGTGAGCTCGTTTGCCCATTTGGGTTCCCCACACTATACTCTGAGAGCATAGTCAGCTCACTCCGCTTTCGTTGAGTAGGCATGCTGGGTATTTTCGTGTTTCCATAACCCACCGAACTCTGACATGGATTACAGGATCTTTTCTGTGCGCATTTCGTCTTGTGCCTGCGTGTACACACGAAGGGGGTGAAGTCATTAGCAGGTCTGCACATAACTTGACCTGGGAGATCGGAAAAATCTCCACTCTTAACCCACCAGGCGGCAGCGACCGGGATTCGAACTCACGACCTCCCGATTATGAGGCCGACGTCTTACCACCACGCCACTGCGCTCAACATTAAAGGTTTCAATGACTTACCATTATTGTTTTTTTTTATTTTGCCATTCAAGATATCAACAGACAATATTCAAACAGCATAGCTACAGAATAATAATGCCAAGCAAACAACAAAACTATATCAAGACCTGGGAACCCGCGCGCGCCTGTTTTGCATAATTTGAGTATTCTCTAACAAACTTGGTGTATTTTCAGAAAAATAAGCGTACTCCACACAGCATTTGAACATCCATGATTCAAACTTGCTTCACACGCATCCATCGCATCGCTAATTAAGTGTACCAATACATTTAAAACAAATGCTTCTTTCAATGTTTACAGACAAAAACTAATCATGGGTCAACATACTGGATCGGCTTCGGGATTGTGCTTGTGAAGAAAGGTAGTCTAGGAATTTTCTCTTGTCATATTTTTTTCCCACTGACCGTACTGATCATATTTAAGACTATCATGCGTACAAAACTACAATACACAACAAAATTGTATGGGTTCCCAGGTCTGTATATCGTAATGTTGTACTGGTAGGGAAAAACGTAAAAGTCACTAAAAACCAAATTCACCTCAAAATGAATCCATGAGTACTGACCACTGGATAATGACAGCTTTTGGAAATCGTCAAGGGACAGCTCTTGCAAGTTTCTGAAAAAGGAAAGTCACAAAATATTTTCATTTAGACAAAACAGCCACACATGCTGTGAACTTTCCTTTCTTAGGGCACTAACAACTCCTATTAACGCAGAAGGGTTCTAAGTCGACCAAAAGTGGGTGCATTCCCTGTAGTCGCATTGAATCATTTCATCACTTCATCAGCCCGTCAGCAGTTCAAACAAGTTCCGCAATCATCGTCGCAAGTAAATCAATTTCAGTTTTATTTTTGGGGGTAACAATTTCCGATTTACAACATTTTCGTCACAATATTTTTTTATTGACGGGCTAGTTTCACCCATTTTTTTTTATTTATCTGAACAAAATACAGTTTAAACCAAGAGGAAGAAAACGTTGACCGGACGTACTTGTTGGTGTGAAGGATGGTGCGAGAGCCGGACGCCTGGTTGAGAATGATGAGGGACACGGGACAGGCACCCTGGGTCAGGACTGGACAGTGGTCAGACACAATGCCATGCTCCTCAAAGTCACTCTGCACAAACCTGCATGGATGGACCTCACATTCTTTTCAGTCATATCAGTTTGAACGTTGTTGAAAATGTAAAACAAATTAAACAAAAACAGAAAAGCAAGAAAACAATATTTGCCATGACATTTATTTTTGACAGTGGTCACACGAATGCCATGCACCTCAAAGTCACTCTGCACAAACCCGCACGTATGTACCTCACATCCTTTTTGAGTCATGAACGATAAAAAAACATTGTTAGAAAATGTGAAAAATAAAGCAAAAACAGAAAAGCAAGAAAAATAATATTGACCATGAAAAAAAAGTTTGACCGGTCATGCTGTTTTATCTCTGCAGCTATTTCCTAAAACAGTGGAACCTCCCTTTTAAGGCCCCCTACCCCCCCCCCCCCCCCCCCCCCCCCCCAATTTAAGCCCTCTCCCAGACGCCTGGTTGAGAATGATGAGGGACATGGGACAGGCACCCTGGGTCAGTGGACAGTGGTCAGACAAAATGCCATGCTCCTCAAACTCAAAGTCACTCTGCACAAACCTGTACAGTGGCACCTCCCTTTTACGACCTCCAAAAATCTGAGAAAATCAGGTCTTAAAAAGGAGGACCGAGTCTGAAAATGGGGGTAAATTTACAGAGGTCATGAACAGAAAGTCTGAGGAAACAGGGTCTTAAAAGGGAGGGAGTCTTAAATTGGGGGGTCTTAAGTTAAAAGGGGGGTTCCACAATATACATGGTTGAAAATAGATGTGAAAAATAAAGCAAAATCAGAAAAGAAAGAAAAAAATGTGGACTGGTCCAGCAGTTTTATCTACGCTTCTGTTGCCTAATAATCGTCATGTATTATATATGCGACGTTATGCATTCAGCAGGCACACACTGATGTACACACATGCAGCATGTAAGCACATACACATGTTCATGTGTGGTATGTGCATGCTTTGGCATGTGTGAGTGCAGATGTGTATACATTTTAAAATATTTGCAACAAGCTCTTCAGAATGATCTCAGCAGTTTTCCAGCGCCAGCCTTATTTTCTCTTTCAGCACCATGAAAACCAACAAATAGGTGATATAAAAGTAAAAATATGGCACAAAATATATCAAAGCCACTCGTTATGATTATAATAATAATACCTACTGCAAATAGGGACCTCTTGCTAGTGTTCCAAGGTATTCTGGCCTGGCACCAAGAAGGGAGAGAACTGTGGATGTGTTTGACGCATTCCCTCCCCTCCTCCACAAGCAGTCCTCACATCTAAAACCAGCAATTTCACATGTGAATGACAGTTGACACGCACATGCAGGCATGCACACACACACACACACACACACACACACACACACGTACACACACACACACACACACACACACACACACACACACACAGGTGGATGCACAAAACACATATAGTACAAACACAATCAACAAGAAGAGCAAACGCTCGATCGAGTCACTTTCGCAGTTCTGAATATTATATGAGGCATCAGATGGACAGGAAGAAATTGCTATTCACAACACAATGAGTCACGTTCACATAAAATTTGAGCCCGGTCACTTTTATAGTTTCCGAGAAAAGCCCAACGTTAAGTTGTGTGTTGCCGAACAGAAAAGGCTAGTTATCTCCCTTGTTTTTCTGATAACGTTCGTAAAAGGCTACAGATGTAAATACTTTGATGTAAAGAATAATCCTACAAAGTTTCAATCACATCCGATGAACTTTGTCAAAGATATAAAATGTCTAATTTTTCCTTTGACGCTGACCTGTGACCTTGAAAAAGGTCAAAGGTCAACGAAACCATCGTTAAAGTGTAGAGGTCATTGGAGGTCACGACTAAACAAAATATGAGCCCGATCGCTTTGATAGTTTCCGAGAAAAGATATAAAATGTCTAATTTTTCCTTTGACGCTGACCTGTGACCTTGAAAAAGGTCAAAGGTCAACGAAACCATCGTTAAAGTGTAGAGGTCATTGGAGGTCACGACTAAACAAAATATGAGCCCGATCGCTTTGATAGTTTCCGAGAAAAGTCCAACGTTAAGGTGGTGTCTACGGACGGCCGGCCGGACAGACTAACACTGACCGATTACATAGAGTCACTTTTTCTCAAGTGACTCAAAAACTTGAATGGTGAGATGAGACTTGAGAGCGTCTTGACTCTTACAGGGAGAGAAGGTTACAAGAGAGAGAAGGAGAGATAGTATGGACTGTAAGAGACTATGACTGTGTATGTGCACACACATCTATGACGGCTTACTAGTGCCAAAACCTCATAATTGTAATTATCAAGGGAAAATTACTAATTACTATGTTTCCGGTCCCCCCAAACGTCCCTGAAAGTAAAACTTGTAAAAAGTAAATCTTTTTTTTACCCTTGAACAAAATGAAATAAAAAATATTCAACCTGAATGAGCAGACTTTATAGAAGGAAAGCTGCTCTTCTACAACATAGAGGGGACACAGCTTGCACAAGTTCTTTTCTTTCTTTTTCTTTATTTGGTGTTTAACGTCGTTTTCAACCACGAAGGTTATATCGCGACGGGCAAAGGGGGGGAATGGGATAGAGCCACTTGTCAATTGTTTCCTGTTCACAAAAGCACTAATCAAAAAATTGCTCCAGGGGCTTGCAACCTAGTACAATGTATTACCTTACTGGGAGAATGCAAGTTTCCAGTACAAAGGACTTAACATTTCTTACATACTGCTTGACTAAAATCTTTACAAAAATTGACTATATTCTATACAAGAAACACTTAACAAGGGTAAAAAGAGAAACAGAATCCGTAAATCGCCTCTTACGACATGATGGGGAGCATCGGGTAAATTCTTCCCCCTAACCCGCGGGGGGTATTTGCACGAGTTCCAACCACGTAATTAAGCAACATGGCTAAAAAGAAGATTACTTTGTTTAATCCTATTCCTAAATAAAATATAAAATAATTTACAAAAATGTAACCAAGCTACAGACTCTAATTTTGGGGGCCTTGTGATAAGAAACAAAACATTTGACTTGGTTTTTGTTGTTGTCTGTTTGCTTTAGATAAAAAATAATAATATAAAACTTGTATGAGATGTGTCCCATGGATGTCGGAGAGAGTAACTTTCCTTGTAAAATCTGCAAATTCTAGTTTACTCAATGTCATTTTTAATCTTTCTAATATAAAAAAAATAAAAACTGTTACGGTAAAAGGATAATTCTAGGGGCTAGAGGTAAAAAAAAAAGTCAGTTCGTCTGGAACTGGAAACACCGATTTTTGTCTTCTTCTTCTTAGTGATAGGTAGCCAACATCAGCATGGTGATGAATCTGCTACGCTTGGGTGATGGTGGTTCCGGTCTATTGCTTGGTCAGGGGTGAAGTTCAGGGGGGGGGGGGGGGGGGGGGAGGTTGGGGGTAGGGGGGAGGGATGATGTTCTTCACTTCTTGGCCTTACCTTTGGTCAGTGTCTTCAACAGGAAAGTGAGTGACCACCTTGACAATGTCCAGACACACCAGTCCAACACACAGCACTTTGGTCTGTGTTCCCTGGTTTTCATCCTCCGCTGATGCCATGGTGTGTTAATTCTGCGGTAAGTCAAGTAACTTAAGATACTGCTGCAAATTGGAAACAAATAAATAATGAAACAAAAATAAAAATTACAAAGTACATGTACTGCAGTAGTTCGAGAACCGACATGTCCAGTCACAATAGTAGCTCTTGTAATTTAGAACTCCCTTTTTTGGCCAGCTAGATCGAATGACAGTTATCCAGACCTCAGGGAACCCCTGTTTTGCACTTAGAACAGTATTCTCAAACAAACTTTGAGTGGATTATGAAAGATCGAAGCTTGCAACGACAAAGATGAAGCATTAGTACACAAGAAATGAATGACAACCCTGTCGTATCTCCCTCTATGCAGACAGATAAGTACCTTCAAAGAGAAACAAAAACCACCATCGACATCGTCACATCGTGATCGTGCTGCAAGTTTTGCACCATGTCAAGAAAATCAATAATTCTGTCTCGTTCTCTTTCTGATTTTGCAACAAGCGAGAATGCATTACATCTAAAAAATCTCAAGCGATTATTGAAAACACTCATCACCTTCTGTAGTTTTATGTCTTATTTCCTGCACAAACTCGAAATTGGTCCAACTTTCCCCTTATTTTCGCTGGCACTGGAAAACGTGACTGTGATTCTGCGAGAGTGGTTACCCTTGAATCTTGTGTTGAACTGCAGTAGCCTCCCTTTAGCTGAAAGGTCTAACCACAGGCGCTTGACGTACTGAGAGCAATTTTTTTGATGGGGGGGGGGGGGGGGGCTGCTGCTGCGCCTTCTCTGATTTTGGTTATTGCAGGATACAGATGATGACAATGCGAATGTAATACATGTAGTGTTATTTGATTGTGTTGTGTATGTGCTTTGCAAATGCACAGCGCACAAGGCAATGTGTGCCGAATGACGTCATTTTCAGAGTTTGGTGCCTGTGTAGTATGCCAGAACGTGGTCATCATTTACTGTGCCAATTTATTATTTTTAACATTTAAAAATGTGCGCATATCAACCTCAAATTTCGTTTGGTTAAATGTTTTGTACTCTGAAGAAAACTTATCATCAGCAAAACACTGCAAGTGTATACTGCCCTATCCTATTTTCTCTGCCTTAAGATTCAGTGGAACCTCCCTTTTAAACCCCCCCCCCCCCCCCCCCCCCCCTCCCACCATTTAAGACCTTGCTTTTTTAGATTTTCTGCTCATAACCTCTGTAAATTATCCTCAATTGTAAGACTCCCTCTGCCCCCGCGGGTTAGGGGGAAGAATTTACCCGATGCTCCCCAGACTAAACCCAGCATGTTGTAAGAGGCGACTAACGGATTCTGTTTCTCCTTTTACCCTTGTTAAGTGTTTCTTGTATAGAATATAGTCAATGTTTGTAAAGATTTTTAGTCAAGCAGTATGTAAGAAATGTTAAGTCCTTTGTACTGGAAACTTGCATTCTCCCAGTAAGGTAATACATTGTACTAGGTTGCAAGCCCCTGGAGCAAATTTTTGATTAGTGCTTTTGTGAACAAGAAACAATTGACAAGTGGCTCTATCCCATTTCCCCCCTTTGCCCCTCGCGATATAACCATCGTGGTTGAAAACGACGTTAAACACCAAATAAAAAAAGAAAGATTTTTGGAGGTCTTAAAAGGGGGGGTTCCACTGCACCATGCTTTGTTACAAAGTTGTGTATTTTGGAATGCCTGAGAATGTATTTCAAAATTAAATTGAAATTAAAAGATTTGTGTGAGCATTGCAAATTTGTGTTGTCACATTTTAAGTACTGATAAACAAGAACACACCTGTTGTAATCGATCCTAGAAAAGTTAAGAGTATGTAATATGGTTGCAATTTTCCTTCTTCACAATTTTGATTACTGTGGATGATTTGTAAAAGTTATCTTCTCAAACACACACACAGACACACACTTCTCAAACACACACACACACACACACACACACACTCACACACACACTCACACACACTCGCACACACACAGTAGAAGAAAAAAATTCTTAGGAAGGTAGAGAACAGAGAGGGAAAGACAGGCCAACGATGGGATAAAGAGAAGAGAAAAAAAAAAGTTAACTGACAGACAGTAGCTAGACAAACAGTTTTCAGCAAACAGTACAGATTTTGATAGTAGAAATTTCTTTATTCATTTCAAGGACGGTACTGTGCCAAGCAAACAATGCTAAATGTATCACCAAGCAATTGTTTAATTTAATTTAATTTGCTGAGTGATAAACAGATCATTACAGTGCCAACACAATCATGTGAAAATAATGCCTAGAAAAGAGGGACACAACCATAAGGGGATCAACTTTAATCAGAATAGAAGAATTCCAGGTAGGAAGCGACCAGAATATCCCAGCTATGGGATAATATAGAAATGAAAATGGAAAAAAAGAGAAAAGAAAAAGAATTCCACTTTTTTTTTCAGCCTCGATCAACACTTTGCTGGTAGACATAAGAAAACAAAACAAGTGCAGGTGCAGCTCTTGGTTTGTAATTGCAGGCACAGAAACAGGAGGGGGGGGGGGGGGGGGGCCTTCCCAGTCCTAAGGCCAACAAAAAACAAGAAGAGCAAACGCTCGATCGAGTCACTTTCGCAGTTCTGAATATTATATGAGGCATCAGATGGACAGGAAGAAATTGCTATTCACAACACAATGAGTCACGTTCACATAAAATTTGAGCCCGGTCACTTTTATAGTTTCCGAGAAAAGCCCAACGTTAAGTTGTGTGTTGCCGAACAGAAAAGGCTAGTTATCTCCCTTGTTTTTCTGATAACGTTCGTAAAAGGCTACAGATGTAAATACTTTGATGTAAAGAATAATCCTACAAAGTTTCAATCACATCCGATGAACTTTGTCAAAGATATAAAATGTCTAATTTTTCCTTTGACGCTGACCTGTGACCTTGAAAAAGGTCAAAGGTCAACGAAACCATCGTTAAAGTGTAGAGGTCATTGGAGGTCACGACTAAACAAAATATGAGCCGGATCGCTTTGATAGTTTCCGAGAAAAGTCCAACGTTAAGGTGGTGTCTACGGACGGCCGGCCGGACGGCCGGCCGGACAGACTAACACTGACCGATTACATAGAGTCACTTTTTCTCAAGTGACTCAAAAATTGTCTGTTTCTGGTCACCCGACCGACCCTAAATTTCGGCGCCGACCCTAAACTTTTTTTTTCCCAAACTCAAATTTTTTTTTTTTTTTTTTGGTGGTAAAGGACAGGGTGAGAAAATGAACAACAAAAACGTGTGAAAACGAAAGTCCGCTGACGATTTGTAAATGTGTTGAGTGTCTTGTCTCTATGTATAGTGAATCCAGTCTCTTTGCGCGATTTTTAAAGTTAGTTTCATTGGTCTACATTTGGGGTAAAAAAAAAAATTAAAAATAAAAAAATTAAAAAATCCCGACCTACCGACCCTATTTTTTTTAGCCATGTTACCAGAAACAGACAATTTTTTTTTGGCCTAAACTGCACTCACCCCACCCACCCACCCCCCACCCTCATGGATAAAAACAATTAGTGAAATACACACTGAGTCATGAATGCCCTTTCACTTTTAGCATATAACAAGAAGAGCAAACGCTCGATCGAGTCACTTTCGCAGTTCTGAATATTATATGAGGCATCAGATGGACAGGAAGAAATTGCTATTCACAACACAATGCATACCTGAAGCATACCTGTGACCTTGAAAAAGGTCAAAGGTCACCAAAGCAGACGTCAAAGTGTAGAGGTCACTGGGAGTCACGTTCACATAAAATTTGAGCCCGGTCACTTTTATAGTTTCCGAGAAAAGCCCAACGTTAAGTTGTGTGTTGCCGAACAGAAAAGGCTAGTTATCTCCCTTGTTTTTCTGATAACGTTCGTAAAAGGCTACAGATGTAAATACTTTGATGTAAAGAATAATCCTACAAAGTTTCAATCACATCCGATGAACTTTGTCAAAGATATAAAATGTCTAATTTTTCCTTTGACGCTGACCTGTGACCTTGAAAAAGGTCAAAGGTCAACGAAACCATCGTTAAAGTGTAGAGGTCATTGGAGGTCACGACTAAACAAAATATGAGCCGGATCGCTTTGATAGTTTCCGAGAAAAGTCCAACGTTAAGGTGGTGTCTACGGACGGCCGGCCGGACGGCCGGCCGGACGGCCGGCCGGACAGACTAACACTGACCGATTACATAGAGTCACTTTTTCTCAAGTGACTCAAAAATACTGCAAAACAGAATAATTGAGTGGTTTTTTTTCCTGATCCATTAGCATAGGCTAATAAATTACAGCAAACATCTCCAGTCCAGGCTAAATATCACTCTTGCACACAGTAGATCCACACAGCAATAAACAGTGAGTCATGCAAAGGTAAATCGATCATTGGCTTACAAAATCATCGTCTTCTTTTTCTTTTGCGTTTGTGGGCTGAAACTCGGAAAAATCTCCACACTTAACCCACCAGGCGGCCGCGGCCGGGATTCGAACCCTCGACCTTCCGATAAAGAGGCCGACGTCTTACCATCCCGCCACAGTGCCCGTCATACAAAATCATCTCCCAAGGTCAACAGGGATCATTAGCCTGGTGGCCAGTGCACCGCCCCGCGCTCTCTGTTGTCCGGGAATGAGATCAATTTAGAACAGTAACTAAGGGCGGGGATGTAGCTCAGTCGGTAGCGCGCTGGATTTGTATCCAGTTGGCCGCTGTCAGCATGACTTCGTCCCCACGTTCGGCGAGAGATTTATTTCTCAGAGTCAACTTTGTGTGCAGACTCTCCTCGGTGTCTGAACACCCCCGTGTGTACACGCAAGCACAAGACCAAGTGCGCACGGAAAAGATCCTGTAATCCATGTCAGAGTTCGGTGGGTTATAGAAAAAACGAAAATACCCAGCCCCATGCTTCCTCCGAAAACGGCGTATGGCTGCCTAAATGGCGGGGTAAAAAAACGGTCATACACGTAAAATTCCACTCGTGCAAAAAAAACACACGAGTGTACGAGGGAGTTTCAGCCCACGAACGCAGAAGAAGAAGAAGAACAGTATCTGCGAGTGGAGAGGGGGTTAAATGGGGGTTCTACTTTACAAAAATTATTTATTATGAGAAAATTAGAAATAGCAACTAAGCATTAAAGCCAACAGGTTGGAGTAGAAAGTGTGTGTGTGGGGGGGGGGGAGGGGGGTGATGTCTTAAAAAGGGGGTGTTAATGTACATGTATACGTACATGAATAAAAAAAATAAAAAAACACTAAGCAACTTTAAGGTCACACAAACCCAATCCAGAACATTGTTCTAATGAATTATGTCCTGTTAAAACTTAAAATTATGTTTCTTCAAAGTGAACAAAAGGGCCACCACAGCTTTGTCACAATGCTGGACACTCTACAAGAGGAGAGAACACACACTGAAGAGAAACTCAAGACAATACAGAGCTGTCTCCCCTGTGTATGCCCTCCCTTCAAGCAGCATGAACAAACCTCTCTCCTCTCTCTCCTCCTGGTCATCTCATCTTCAATAAATTCAGACGAAGACTTCCACATAATAAAACTTATTTACTGTAAAACAAACATAGTCATAGTCAGACAGACAGACAGAGAGACAGTCAGACACACACACACACACACACAGGAGAAAAAAATGATGGAATCACAAAATCTTATAATTTAAAAAAACAATTTAGTTTTAGTCTTAGTTGAAGTAACTGTGACTGTAACACATAATGTAAACCGCAAAGGACGAGGCAGCCAATTTAAATACCATCAAATAGTTATAAATAAGGAAATATAAACATTATATATATTGTTGTTCTATTCAAATTAAATGACAACAGTGACCATGGCTGGATGTTGATTTTCATTATGTTTTCAGCTTGTTTCATAGTTTTTCTGTGAGAATACATTTGCTGCATACACACACATATATATACACACACATGTTCACGATACTCTTTTTTTCAAGCAATTAAAAGCACAGCTCACTGTAGTAGCAGTAGATCCACACTTGCAGGAAATGTATTGTTCCGTCATAAAATGCACACACAAAGGAGAAAAAAGAAAATAAAACAAGATAAGAAAAAACGGGAAAAATAGAAATAAAAAAATGCATTCATTGGCTGGCAGTGGCACCATATCATAATTATGGAGAGAACAGTTAATATTTTAGTTAAAATAAACCTCCTTATTAAAACTAAACAAAGAAGAACAGGTTCTTTAAAAATGGAAAGGAATAAGTTCAATAACCTGCTGCTTATTCTTAACATGACAACTTTATTTTAAATAAGAATAATGCACCTAGTTGTTATTCAAACAAAAATAATATGCATATATATATATTCCAACGTCTATAAACACATGGGCAACAGTTTTCATTTATGATAAAACTAATGCATTGTTACATCATTCATTAAATCCAGCAAAAACAATTGGATAGGCATAATGGATAGCAAAACAACACACACAAAAAGAAAAAAAGCTCTATTTACAAAAAGAAATACTTTCAATTCTATTGAAGCAATGAGAGGATAACACAGGAAGGTGGGTGAATATACTTACCCTCAGACAATAGGAATTACATAAGCTAAGGCGCACATATTTACGATGCATGCGTTTTTCAGACGCAGCAAAAACCTTGAGACACAGACAGGTACAGCAGTTTACTAGGTCTGCAAGATCAGCTGGTTTGCAGACGCCGCAGCGGCACACATGACATCATTGTTCACTTTACACAAAATCTGAACACTATTTTCCAGTTCTGCGCACTTCAAAAGTAACAAGAACCATTTTATACGTCCGTTCTGCTTCCTTTTTGCCATTTCAACGCTCGAATTGCACTAATTTTGATTACAAAAACCACTTGCAAAGTTAGGTGAAAGGCCTGTCAACTAAAACGCTGCGCTTGCGTTGTTTATGCTGCTACCGCGCTATTCTTGTCCGGCCTACCACTTCAGCTGAGTCTGCACTGGCGCACAAAATTTGCTTCTGTCTGCGCTTACGTCATTTTGTTTGGATTCGCATGCGCGAACACACAAGTGTTTCGATGAGCGATTTCTTCTTCTATGGCACTGCAAAGGCCTAGTTTTGGTGCAACAAAGTTCTTAAGACACATTTGCGACTTGATCAAGCGTTTTTCTACTTACAAACACTGTCAGCTCTTTGCCTCTGGCCGGTAGATCAAGGCTAGCGACCCGGCGACCCTGCTATTTTTAGACCGCAAAGTTGATCTCATCGTCTGCAAAGGTTATCGGCTGCAAAATGTTCAACATCAACTTGCGCTTTATTAGTCATCGGACAAATGAATGCATTTTTCATCAAAACTTGTTTCACTTACCCGAAAGAATGTCATTTTTTTGCTGATTCGTTAAGGCGGTCATAAGTTTTCCCCGAAAAAAAATTCGTAGCAGACAGCAAGGTTCTTCGAAAGTTGCCGACAATGCGCCATCTTCTCTGGAATGGAAGGGAAGTAACTCCCGCAGCATTTTGCTGCACACAGCGGTCCAGATGACAAACAAACGATCAGCTGATTTACAAAATATTCACGAGATGTTGATATTTTGCAAGCCTTTCAAAGGAGAGCTGATAACTATTTGGTATGTGTGATACACTTAGCTATTTATCGCCTTTTCTAATTCGGAATTAGATCATTTGCTGTGGATCGGAAGGTTCCGCTAGCTGATCACCCCACCACACTTCAGCAAGAACTGATAACAGGAACCAGCGCAAACGAGTACTGCGTCGTGTTCGCAAACTATAGTTGAAAGCTTCTGTGTTGTAGCCACAAAACGGGCTTCTGTTGAAGGCAAGATGTAACTGACAGCGTATTACCTAGCACGACAAGTGTGACTCGCAGATAAATTCCAGAACATGTTTAATCTTTTTGTTTTGTTTTGTTGTTGTTCACTTGAACTTGTTGTTAATTAATCAACTCCTGAGCTTGGATCTGAAGGTTATGATTCATCAAATGCGACCTGGATTTTTCAGTTACTCCACTTCATTTAAACTATGAGTATGAGTTCACTATTCAACCAAGTGAAATGAAACAGAAACAGCTCACTAGTTAAAGATTGTAATTAATGAAATATTGAAACAGGTTATTAATGCCCCCGGGCACTCCAAAGTCCAAATTTCACAATAAAGATAGAGCAGAAAGCATTTTATGTTTGATATTGCTTGATGGATCGTAGAACTATAGTTTCTAGTTTTGAATATATCTTTTCTTTTTCTTCCAGATATCATCCTTTGGGGTGGGGGGGACTGGAACAGCCAGTACCGCTGCAAAGATGTCACTGGTGGTGGTTGTGTTTATTGGCCTGTGCCTCTATGCCATGATCAGGGTCTTGAATCTGGCAAGTCCATCACTTCCTCCAAGCATCTACTCCAAGACACGCAACTCGGAATTTATTCAGGCCATCCTATCTTCATGCCCTATTTTGCGAGAGCCGTAAGTTTTTGTTGTTGTTGTTATTAATTTCAAGCTTGAATTTTTCTGCATTATAAATATAAGTTTAACGAGATACTGTACATATACAGTCGAACCCACCTAAAACGAACACGCTAGTTACGAATTTTGACTTATAAGGTATTAGTTTTAAGTTCCCAACTGAATACCTCTTTCTTCATGCTTAAAAAAAATGCTTGAAACGAATTCTTTGTAACGAATTTATGCTTATGACGAGCACTTTTTGGATTCCCAAGCATGCATAATGTCTGTAATTTACTCACTTTTATGACAAAATCTTTAAACTCGTCCCGAGATTGACATATCATATCATTTGCGTAACGAACCCCTCTTTTAACAAACACATTTTCATCGCCCCAGACAGTGACCGAGTTTAACCTATGGGGAGTTTAACCTATGGGGCGGTCTCTTTGATGTCTTGAGAGGAAACTTGGCCAGAGTAGTACATGCACCAGAACTGGTGGACACCATGAAATCGGAGATTGATCAGAATGTACATGTACCGTAAAGTACCTTGTAAGCGCCCAGTATCGAGTAAGCGCCCACCCCCCACTTTTAGTCTAAATCCGTGCATAGGGTATAGTAGCTTGTTAGCGCCCACCCCCCACCCCCCACTTTACGCCATTGAAATCAGGGGAAATAAAAATTCCGCACTTGATCTGCTAGTTTTGTGAATGATTTCCCTTTCTTGCAAACCCTATCACGTGTGTCTGCACGCCTTGGATCTAAACGCGTGCAAGTCAATGATTACAAGATGCTGCGGATCAAATCTTACACCGTTGCATTTAAGCTGTCAGCTCTTGACTATTTGGATAATAACGCCAATGGAAATGTGTCGCAAACAGCAAGTGAGTTTGGGGTAGATAGAAAAAGGATACGAGAATGGCGAGAGAATCGCGATACCCTGTTACGTCACCAGGCCGGAAAGGAAAAGAAGTAGCGAAAGTTACATGGCGGGCGAGACGTCAGATCAGAAGATCAAAAGATCTCTCTCTCTCTCTCTCTCTCTCTCTCTCTCTCTCTCTCTCTCTCTCTCTCTCTCTCTCTCTCTCTCTCTCTCTCTCTCTCTTTCTCTCTCTCTCTTTCTCTCTCTCTCTCTCTCTCTCTCTCTCTCTCTCTCTCTGATTTAGCTCTCTCTCTCTCTCTCTCTCTCTCTCTCTCTCTCTCTCTCTCTCTCTCTCTCTCTCTCTCTCTCTCTTTCTGCCGAAAACAGTCTTTGGCCAAGTAACATAGACTGCTGCCCATATCCAGAAGACGTACCCCTTGTTCAAGGGAAACAGAGACACAGTGCGGCCGACAGCGGCACCTCTGCAGACAAGAAAAGGATGCGACGACATTTGTCTCCCAAAGCTCTTCTAATGACAATACGAACAAGAAAAACAATGGTAGATGAAAAAAGAAAGAAGATTGTAGTACTAGCAACTGTGCCACCACCCAGCCTCTCCTCACTGTTACCTCTCAGACCTCTTCCCACGGTCTGGTATCATCAGTTATAATAAGAGTACATTGTGCACCCTAAACTTCTTCCAGCACAGCATCCTTATGCTAATGAGTTTCACTCTGTGCTCAGCTCTGTTACTGTATGCTGCTTATATCTTATGCTCTATACTTTAATGAATAAACTTAGTGATAGACATTCGTCTGATGTTATACTGATGTGGCTGAGAGTGTGACCCTACGACTAGCCTCCGAATATAAACACCTAACACCATATTATTACATGGTGGCAGCGGTGGTGCCCCAGTGTGAACATCTTACAACTTACAAGTGTTTTCTGTGCCAGCTTTTGTGTGTGTGACACTGACAGCTTCTGATCATCGGAACTGTACTACCTAGAACTTTGTGACTGTGATTGTGATCTCTGTGAGTCTGGAACAGTGACTAACCATTAGTAACTGTGTCATTCCCTGTCTTCAACTGGATTACTGAATAATTATCCTGGACACTATCCTGACCACCAGTGACTGTGTCTCTGACAGACAGTAATGCTAGTGTTGTACACGGATACATCATCGACTCCGTAACCGTCACTCCGCACAATCTGGTAAGTGGTATCTTTCTCAATTTTACCACGCACACACAACCAACATGGCTGATGCACCATTGCCACGCCCAAAGATGGACTGGTCATCAGATGACAAGGCACAATCACTCCAAGATTTTAAGCAGCTCTGCGACATGTGGTTTAAAGTGAAAAACACTGAGAAAAAACTGCAACACAACTACATCATGTTGTGGCTTGGCAGTGAGGGTTTACGTCTACTCAACACATGGAACCTCACTGTCGAACAGCTCGAAGACCCCAAAAACATCTGGGACAGATTGCAGCTACTCCAACCACCACAAAATTTCCGCATTCATCGGCTAGAAATGCAGCGACTGACGCAACGGACAGGGGAGTCGGTAGAAGATTTTTGCACAAGATGCAGAACAAAGGCCATCAAATGCAAATATACTGACAAAGCCGCAGAAGATGAGAGAGTTTTAGAGCAACTTATCGCTGGGACATCTATTTCCACTGTCCAGCGTGAACTCCTCTCTCGGGACAGCACCCTGACCCTCGCTACAGCCCTAGAACTAGCAAAGTCACACGAGGCTACAGCGAACCATATGCGTCAAATGCAGGAATTGACAGCTATACAGGCTCGACCATCGACGCCATCAGAGCAAAGGACAGCAGAGCATGCAGCAATTGCGGTGGAAAACACCCACCTCGACAATGCCCAGCCTACGGCACTAAGTGCTCAAAATGCCTCAGGCCCAACCACTGGCAGAAGGTATGCCGCTCGAGCACCAGCGGTAGCACAGACAGACCTGGACATGCTGCACAGAGTCTTAAACAACACAAACCCCGAGGGCGGCGACGCGGTAGACCTGGCCACCAGCAAGGCGGCAGGAAACACATCAACGCCGTGCAAGACATCAGCGATGATGACCCTACTGACGACTTCGCCTGCCTGGATTTCTCTAGCATAGAGACAAATAATGGCGACAACCGGGATGAGCTATACGCCAGCCTGGACATCAAGTATTCAATGCCAGCATCCCTTAGAGTAAAGGTGGACACGGGAGCACAGGGAAACATACTCCCACTCCGCATCTATCGGCGAATATTTCCCGAGCAGCTCAACCCTGAGGGTTTCCCGGCAGCAGGCGCCACAGAACTACGTCGCACTGTACTACAAGCGTACAACGGGACACGCATCAAGCAGTTTGGAGTCATCACGATCCAATGCAAATTCAAGAAAACAGAATGGCATGACGCAGAATTTTTTGTCACAGACAGCAACGGTCCAGCCATCCTGGGACTACCCAGCAGCAGACAGCTGAAGCTGGTCACCGTTCACTGCGCCATTCAAACAGCAGCAGCACCAGCATTGAAGCCAGTCAAGAACGCCAGTGACCTGGAGCGTACATACCCTGACAGATTTGAGGGAATAGGCAACTTTGAAGGTGAGCTACACATCACGCTCAAGGAGGGAGCCCAAGCAGTGGTGCAGCCTCCACGCAAGTATCCCATCCAGCTTCTAGATGAAATCAAATCGGAGCTGAAGAAGATGGAGAACATTGGCGTAATCACCCCCGTCACGGAGCCCACAGACTGGGTTAACGCACTAGCTTTCAGCAGGACGGCTAGTGGCGGTCTGCGTGTGTGCCTGGATCCCAGAGCACTGAATCAGTGCATCAAGAGGACTCACCACAAGACCCCTACAATCGAGGAGATCACCAATCGCCTCAGTGGCTCCAAGGTTTTCAGCAAACTCGACGCCAAACACGGCTATTGGGCCATCAAACTCGATGAGGAATCCTCCATGCTCACCACCTTCAACAGCCCTGTTGGCCGATTCCGCTTCAATCGTCTTCCCTTTGGCCTCAACGTGAGCCAAGATGCGTTCCAGCAAGCCATGGACCGCATCCTCAGCCAGTGTCCTGGTACCATCGGAATCACCGATGACGTCATTGTTCATGGCAAGGATGAAGAGGACCACGACAGGAACCTTCACCATCTGATGGACGTGGCAAGAAAATGTGGACTCGTCTTCAACAGCGACAAATGCCACATCAAGACATCTCAAATCAAATTCTTTGGGATGATCTATGACCTAGAAGGAGTCCATCCTGATCCAGACAAATGCTCAGAGATCCAGGCCTTGCCAGCCCCAAAGTCCGTCACTGATGTTCAGCGCTTCCTTGGCATAGTTCAGTTCATGTCTCCTTTCATCCCCAAACTGTCCGACAAGACAGCACCCCTCCGTGCATTGACCAAGAAAGGAGTCATCTTTGAGTGGAACAGCTCGTTGCAGAAAGTATTCGACGACCTCAAAGCATCAATCTGCAAAGACACAGCCCTCTCCTTCTTCGACGTATCCAAGAAGACGACCATACAGGTCGACGCATCGAAAATCGGAGTTGGAGCAGCCCTATTACAAGACGGCAAACCCATAGCGTTCGCCAGCAAGGCCCTGACCGACACAGAACAACGCTATGCGAACATTGAACGTGAACTTCTTGCTGTCGTCTTTGGATGCACGCGATTCCATACGTACATCTATGGAAAACACTTTGTGGTCGAAAGTGACCACAAACCCCTGGAACAGGTGCAGAAGAAAAGCCTAGCTAGTACTCCACCTCGCTTGCAGCGAATGATGTTACAGTTACAACACTATGACGTCACCATCCAATATCGCCCCGGAAAAGAGATGATCCTTGCTGACAGTCTCTCCAGACTTAACCCGACACCCGGTAAATCAATCAGCCTGGAGCAGTCCATCTACGCAGTCCAGTTTTCATCTGACAGGCTTCAGGAGCTACGGCAGAAAACAGATGCCGACCCTGACCTTGCAGCATTGAGAGACACCATCATCGATGGGTGGCCAGATAACGCAAAACTTCTGCCCAAACGACTGCGAGACTACTGGGAGTCTCATGCAAAGATGAACTAAGTGTGGAGGATGATTTGGTGCTCAAAGGAGATCGAATCATCATACCGGCAGCGATGCAAGCATACATACTGCAGAACATTCATGCTGGTCATCAAGGAAGTGAAAAATGCAAGCTTCGCGCCAAGACTTGCGTCTACTGGCGTGGAATCAATGCACACATTGATGACTGGGTGAAGAGATGCAACGTCTGCCAAAGCAACCTAAACAGCCAGCAGGCAGAAACTCTCCTCCCCCACGACGTTCCAACCAGACCTTGGCAAAACGTCGGCACAGACCTATTTCATTTTGACGGAAAGGAATACATCTTAGTCTCAGACTACTTCTCCAAGATGCCTTTCATCAGACGCTTACCCGCTCAGCCAACAAGCACTTCAGTCATCACAGCACTGAAACAGCTGTTTAGCGAACACGGAATACCTACAAAGGTCATATCAGACAACGGACCACAATATGACTCTAACGAGTTCGCAACATTCTCAGCAGAATGGGGATTCCAACATGTCACCAGTTCCCCAAGATATCCCCAGTCCAATGGATTTGCGGAACGCATGGTGCAGACAGTCAAGAAGACATTGCTCAAAGCAAAGCAGAGCAACTCTGACCCAGACCTGGCACTGCTTTGTCTCCGCACCACCCCCATTGACAGTTCGCTCCCTTCTCCTGCTGAACTCCTCTACTCCCGCAATCTCCAGTCCAATCTCCCACACCTGGCCAAACCCACTCCATACAACAGGAAAGCGCGCAGGAATCTTCAAGTCCGCCAACAGAATCAAAAGAAATACCACGATCGTTCAGCCCGAGACCTTCCTCCACTTCACACAGGCCAGAAGGTTCAGATGCAAGAAAACAACGGCACATGGATACCAGCAACTGTCGTCAACAAGAGGCCTGAACCAAGATCATACACCATCCGGACACCCAATGGTGGCATCTACCGCCGCAACAGAAGACAGCTGCGAGACCTGCCCACCATGCAGAAACGTCTCACCTGGGCAGACCAACAACAAGATGCCAGTCTCAGACCGCCTCGCCAAGACACCCCACAACCTGTGAACAACACACCCCAACGCAGTGACAACACCGAGTCGACAGTTCCAACAACCCTTCGACGATCCAACAGACACACACAACAACCACAGCGACTCATTCAAACAATGTAGCTAACAGAAGTACTTGCAAGAAAGAAGAAAGAAGAGCATGCATGAAGACAGCAAGTTTTCCTGAAGAAGAGGAGAAACACACATACACAATGTGTTTTACATGTTTTACATACATACATTTATAATCACACAACAATACAATCCTCACACACAGACACATGTGAAGTGTTGTCAATGTGTATGTTTATGTTGTTTTATGTGTAGAAAGTAGTATGTAATTTTCAATGTAATTTTCTAACCGTAGTTGAAACAAACTGGTAAGAAGAAAAAAGTCAAAGAACTGACTGAACAAAGTCAAAGTACTGTGTGACTCTTCCAGACATTACTTTCAATTATGACTGTCTCCTGGTTTCAAGAAAGTATTCTACGATCTAATCTGTGACACTGATATAATGCAGAACAGTGCCAACCAGCACCAACAGTTTCCAAGACACTTGCTAGTAGCGTTTCTGTGTCCTCAGCCACTGCAACCACGACTCTTGTGAAAACAGTCTAAGAACAGTTCCTATCACCCTTGGTGTTGATAATATAATATCTTTTGTGGTTGTAGGTTATCCTATGTTACTTAGTAAGAAGTGACACTATGTTCGAGATTTGTACAGTGTGTTATACTTGCTTTCCAAAAGAGAGGGGATGTAGTACTAGCAACTGTGCCACCACCCAGCCTCCCCTCACTGTTATCTCTCAGACCTCTTCCCACGGTCTGGTATCATCAGTTATAATAAGAGTACATTGTGCACCCTAAACTTATTCCAGCACAGCATCCTTATGCTAATGAGTTTCACTCTGTGCTCAGCTCTGTTACTGTATGCTGCTTATATCTTATGCTCTATACTTTAATGAATAAACTTAGTGATAGACATTCGTCTGATGTTATACTGATGTGGCTGAGAGTGTGACCCTACGACTAGCCTCCGAATATTTTCATTTTTTTTTCATTTTCATTACTTTATTGTCCCATCGCTGGGAAATTCGGGTCGCTTCCTCCCAGTGGAAAGCTAGCAGCAACGGAGTCGCGCTACCCAGGTGTCTGCGTGTTTAGGTGTATTCAGCCACCTGCACTTATGGCAGAATGACCAAGGTCTTTTACGTGCCATTGTGATGACACGGGGGTGGGACATGGCTTCCGTCTCTGGGTCTGCACATGAAGTTGACCCGTGTCCGTCCCGGCCCGAATTCGAACCTGCGACCTTCCGATCACAAGTCCAGTGCTCTACCAACTGAGCTACCGGGCCCCAAACTATTACAAAGATATGATTACAAAGATCACATTTCGTACTGAAAACTGCTCGTGCATAGGGTGTAGTACCTAGTAAGCGCCCACCCCCTACTTTGGGTCGGAATTGGTGCACAGGGGGGGTGGGCGCTTACAAGGTACTTTACGGTACATGCTTTACACGACTTTTTAAATTTTACTTCTAAAATTGTGACAGTAAAAAATCAATCAATTCTCTTTATGCGAATTTCAGTTAAGACGAACTTATTTCCCGATCCCAAGTGATTCGTCTTAAGCGAGTTTGACTGTATATGATACTGTATCAATGTTTTTGTGTGTGTTTTCAGTACTCCTTTTGAGACAGGTATAAAAAAAATCTGAGAAAGTCAAATTTTGAAAAGAAGAAAGTATGAAAATTAAAATTATATATCTATATATATATATACGACTTGTGTCTGTGTGTCTGTGTGTTTGTGTATTTGTGTATTCGCCATGCACGGCCAAAGTTCTCGATGGATCTGCTTCAAATTTGGTGGGGTTATTCAGAGAGACCCCGGACACAACCTCATCGATGAGATATTTCAACACGTGCTCTCAGCGCGCAGCGCTGAACCGATTTTAGTTCCACCTCAGCTATTTTGGTTCCACCTCAGCTACCCGGGCCCCCATACCGACACACCATAGCCGCTACACCACATCACAACGCCAAAGTTCTCGGTGGATCTTTTTCAAATTTGGACACCGTATTCAGCTACACCCGGGACACAATATCATCGATGAGATATTTCAACACGTGCTCTCAGCGCACAGCGCTGAACTGATTTTGGTTTTTGTGTTCATTTCACCATTATAAGTAACTCTTCCTTATCTTCTCCAGTGTTTGGCGTTTATCTCCCTTCCTTCGTGTGGCTTTCCCGTTCAGTTGTAAGTTACTACTATTTTTAGAATGTCACTGCGCTGTCCACTGCGCTGTCCACAACGCTTCCCTTGCACCCGTAAGTTGTTCTTACTGTCAAAGTGAAAAGGTCGAATCAATTTATAGCCACGCGAAAAATACACTCTCACCTATCTCTATATATTTATAGATACAGATATGCATATATATATATATGGCCTTAAGTCTGAAATGGTGTCCACAGCTGAAATAGCTGTGCAACCTTGGCTCTAACCTGATTTGTACATCAAAGAAAAATAAAATCCTTGTAAAGATTAATGAGACTTGTAAAAAAAAGTATAAAGTACACACCTAGAGAAACATTGTGTGCTCAGTTGTTGTTTTTAATGAAAATGTCGCCATTATCTGAAGTCAGCAGCACTACATTTTGGCCATTTTTTGTGACATGACCTTACAGCATATTGAAACATGGTCTACTCTGTCATATTTATGGGACAGAATGTCATGAATGACTTTTCACTGAGCCAGTAAAACTCAAATGTACCTTTGACAAAGCAAAGTTTTTGAATTTTGTCAGTGAGCCTGCAGAAAATGGGGAGACAAAATTTCACAGAAAGTTCATAACTATTTCCGTAAGACTTCATTTTTGTTCACTGATCAGCTCTAAATAATAATTAAAGATTGAAACCTGATATATTTTTGTAAAAAAAGTATTTTACAGTATGTTTTGCAGAGGTATAAAACATAAAAAGGGTTGTTTGACTTGTTTTTGCATGTTCAAAAGTAGTTTGAAGTTTACGTGCAGATTTTCTTGTGAAAAAAGAGTTATGAACTTTCCAACCTTTTGCCTTATAAAAAGAGTAAATTGACTGGTTGGGGAACACCTAGCTTTGTAATGCATTTGGATCCACTAGCAGCAGTCACACTGAAAGTTTGCATCAAGTTCATTCATTGGTGTTTGAGTAATTGAGAAATAAAAAATTCTTGTGAGAAAGTTATGAACTTTCCTACTATCTCCACTGAGAGTGTTTTTTGTCCTTAAATGCTAGCCATGAAAGTTAAGGTTGTAGTGGAACAGCAATTTTGCATATAAAAGTACATTAGATTTAGATACTAAGCAATTTTTGTCACTAAAGTCAAGCAGTATGCTTTAGTTAGCCATTTTCTCTGTGTCTTGCGCACTATTTTTATGTGAGAGTTACTAACTCATGTCAAAACCCAAAATATATGTAAAATGACTATTTTCAGTTTCCAAATTACACTGTACCATGATTTTCATCACAAAAAGAATCTACTGGCTGCTGACTGTTTCTTTCTGAAGTACTTAGCCGTTTTGTCATGAAGTTCATAACTTCACATAACTCAAGCTCATTTTTCAAGGGCGTGTTTAAAATAATGCCTTGTTAATAGCAAAAGAGTACATTTGACTTTATCTGGACATTTTGTAAGAAGTTTTCTGAATATCAACCCTCAAAATTACATTTTGATAATTCCAGCATGAATCTGGGTTGACTGCACGGTGTACATAACTTCACATCAACTGACCCTCAGCCCCACGGTGTGAAGTTATGAACACATGCCATGAGTATGATTTATACACAATAATTAATTTACTACACTAAATCACTACCTCAAATGATATGCTGCTCTTCTCCAGAGTAGGCTGTTACCGTTTGATGTCATTTTTATTTTAATTTACCAGCAGATTTTAGTACGTAGCTTTTCAGTTAAATAAATGATGTGAAGTTATGAACACACAGTCAGCTGACATAAACACTAACTAAATAATGATTTCGGTACCAGTTTTCATGACTGAGTTTGGTTAAGTAAATCATTAAGTTGTTTAGAATTATTTGCAAGAGACTTTAGTTAGTTATTTTAGTATAAATGTGTGATTGATGTGAAGTTATGAACTTTCACAAGTTTCAAACAATTTGTTTTATTTTGGCAATTAAAATCTGATTTTGTAATATAAGTGCAGCTTTAGCCTATACTATAACTCTGTGTTCTCAGTTTGTCATTGTTTTGCAAATATATTATACAGTAACTGTACTAGAGACCAACATAACAAAAATTCTTGTGAAGTTATGCGCACGCTCACATTTTATGATTTTTGTTATCGTTTGTTTTCACAAATGTTTTACTTTTATTACTTAGTTGTATGTTGATTACAAAGAGTAGCTGGAGAGAAAATAAGATGACATATGCACTTTCTTACTTTGGTTTGAATTAGCCATAGTTTGTGATGTCACGGTGTGAAGTTATGAACTCCTAGGACATTCTAAAAATACTTTCAGTTTCTGCCAACTCTTTGAGTCAGACAAACATTTTGGTGTATTGAAATCCTTTTGATGGTACTTTTCAAGCACATTTTGCACAAAAACAGCAAAATTGTAGATTTATTGATAACTTATGCCAATATTTGCTGTGAAAAAATTGTGACAATATTAATTTCTATAAATAATACAGATAACCAAAAAATCTTCTCCACACTTCATCTTCAAAAATTACCTTCATGTTCCAGCTCACCTTTTTCAGATTAAAAAACAAAACAAATTGTTTCCTGCCTGTATAAATTAAATTTATTATACCAATAAAAGTAAATTATGTGAAGTTATGAACTTCCCATTAATGGAGTTCACATCTGCATCATGCGTGGCCAAAACAAGTTTAACTTGCTTGAAATGCAAAGTAATTTGCTGTAGCAATTTGCTCAGATGTCTAAAACAGACCCAATACATGTAGCAACAATGATTTAACAAGTCTAAATTTTGTGACGGTGTGAAGTTATGAACTCCTGCAAACTTTTAAACCTGAATCTGTGAAGTGATCAAACATGAGTTTTCTTAAATCATAGCTGTTCCTTGCGTATTTATGCTCTAAAATACATCTCTATTTTCAAAACAAAGAAAATGTTCATTTTTAAAATTGATTTTGTATGTCACAAAAATGGACACCTATTCTGACTTTGGGCCATATATACGGCTTCTCTGTGTGTGTGTGTGTGTTTGTGTGTGTGTGTGGGCAAAAACCTGTGTATTGTAGAGTTCTGTTTGTGATGTGGTCTAGCGGCTTTTGTCTGTCTGTATGTACTGGCATGTGAGAAGCCACAGCAGATAATATAGGGCTAAGAAATAAGCTCTAAAATTCTCAATCCCGTTTGACAGGACTTCGCCTTCAAAGGTGATTGTGGTGAACCGCCACGCTGTCTGTCTCTGTCTCGCGCCGTTCACCCCAAATTCCCGTTTCTGAGTAACTATTTTTAGAATGTCACTACGCTGTCCAGAACGCTTCCCTTGCACCCGTAAGTTGTTCTTACTGTCAAAGTGAAAAGGTCGAATCAATTTATAGCCACGCGAAAAATACACTCTCACCTATCTCTATATATTTATAGATATAGATATACATATAATTATATATATATACGGCTTCTCTGTGTGTGTGTTTGTGTGTGTGTGTGTGGGCAAAAACCTGTGGATTGTAGAGTTCTGTTTGTGATGGGGTCTAGCGGCTTTTGTCTGTCTGTATGTTCTGGCATTTGAGAAGCCACAACAGATAATATAGGGCTAAGAAATAAGCTCTAAAATTCTCAATCCCGTTTGACAGGACTTCGCCTGCAGAGGTGATTGTGATGAACCGCCACGCTGTCTGTCTCTGTCTCGCGATTCACCCCGGCGAAGCCGGGTATTCCTCTAGTATATAATATATATAGCTATTCTGATGGACACGTGGGGGAATTCGGGGGCTGTGATTGGATGGTCTCACACATCCCCTTTCCGATTATCAAAGCATAATGCTACGGAAGTCGGCCATTTTTGCCAATCTTTCTTTCTTTCTTTCTTTCTTTATTTGGTGTTTAACGTCGTTTTCAACCATTCAAGGATATATCGCGACGGGGAAAGGGGGGAGATGGGATAGGGGAAAGGGGGGAGATGGGATAGAGCCACTTGTTAATTGTTTCTTGTTCACAAAAGCACTAAGCAAAAAATTGCTCCAGGGGCTTGCAACGTAGTACAATATATGACCTTACTGGGAGAATGCAAGTTTCCGGTACAAAGGACTTAACATTTCTTACATACTGCTTGACTAAAATCTTTACAAACATTGACTATATTCTATACAAGAAACACTTAACAAGGGTAAAAGGAGAAACAGAACCGTTAGTCGCCTCTTACGACATGCTGGGTAGCATCGGGTAAATTCTTTCTCGTCCCAACCAATATGGGACTCCCCCTAACCCGCGGGGGGTATTTTTGCCAATATCCAAAAGCATTATTGGCAATAACAAAGACGCATGGTTCCGGTTTCTTCCACGTGTATAAAGTACACGCATACCTCGCCAGGTTTGTTTATGTGACAAGTCGACAGACGATGCCATTTGCTTTGTGTGTGTTTTTGTTGTTGCTTACTGTACATGACATACATTACGTGTAAAATCCAGTTCTTTAACAGGCAACAAACCTTGCAAATTTCCAGAAGCTGCAATCTGAAGCGACCTATCTCTGATTCTAGCAGACGATCTCTCCAATGTTTAACACAAAATCAGCAAACTCTCCTGTCACATAGAACGTCCATTGTATAGCGCTGCGCTTAGAACTGTACCCACGGAATACGCGCGATATAAGCCTCATATTGATTGATTGATTGATAGCGCAATGTTGAAATGAAGTTACCGGTCTGAAACATTTAGTCGTTTCTTCTGAGACAATCCTTGCATGTTCTCTTTTCATCTACAGATTTACCGCAGTCTTCACCACACAAATTCCCAACAGAAGCCAGACTTTCGAACATACAATCTACGTAGGCAAGCATGATACGTCATGACGTCATGATTCCTAGCATATTGACGAATTGCTAAACATCCGGTTATCTCGAGTTTTCTACGTAATACATGTCCGTGGGTTTTTCAATGTTTGGTTATTTCCGTGGCTTCATGCGGAAAGGGTACCATCGTCTGCAATCAACGACATGGACCATTCTGGTACTTGTTGCTGACAAAACATGATTTTAACACCGAATTTAATGTCAGAATAGCTATATAAACGTTATTGTGTTTTCATCGTAGCAATAGGGTCCGAAATTTAGACTCGAACAAGTATAATGCGACTCGTCTTCGACTCGTCGGCATTATACTTGTCTCATCTAAATATCGGGCCCTATTGCTACGCTGAAAACACAATAGCTGTTAATAATTATAAAGAAAATCTCACAAAACAAGGCCTAAAAATGTCTGTCTACACATTTGCATGTATATTCACTCACACCACACACAACCACACACACACTCAGAGTGGTCAACACACACACAGTGACACACACACACACACACACACACACACACACACACACACACACACACACACTCACACACACACACACACACACACACACAGAGTGACACACACACCGTAAACTCAATGCTGTTTCTTGCTCTGTTAGCTATGTGCCTCCATTGCTGTGGGGGAAAAGCGGACACATACAGACTGTGGTCTACGCCAAACTCGGACGCGTGCGAGACCCTATTCCAAGCGGGACCCGGTACACCAAGACCCTTCAGGATGGGTCCACATTGACCTTTGACATCTACCAGCCTGACACCAGTCACCCTACAAATGGTATGAAAAAGCAGACCCTTGTGCAGACCCCCGGTGTTATTTAGTTCCTTGAACGAATTGCCAGAGTGTAACAACGTCACCTGTAGCTTGCCTCAGTTTGTCCAAGGAAAAGCCACTCTTTCATTAAAAACCCAACAGTACCTGCTATTCAGACTTGGTCGTGTGACAGACGTTTTCTTCCACACGAGATTACGTTGATTGTCTAACGAAGCCGTCAGGCTGGGTTAGACATCAGCTAATCGAGTGTGGAAGAAAACTCTGTCACACGACCAAGTCGGAATAGCATTTATGTCTCACAGCTTCAACAGAGGAGAGAACAAACACGTTTTGTGTACTCAAGCTTGACAAACCTGACCACAGGAGCAGCCTTTTGACGGAAATGACCGAACAGCTGTGAATGACGTCTCGGTATATGTGAATGACGTCACAGTCATCGTCACAGTCTGTATCTTTTGAAGCATTGCATTCTTCATGACGTCTTTCTGTGTCTGCATCCGCGAAATGTTTGTTCATTCCGGAATCTTTGTCATCTATGTTCAGAACTCTGTCCTTATAGTTTCAGACTAACAGGCCTTCTGAGCGAGCCACTTTCCAAGGGCAGCTAAATTCGCCTATGGAAACAGTACTGTTGTCTGGGATGCCGTTTTCAGTATTCTGAGCGTTGAAGAATTTGTAAAGAGAAGAAACGATAACAGCAGGAGAAATAAAAGTCGTGTGTGCATTTTTTGGCTTTTGGAGGGACGATTTTGAGTTTGAATCCGTGCTTGCCATGCTCCTAAAGTGTGTAACATACAATCTTGCACACGTTTGCTTTAGTAGTGGCAGAGAAGGAAAGCGTGTGACAGAGTTATTTTGAGAACTGGTCTATGTCATACTGTTTTCTACAGTGTAACTCCCCTTGTGAGACCTCAACAAATCGAAAAAAATCAGGTCTTAAAAAGGAGAGACATGGGTGAAACTTTTCCGCCTCAGGGCGGAAATCCGCCAAATGAAATTGGGATAAGGAATTCCTTATTTTGAAACATCTTTAAAAAAAAAAAAATTTTGTTTTTTTTTGGTTATTTTTTGCCGGCGATCCGATCCGTATTTCTCCTAACACAGTGACCGGACATCACTGAGTCCACTTTGTTTCACTGGGCGCGCGAATTATCGGACTACAGCTTGGCATTTGTTACATTGTTTATGTGCAAATTTGTGTGTTTGAGATACCAGGATAGGCCTACTTTTACACTGATTTTTCGTTTTCTTCCGGGGGGGGCTTCGCCCCTGCACCCCACCAGGGCCGCCCAGGCCCCGGGACCCCGGCCTCATTTTCCTTATTTTCAATTCTGACCAGTTTCACCCATGGAGAGAGTCTTCAAATAGGGGCAAATTTACAGAGGTTTTGAATAGAAAAGTCTACAAAAAAACAGGGTCTTAACCCCTTCACTGCCACAGTATAACAGCATTTTGGTATTGCTGTGCGCCAGGGCAAATTTCGCTTTCTTCGGTGGGTTCACTAATCTGTTCACTGCTCAATCATTTATTGAGATATCTCTTAGATCTTTGGCATGTGGTTTGCTTACACCCTTGACTATTATCTGATAACATGATCATTGGACTTTGTTTGTGATTGTTATAGTAAAAATCGATACAATGACCATTTTTGTCAAAAATTACAGTTTCCAAACTTTCACACACACACTGCAGCACGTAAAACCGCAGAAAACACAGCTAAAACTGGTGTCAAACATCAGGTACTCACATTACAGCCCATAACAATATTCTTCTGTGTGGTAATCCATAAATCACTTCTTGTAGAGCTTCCAGAACACTGTATCATTTGAAAACAGGTCTACGAGTTGATGTCCGACTTTTGGCCGCCATTTTGAATCTTATAGATCGGAAAAAACTTCTAAAAATGTTTTTACCTTGTGGTACTAACTTAAATCTGAACGGTCAATGGGAAAGAACTGTGTTTAAACCCCTACAAGAAGTTGGACAGTGGTTACCTCCCATTTAGTTTTCACAAATGTCCTGAAAAGTGCTGATGAAAATGCCACGTGTATGGGCGTATGACAAACCAAACATGACCACGTATCTAGTACGTGCTTGGCAGTGAAGGGGTTAACCCTATCAGCCCTGACTGCAGTGCAGGCTCAGCAGCCTCTCCAGCCTGGAGGGTTTTGGCACTGTAGTGCAAATCTGATGGGTACTTCACTGAAGCGCTTCTAACTCTGCAACTAATAGTTGTAGACACAAAAAATGTTGTGTGTTGTATGATAAGTGCATATTCTAACTTGTAGTAACAACTTCTTACCTGTTGAGTAGCAGTCAGTACCTTCTGAAGTGTGTAAAGTTCAAAGAAATCCTTCTTCCAAGTCACAAACACAACACCAAAAAGTATGTAAACACACCACTCTGTCACAGTTGTTCCAACAAGTCACAGGATGTTTCTGTCTCACATTTGCATCGAAGCCCGCGCACAGGTCTTGTGCACTCAAATCACCACTTGTTTCACTCGATTGAGACGAAGAAACGTCGCATTCGGGATCATAATCACTGTCATCGTCGAGGAAAATCTCGTCAAGAACCTGCCTCAACGAGTAGCTCATATTTCGCAGGAAAAATACTCAAAATACACTCAATCGGACGATTTTCTTTCGCCAAACAAATAAGAAGGAAGTGGGAACAGATTTACCTCCCTTGCTCGTGACCTGTCTTTTATTTTTAGATCAGAGACAAGGTCTGAGAAGATGCGTGTCACCGCCCGACAGTTTGTCGGGCGCAGGTGTTGAAAGCTGCTAAGGAGCGCCCGACAAACTGTCGGGCGCAGTGCGGAAAGAGTTGAAAGGGACAAAGTCCTAAATTGGGGGTCTTAAAAGGGGGGTGCACTGTATTATATACTTTTTTCTGCAAATGTTTTGTGTCTGTCTTCACAGAGGACTTCTGCATGCTAGTGTGTCCAGGCTTTGGTAGCAGCAGTGAGAGTTCCTACATCCGTGCACTGGTGACGCATGCTCAGTCATGCGGGTACCGGGTGGCCGTGTTGAACCACCTAGGCTGTGTCTTCAGTCTTCGTCTTACAGCTCCACGCATCTTCAGCTACGGTTAGTTTGTTCGTTGTTCGCACATTAGTTTTTCATTCTCTTGTGTCATCTCCTGCCTTGGTGAAAAACAAGCCTAAGTTAAAGCCCTGGGCGAACTTAAAACCAGCAGCTAGTGTCCTGACTTTTGAAAATGTTCGAATGGTGTAATGTTGAAGCATATATATATGTCGTGCCGAATTCACGTAATTGTCGAATTCGCGAAATCGGCAACATTTTTGCCCATTTCACGTCATCGGCAAAACACTGCCCATTACACGAAATCGGCAGCGTTTTGCCGAAAACGCGTAAAGGCTTCTAAAATTTGCCCATTTTACGAAATCGGCCGCCCGTTTTTGGCTTTAAAGTTTTCAAATGCCTGGGATATGATCACACTTAGGCAGCTAGATACTCGAATTGATAAATGTTGCAATAATCGATAAGCTATGGCAAGTTATGGCCAAAAGTGTAGTTTTCGTGCATTACCGGAGTTATGCTCGACACAAACCAACACAGACCTTAAAAACCAAAATAGGGAGGTAAAGTAATGTTTTTTTTTTTTTTTTTTTTTTTTTTTTTTTTCTTCCTTACACCTGTTCCTTGTCCCGGTGTGCTCTCACGCCGCCCCGTCCCTGCACTCACTGCTCCATCCACCTCTGAATTTCGTTCCGCTGCCAGACTTGTCGATTTTACAGACACTCTTGGGGGGGATGTCGGGTGGTTGCGGTAGGCTACCCTCGGAAGATGACACTGCACTTCTGCTGAGTCACTTCGACGGTGTTCAGTAGTGGGTCTGTCCCGAGCTAACGGACTCAGCCCACTACCTACTATGCCCCCTACTAACGACATTGACTGCTAAGTCGCGGAGCCAGACTGAGTGAGGGTCCCCTCCAGAGAGCAGACCGCCACCACGTCCCTCCGTCGACCCCCCAGAACGTCACACGTTGAAGACTGACAGCAGAACTACTATTCAGAGAAGGATGGAACAGGAACACTGAGACCAAGGCCACCATGAGAGCTCCGAGCATGAAGGGCCACAAGAGCAAGGACAATTTATAATTTGTGTATGATTAATGAGATGAAGATGATTATAATGATGATGCTATGGATTTCCAATTTGGTTTGAGACTACGTGACAGGGCAGCACTCTACGCTTACAGTCATAATATATCCTGGTGTCAACCAGGCCCGAGAACTGCCGCACCTGCGGTGTTGGTCAGGTAAACAGAACCTGAGCACCCTCAAAGTCGCATTCGTTAAGTGAATGACACTCGGCTGTGTGATTCCAGCCTTCCCATAGGAACCATAGCACTTCCACTCTGGGTAGGAGCCGACCGTAGCCCGAAAAACCCACATGACCCTGATGGGATTCGAACCCACGACCTCCCGGCCCACAGCCCGATGCGCTAACCACTGCGCTACGGGGGCCGGTGGTAAAGTAATGTTAATGTAATGTTCTGGTGACAAAAAAAGGAACAGACTGGCTGTCACTTTTGCGAAATGGACACATTTTAGGAGCCTTTACGCATTTTCTGCAAAACGCTGCCGATTTCACGTAATGGGCAGCGTTTTGCCGATTACGTGAAATGGGCAAAAATATTGCCGATTCCGCGAATTCGGCAATTCCGTGAATTCGGCACAACATATATATATGTGTAACCAATTGCACAAAACACTTAAATCAACTTTGGAGGGACTGTGAGCCAGTCGAACAGTTGTGAGTTCAGCCTATATATATAGCACAGGTTTGCAAGAGCATACCAGGAAACAACAGCAGTCAGACTCTATCACAAACTCTATCTCTACAATTCTTTGACTCAGTCCGGACTATGGAATTGCATTTCCGCTTGGAAGCTGACAAGTTAATTCATAAGTTTTTGTTCTCATATTAAAATTGGGATGAAAATAACATTTTCTCTAACAGATTTAAAAATAATTTAATTTTTTTTAATATCATCTCCAGATCTGGGAACCCATACGATTTCGCCGTATTTTGTACGCACGATTATCTAGCATACGATCAATACGGTCAGCGGGTAAAAAATACAAGTAAAATTCCTAGACTACTTTTCTTCACAAGCGCACCCCAAAGCCGATCCAGTACTTTGACACATGATTACAGTTTTTGTCTGTAAAGATTGAAAGATGCATTAAAAGATGCATATTTTTTTTTTTAATGCATTGGTAAACTTCATAAACTGTACAACAGGCGCGTGTGAAACATGTTTGAATCATGGATGTTTCAATGGTGCATAGAGTATGCTAATTTTTCTTAAAATACAACAAGTTTGTTTGAGAATACTCCAAGTGCAAAACAGGGGTTCCCAGGTCTGTTAACTCTGTAAGGCCCACAGATTGACTAAATGTATTGATTACACTTTGAGCGACTTGTTTCTTTTTAATATCTATTTGCATGTTGTAACTGATTGTCTATCGCCAGGTGGATGGGAGGAGTTTCACATCATGAGAGAAGAGGTTGAGCATCTTTACCCACAGTGCAAGCTGATATTGGTGGGGCTAAGTATGGGAGCCAACATCGTTATCAAGTACTTGGGAGAACAACTGGAACACCAGCGAGGAATTTGGTGCGCCATTTCCATCTGCCAAGGTTACAACATCAACCAGTAAGTGTGTGTGTGTGTGTGTGTGTGTGTGTGTGGTTGAACGTTAGGGTTATAATGATATGTTTATGGTCTCTTTCCTTGCGTTGTGCATATCTCTTTACCATGACAGTGAGTGTGTGTGTGTGTGTGTGCATGCATCCACGTCAAAAGAGTTGCTGAAGGTATTATAACGGAACCTTGCAGTTAACAAAAACCTTGCCTTTAAACTTATTTTTAATCTCTCACAGTGCCAAACACTTGCTGAAGAAATGGCAGAGCCTGCGTCGTGCGTATCTGTACACGATGACTGCCAACCAGCGTCGCTTGATCAAACACCACAGCGACATTCTCTTCTCAGAGGAAGCGCGGCGGAGGTTCGGATTTGATCTGAAAAAAATCTTCTCTGCTACCACCCTGGAGGACCTGGATTTGCATTTTACATGGTGAGTGGGGGCCCGGTAGCTCAGTTGATAGATCACTGGACTTGTGATCCTAAGGTTGCAGGTTCGAATCCGGGCCGGGACGGACAGGGGTCAACTTTATGTGCAGACTCAGAGACGGTATCTATGTTCCGCCCCCGTGTCACCACTGTGGCGCGTAAAAGACCTCGGTCATTCTGCCATAAGTGCAGGTGGCTGATTACACCTATGCATGCATACACCTGGGTAGCGCGACTCTGTTGCTGCTAGCTTTCCACTGGGAGGAAGCGATCCGAATTTCCCAGCGATGGGACAATAAAGTAATGAAAATGAAAATGAAAAAAATGAGTGCTGGCAGAGGTGTACGGTCTTGATTTGAAATTGAAGTCCCATCATTTGAAGGGAGGGACAGGGCTTCATTTACTAGTACTAGTGCGCCATTGGCGCGTTCGTTCTAAAAAATGTCCCATCACAATTCCCTTCAGTGCGTCAAAGGGCGCATTAAGATTACGTACCACTGCGCCACCAAGTGTACACTTTACATCGAATTACACACACACATACACACACACAGATAACACGATATAGCGGTTAATTCTCAGATGGCACCATATTGCACCAATTTGCATCTTTGGACAAAACGCGTACATGCCTCTTAGGCGCTTCTTGCCTTCAACTATGTCCCATCAGAATTTGGTTGAGGGGGACAAATGTCCCATTGCCCTTTTCTCCCAGGCTAAACCCTGGAGGGAGATGTTATAGCTTACACGTCAAGGTGGTTGTTGTCATGTTGTCTGTTAAGTACCATAGCTTTATTCATAATCTTATTTAGAGCTGTGCCTTCTCAGGTAACAGGAAAATACGCCTTTGAATTTTGGATCGTCTGCTCCGGAACTGCAAGGTCGCTATTCCAAAACAAACATTTCTGGCATAAAACCCCAAAGCTGGCTGGAAGTGTCATACTTTTGTCATGGGTTTGGAAGAGCACATTTTTGCAGCAGTATTTATTTGATTTAAATATTTTCTGTTGCTTTTTTTTGTTTACAGTAAACTCCAGGGGGTCCAGAATGTTGTGGATTATTACGAAACCGCCAGCTGCAGCAACTACATCAGTAATGTGAGTGTTTGCTTGTATGTTTGCTTGTGCGTTTGTTTGCTTGCTTGTTTGTTGTCTCAGGATAAAAATGGACAGGTATGGATGCATGTGTGTACGTGATTGTGCGTGTTTGCATGCGCGATAATGGACAACAAAGAGAGAGTATGTGTGTGATGTCCGGGTGGGTGAGAGAGAGAGTGTGAGTGTGTGTGTGTCACTGTGTGTGTGTGTCACTGTGTGTGTGTGTCACTGTGTGTGTCACTGTGTGTGTGTCACTGTGTGTGTGTCACTGTGTGTGTGTGTTACTGTGTGTGTGTGTCACTGTGTGTGTGTGTCACTGTGTGTGTGTGTCACTGTGTGTTTGTGTGTCACTGTGTGTGTGTGTCACTGTGTGTGTGTGTCACTGTGTGTGGGTGTCACTCTGTGTGTGTGTCACTGTGTGTGTGTGTCACTGTGTGTGTGTGTGTCACTGTGTGTGTGTGTCACTGTGTGTGTGTGTCACTGTGTGTGTGTGTGTGTTCTTGTTAGTGCAGTGTTGCACAAAAAATTATATAGGTGCAGTAATTTTAAAGAATATAGGTGCAGTGAATTTTTAAAGAAGTATGAGGAGAAATGATGTGCTTACAGGAAGCGCAAAAGCAGTGTTGACAGTGGAAGCTGATCTGAGTTTCCATTTTTTTGAAATTATGAACTTGTCAATATTGTTCAGATGTTATTTACCAAGCTTTGATTTCAGATCAATATTCCTCTGGTTCTGCTGAATTCTGAGGATGATCCCATTGTGCCACTCCCTCTGTTGAAGTATGCAAGGGACTACACAGGTAACTCTTGTTCACCCCCACCCCATCACCCCTTCTGCAAACAGATGTGGGTGTATGCTTACTCTCTCCCTCTGCCCCTCTCTCTCTCTCTCTCTCTCTCTCTCTCTCTCTCTCTCTCTCTCTCTTTCTCTCTCTCTCTCTCTCTCTCTCTCTCTCTCTCTCTCTCTCTCTCTCTCTCTCTCTCTCTCTCTCTCTCTCTCTCTCTCTCTCTCACACACACACACACACACACACACGCTCGCACACACACAAACACACACACAACAATAGTAATTTTTAAACTGATTTTGCCACTTTGTGGAAGTTCCAGAAACGTGTCCCATCCCCGTGTCACAACAGTGGCATGGTAAAGACCTCAGTCATTCTGCCACAAGTGCAGGTGGCTGGTTACAGCTTAAAGGTCCTTGTCTACATTTTTATACCGAAATCGCCATTTGACCATTAAAATGAGTCTATTATCTACAGATATCAACAATACACCCCCTTTCGATCAGGAAAGACGAAGCCAGTGTAGCCGTTTGAAATTTCATTGTAGTATTCCAGCGTAGTACTCATAGTAGGATATCCTTATTTGAAAAATGCCAAGCGCAAAACTCCTCTCAAATCCCGTGCATTTCGTGCGTTTAAAAAAAAACGTGGAAAGCGCTCCAGTGTCAAACTGTTGCTGCACTTGTTTGGGCGTGGCTATAAGCATAGTGACATGAATTTGATTGGTCAGTATTTTTAGGCAAAGCACATGTTCTTAGCAAACAGAAAACAAAATATTGGAAGCGTGAGTCACGCTACCCAAAAATAAAATCTTTTTTTACATATACTTTTTTCCCCATGGTTCATTCATCATCTGACATAACTTTTTAGCGAAATCTAACCATAAGATTATTGAAAAAAAGCAAAAATGTAGACGACCACCTTTAACACAAAGACTCCTGAGTAGCGCAACTATTGTTGCTGGTACCCAGTGCTAGCTTTTCACTGGGAACAAGCTCCATATATACTATCCATGTCCTATCCCCGTGTCACAACAGTGGCATGGTAAAGACCTCAGTCATTCTGCCAGCAGTGCAGGTGGCTGATTACACCTATACATGCAAACACCTGCATTGACTCTTGTTGCAACAAGCTTTCTACTCATCCTGAACTCAGGTCAAAAATGAGTTACTTCCCTTCGAGTCTCATTCTATCCCTGACAGGATGCCTTGGCTTTCCTTGTCTGGCGAGGAAATCGATTTTTTTTACATATTTAGATCTTATCGTAATGTGTTATGGATATAAGCAGATTCGCGATCGTCGATAATGATTTTTCATGGTGTTGTGTAATTTTTAAAGTACTAAGGAATTGATATGTAAGACAGTTTCAAGCGAGCTATTTTTCGCGGCGGTATTTACTGTGCAAACAACTCTAAATATGGCAAAAGTGTCACGTGATAATCAACCGTTTGGTTTCGGCGCTCGCTGGAGCAGACGATTTTTTCTGTAACCAGTTGACAGTGATGCAACCATATATTACGGTCTCCTTCCCGCAGCAGTCCCAAAATTTCGACTTGTTTTGACCTTAGAACGATGTCTTTATCATAACTGTGAAGAACAAAACGGAGATCACTGTCGAAGTCGGCCAATCTGCAATCATTTTCATCTCGCAAACACTGCTCGCGAACAACATATTCAGACTTGGGAACCCATACGATTTCGCCGTATTCTGTACGCATGATTGTCGAGAATACGATCAGTACGGTCAGTGGGAAAAAAATACGACGAGAAAAATTCCTAGACTATTTTTATTCACAAGCCCATCTTGAAGCCGATCCTGTATTTTGACACATGATTACAGTTTTTGTCAGTAAAAATTGAAAAAAGGATTTGTTTTAAATGTACATTGTATAGGTAAACTTAATTAACGATGTGGCGGACGCGTGTGAAGCATGTTTGAATCATGGATGTTCAAATGCTGTGTGGAGTACGCTCATTTTTCTGAAAATACACCAAGTTTGTTTGAGAATACTCTAAGTGCAAAACAGGGGTTCCCAGGTCTGCATATTGGAGATAACTCTCACTGTCTCAGACATGGGATTCTTCCGTAAATTTACGGAATTCCGTAAATTTTTAGGCTCCAGGGATCATTCTTGAGATTCGTGCAAATCCGCTGAGAAAATGTTGGGGTATATGTAGGCTCTATGATTAAGCTGAAATATGCATTTCAGGGCCATTTGTGTGTGTCTAAAACACTAAAAACCTTCAGCTTCTGGGGGCGAAGCCCCCAGACCCCGACCAGGGGCGTTGCCCCTGGACCCTACTGGGGGCCTTCTGCGGCCCCCAGACCCCCACCTCTTTTTCCTTAATTATCACTTTTTCTGAATCCCATGTCTGAACTCTGTATTCTTGTTTTGATAGATTCGCGTAGGAATTTAGCGTCCGGTCAGAGAGATACTGGCGATAGCCGTGGAGCGAGGATTATCAGAATGGCTTTCCACTGGGAAAAAACGACACAGATTTCCCAGCAATGGAATAATTAAAGTTAAAACAATAAGTCAAATAACCAAAGGGAAGTAAGCCCTCTATATGCATACAACATGTGTAATGGAGTAAGTGAGAGTTATACGGAACCAATCTCCTGGCACCTGGAGAGAACACCAAGCATTGAAATGAAGAAGCGACTTTCATCCTTGTTGTTCATGCCAGGAGATTGTCGCGATATAACCTTCGTGGTTGAAAACGACGTTCAAAACACCAAAAAAAGAAAGAAAGAAAGAAAGGTTCCGTATTACTATTGCTTACTCCATTACACATGTTGTATGCATACTTCCCTTTGGTTATTTGACTTATTTTTGGCTCACGTAAGTGTAGCCTATGCGATGCTAACTTTTGTCTGTCTGTGCGTGCGTGCGTGCGTATGTATGTATGTATGTCTGTGGTAGAAACTTTAACATTTGACTGAACACCGAAATACTAATTTTACCTGGTTATTATTTAAGCAACAGCTTCAAAGTATTGAAGCAATGATCAACATTTCGTCGGCACGTATGTAGTTAAAGTGTGTATCCAAAGAAAACGGGCAGTGGGGGGTTTTGGGGGGGTAAAAACAGGTGACTGGTTTGTGTCGTGTGTGGTATGTAGACCAGGTCAGGGGTCAAGGTTAGGTCAGATCGCGTGAAGGATTGTGGTATAGATACAGTTATCACCGAGCTGCAGTTCGCCGATTCGGAGAAGACGATTTTACATTGTTCGGTTTCGTAGCTCCAGAAAAATAGATAAAGAAGATACCAAAGGAGATTTCCTACAGGTTAATCTGCACAGCGTGTTTCCAGTGTCTGCGCGACGAAGCGCAGCGCTGTCGAAAGCGCAGTGTTGATCTGGCCATCTCAGGCAGTCGTGTTCCCGCAAGTAGGCTACAGACAGACAGATCTAGATCAAGTGTCTCGCACTCTTGCACCCGTGTCACCTATGCTTACTGTGTGTGTGTATGTGTGACGGAGTGATTGAGTTTGTGTTACTGTTTGTTGATTTCTTACGTGAGCCTTGAAGGCTTCGCCTCTTGTTTAACTTTAATTATCCCATTGCTGGCAAATCTGTGTCGCTTTTTCCCAGTGGAGCGCCCCTGAAAGTCGAGCGTCGTAACCTCGAAGGGTCACGTGAAGAGTTGGCGGTCCAGGCTAGTTGGTCTATGGCTGCATCTAGAGCGCTTACTTCCCTTGGTTATGCAATCTCTAAACAACGCTCTGCCTCATTTCGTTTAACCCCTTCACTGCCCACCCCGTATGTAATACGTGGTCATTTTCGGTTTGTCCTACGCCCATAACCGTATCTCATACGTGGGATTTGTGTCAACAACATTTCAGGACATTTCTGAAAACTAAATGGGAGGTAACCACTGTCCAAGTACTTGTAGGGGTTCTAAACACAGTTCTTTCCCATAGACCGTTCGGATAATGCTGTTATACTGTGGCAGTGAAGGGGTTAAAGATTCTTTTTTTTTTTAAATCATTGTAAAAACAATGTAAGAAATGCAAACTATGTTGCAGAGAGCCACGATCAGGCAGCACTGGTGACAACAAAGCACGGAGGTCACCTGGGGTTCTTCGAGAGCGGCTTCTTCAAACCGCAAATCACGTCCTGGATCGACCGCTTCGTCTGCCAAATTTCTGACTCCGTCATTGCCTTCACCTTGCGGAAACAGCTGATCACCGCCGGACCCAGTTCACACATTATTCCTCTGCAGGTAGGCGTACAGGTGTGTAGGATTTATTGGTTCAAACCTGGGAAGCCCATACGATTTCGCTGTGTTTTGTACGCATGATTGTCTAGAATATGATAAGTACAGTCAGTGAGAAAAAATATGACGAGAAAAATTCCTAGACTGCTTTTCTTCACAAGTGCATCCTGAAGCTGATCAAGTGTTAACCCCTTCACTGCCACAGTATAACAGCATTTTGGTATTGCTGTGTGCCAGGGCAAAATTTCGCTTTCTACGGTAGGTTCACTAATCTGTTCACTGCTCGATCATTTATTGAGATATCTCTTAGATCTTTGGCATGTGTTTTGCTTATACCCTTGGCTATTATAGGATGACATGATCATTGGACTTTGTCTGTGATTGTTATAGTAAAAATTGATATAATGACCATTTTTGTCAAAAATTACAGTTTCCGGACTTACACACACACACATTGCAGCACGTAAAACCACACAAAACACTGCTAAAACTGGTGTCAAACATCAGGTACTCACATTACAGCCCATAAAAGTATTCTTCTGTGTGGTAATCCATAAATCACTTCTTGTAGAGCTTCCAGAACACTGTATCGCTTAAAAACAGGTCTACGAGTTGAGGTCCGACTTTCGTCCGCCATTGTGAATGGCGGCTGAATGCTATAGTCGGTTCTACATTTGTAACACAGTTTTCAACACGTGGTAGTAACTTATCCGAACGGTCTATGGGAAAGAACTGTGTTTAGAACCCCTACAAGTACTTGGACAGTGGTTACCTCCCATTTAGTTTTCAGAAATGTCCTGAAATGTTGTTGACACAAATCCCACGTATGAGATACGGTTATGGGCGTATGACAAACCGAAAATGACCATGTATTACATACCGGGTGGGCAGTGAAGGGGTTAATGACACATGATTACAGTTTTTGTCGGTAAACATGGAAAGAAATATTTGCTTTAATTTAGTTTAAATGGATCGGTAAACTTAATTAACGGTGCCACGGACGCGTGTGAAGCAGGTTTGAATCATGGATGTTCAAATGCTGTGTGGAGTACGCTAATTGGCTCACGTAAGTGTAGCCTATGCGATGCTAACTTTTGTCTGTCTGTGCGTGCGTGCGTGTGTGTGTGTGTGTGTGTGTGTGTGTGTGTGTGTGTGTGATAGAAACTTTAACATTTCCGAGTCTATGGATAAAGCTCGCATAAGAAGATTACGTCTCGGTCAAAAGTGTTTGACGTGTGTGATAGAAACTTTAACATTTGAAGACGTCACATTATGACGTAAGAGGGTTAGACGTCACGCGAAGGAATTGCTGAAAGTCTCGGTCATTGTTATTGTGAGCGGGCCGAGACTAGTTGGCAGATCTAGTGTCTCGCTTTCTTGCACAGTTTCACCTATGCTTACTGTGTGTGTGTGTGTGTGTGTGTGTGTGTATGTGTGACGGAGTGATTGAGTTTGTGTTACTGTTTGTCGATTTCTTACGTGAGCCTTGAAGGCTTCGCCTCTTGTTTTTTTCTGAAAATACGCCTAGCTTGTTTGAGAATACTCCAAGTGCAAAACAGGGCTTCCCAGGTCTGGTTCATACAACCAATATGCAGGGATGGCCAAATCTCACAATTTGAACTCGCCAGCCGGGCGACCAACTTCAAGAAAGTCACTAGCTCGCCAGAAGTTTCTGGCAGCTGGAAATAAGAGAAAACACTCTTGCAGATACACACATATTAACATGACCTATACACACATATTAAAGGCACAGTAAGCCTCCCGTAAACCATCACAGATACGGTCAGGCTTTTACACACAGTACAAACACCCTTTCATTTAAACACTCACCGATTGAGAACATCCTAGGTGCCCTCCGTAAAGAGCGGACAATTTTCAAAGAATTTATTTTTGCGTGGTTTATCTTACCCCTGAGCCATTGTGAACCCGTGTGATCCAGTTTCCCTTTTTCACAATGTAGTCGTCAGTTAGTCATTTGAATGCGACTCGATGTGAGCTTATCTACAATAGCACGTTTTTATGCACGAAACAAACGGCTGTGGTTCACAAGAACTCTAGCGATGGCTTTTGACTTTCACTGAGAGGAACGGCGCGGCGATATGCACTGATAAACCGTCGTCTGCTACGACCCTTGCGTGACCCTGCTTCCGGGCTTTTCTTTTTTCAAACTTTCACAACTTCGAATTGCACTGATCTTGTCTTGATAAAAAAAGAATTCTTTTATGATTAAAGAATGTTTGTGTAACAAGCTGTCAATTTATTTTAGATTTTAAAAGTTAGGTCTAGCGCAAAAACGCACCACGGTCCAAAAACATTCTGATAATCATCGATCCACGGCTATCGCCAGTTTAAGGGAAGTAACTCATTTTTGACCTGAGTTCAGGATGGGTCCAAAAAGTGTTCGAGACAATCTGCAAAATTAATTCTTTAAAAATTGCTCGCTCTTTACGTAGGGCACCTAGGATGTTCCCGTTTGGTGAGCGTTCAAATGGAAGGGTGTTTCTACTGTGTGTAAAAGCCTGACAGTATCTGTGATGGTTTACGGGAGGCTTACTGTCCGGGCGTGATTTCCGGGATATTCATAACAGCCGTCCAGCACCAAAACGAGGCGCCATTATTGTAAAGGGCCAAGTCCACGAAAATAAATTCTTTGAAAATTTCTCACGCTCGACAGAAAGCAGCCAGGATGTTCCCGTTCGGTGAGCGTTTAAATGGAAGTATGCTTGTACTGTATGTAGACGCTCGGGGAGCTCTGTGATGGTTTACGGGAGGCTTACTGTGCCTTTAACATGACCTTTACAAATATTGTACCAAAGTGTGCTGTACTGGCTTGTACTGTAATAAACAACTGGATTATGTCCGCAAAAAAAAAAAAAAATTATCGTCTTGATATATATGATAACTGACCAGGTGTTTTGCACATAATTATCGTGTCACTGTCTCATCTCACAATGTGCAGGTGAGAACACCAAGCTTTGGACAACAGCTGGAAACAACCCTCGACGCCCCAGAGCCAGAGGACAACAACCTTGACCTAGCTATAGGCGAAGGGTCCCCTCGCAAGGTCAAGTCAAGTTCATCCGACCTGCTGGGCCTGGGGAAGCGAACCAGCTTGGACACGGTGTCAGAGGAAAGCGGAGAGAGCTTGGAATCTCTCTGCTGCCTCATCACGGACAGTTGTGAGGTAAAGGATAGCAGTAGCGAAAGCAATGTGGAGGACGCCAAGACCACTTTCAGCCAGCAAGGCCTTAGCGTCAGCTTGCCGGAAATCATCATGGAAGGTGATGCGGACGAATCGACCATCGCGCGAGATGATGTTGATGTGTCGAGCATTAGGACAGAGAATGCCAAGCACTCGTTCAGCCAGCAGGGCCTTAGCGTCAGCTTGCCAGAAATCATCATGGAAGGTGATGCGGACGAATCGACCATCGCGCGAGAGGATGTTGATGAGTCGAGCATTAGGACGGAGAACGCCAAGCACTCGTTCAGCCAGCAGGGCCTTCGCGTCAGCTTGCCGGAAATCATTATGGAAGGTGATGCGAACGAATTGACCATCGCGCGAGAGGATGTTGATGAGTCGAGCATTAGGACGGAGAATGCCAAGCACTCGTTCAGCCAGCAGGGCCTTAGCGTCAGCTTGCCGGAAATCATCATGGAAGGTGATGCGGACGAATCGACCATCGCGCGAGAGGATGTTGATGAGTCGAGCATTAGGACGGAGAACGCCAAGCACTCGTTCAGCCAGCAGGGCCTTAGCGTCAGCTTGCCGGAAATCATCATGGAAGGTGATGCTGACGAATCGACCATCGCGCGAGAGGATGTTGACGAGTCGAGCATTAGGGTGGAGAAGGAGAGAAGTGAAGTTGAGAACGGCAGAAGAGAGTTTGTGGAGAACGAAGCAAGCGTGCGGGACCATTGCCCCCGTCAACCAGAATTAGCAAGCTCCATGAATGAAGAAGACGCAGCAGAATCAACCATTGCACGAGAGGATGTTGATGAGTCGAGCGTGAAGATGGAGGAGGAGAGAAGTGAGGTTGCAGACGGCAGAAGAAGCAAAGAGTGTGACTCCGAGAACGAAGCAAGCGTGCTGGACCACTGCCCCCGTCAACCAGAATTAGCAAGCGCCATGAATGAAGAAGATGCAGCAGAATCAACCACTGTACAAGAGGATGTTGATGAGTCGAGCGTGAGGACGGAGAAGGAGAGAAGTGAAGTTGAGAACGGCAGAAGAGAGTTTGACGAGAACGAAGCAAGCGTGCTAGACCACTGCCCCCGTCAACCAGAATTAGCAAGCGCCATGAATGAAGAAGATGCAGCAGAATCAACCACTGTACAAGAGGATGTTGATGAGTCGAGCGTGAGGACGGAGAAGGAGAGAAGTGAAGTTGAGAACGGCAGAAGAGAGTTTGACGAGAACGAAGCAAGCGTGCTAGACTACTGCCCCCGTCAACAAGAAGCAAGCGCCATGAATGAAGAAGACGCAGCAGAATCAACCATTGCACGAGGGGATGTTGATGAGTCGAGCGTGAGGACGGAGAAGGAGAGAAGTGAAGTCGAGGACAGCAGAAGAAGCAAAGATTTTGACGAGAACGAAGCAAGCATGCTAGACTACTGCCCCCGTCAACAAGAATTACCAAGCTCCATGAATGGAGAAGACACAGCCGAAAACGTTCAACTCGTCTATTCACGCAACAAGAGCCCAACAGAAAGAGACTTGGGAAAAAAATACATCGCATCAGACTCGTATGCAGAAATCATTGCAGAAGCGTCCAGTGCCATGAACGATAATACTGCAGAGAAACTAGCCTCCTTCCAGAACATGAGTCTAAAAGAGACGGGCTCAGCAAAAGAACACAGTACCGCGTCAAAAACAAATGAAGAAATGTCTGCCCGCAACACCGCCAGTGCTAAAGCAAACAGCGAAGCTGTCGGAAGTAAAGTGCCATTCCCTGGTAGTGCTGAAGAACAGCAGCCAATATCTCTCCGTGAAGAAGAACAGCGGGGAGCACGAGAGCAGCGCAGCTGTGAAGCCTTCAGAAACTGTGTTAGGTGGGATCAAGAAGGACAGCATCTCGAAGAAACGGCGAAAAACCCAGCTGTCCAGTCTGTCCATCGTAGCCCTAATCATGTCAGCCAAGTGTTCAGCGCAACAGCGAACTTTGATCAAGAAGCTCAGCCTCTGGAAGAAACGGCGAAAAACCAGCCTTTACATTATGTCAGCCAAGTTTTAAGCACATCAACAGCGAACTTTGAGGAGAAAATAAACCAACTGGAGGCAGCTACCAGCACAGTGAGTGCAGGACGGAATCAAACCGATACTGCAGCGGTCAAGAGTGGCAGTAGCCTCTGCGAAAGAGCAGAGGAAGAGTTTTCAGAGTGCGCTTCATCGGTGAATGGGAACACTTTGGACAGTCATACTTCTTGAAAGATACAGAAAACCCACTCGTGCAAAAACATGAGTGAACATGGGAGTTTCAGCCCATGAACAAAGAAGAAGAAAAAAAAGATACAGTCCTTTAGGCGTACGCGTTCATGTTCACAGTCACCAGACTTTTCCAGATATATTCATACAGAGTGAGAGCATCCTTTCAATAGTCTCCTGTCCGCCCAGCCGACCTTCCCCTTGACCCTGCTTGTGACCTCGATGTTTGATGCCCCCGCAAGGGGCACGGTACTCTGTAAGCACCCAAAACCCCAAAGAGAGATAATTTTTATTTATTTATTAGTGAGTATTTCTACGCACATACACTCCCAAAGGGGAGGCTCATGGCGTTTACAATATGCCGTGTGAGATGGAATTTTTTACACAATATATCACGCATTCACATCGGCCAGTAAATCTCAAGCGTGTTAGGCGAGTATATACTTTTCACGGCCTATTATTCCAAGTCACACGGGTATTTGGTGGACATTTTTATATATGTCTATACAATTTTGCCAGGAAAGACCCTTTTGTCAATCGTGGGATCTTTAACGTGCACACCCCAATGTAGTGTACACGGGACCTCGGTTTTTCGTCTCATCCGAAAGACTAGCACTTGAACCCACCACCTAGGTTAGGAAAGGGGGGAGAAAATAGCGGCCTGACCCAGGGTCGAACACGCAACCTCTCGATTCCGAGCGCAAGTGCGTTACCACTCGGCCACCCAGTCACCAGATAACTGGCGGAAACCTTTCTATTGTAGTCTCCTGTCCGCCCAGCCGACCTTCCCCTTGACCCTGCTTGTGACCTCGATGTTTGATGCCCCCGCAAGGGGCACGGTATTCTGTAAGCACCCAAAACCTCAAAGAGAGATAACTGGCGGAAACCTTCCTGTTGGACACATACAAAAAGTCAGTAGCATGACAGAATTCTGGGCATGGTGGGATTTGGGGGGGGCTGAATAAAGGCGGTCCGGATTTGAGCCCGAAGTCAACTTCGCGAAGGCTTTTTACCAAAAACTCAGTGCTAAAGCTTCATGCGACCAGCTTGGTGAAGTATACTTTGCCAAGGCTTTTTACCGAAAACTCAGAGCTAAAGCTTCATGCGGCCAGCTTCGTGAAGTCAACTTTGCGAAGGCTTTTTACCGAAAACTCAGTGCTAAAGCTTCATGCGACCAGCTTGGTGAAGTATACTTCGCAAAGGCTTTTTACCGAAAACTCAGTGCTAAAGCTTCATGCGACCAGCTTCGTGAAGTCTACTTTGCGTAGTCGACTTTGCCCAGTTACTGGCAGGCTTTAGTGTTAGAAGTAGTGTCACTTAGACTTACAAATACTGATTCAGCAAAACATTACCACCCTGTACAGAAAGCAGCCAGGCTGTCAGTACCCCCCGCGGGTTAGGGGGAGTCCCATATTGGTTGGGACGAGAAAGAATTTACCCGATGCTCCCCAGCATGTCGTAAGAGGCGACTAACGGATTCTGTTTCTCCTTTTACCCTTGTTAAGTGTTTCTTGTATAGAATATAGTCAGTTTTTGTAAAGATTTTAGTCAAGCAGTATGTAAGACATACAAAAAGTCAGTAGCATGACAGAATTCTGGGCATGGTGGGATTTGGGGGGGCTGAATAAAGGCGGTCCGGAATTGAGCCCAGGGAGGACTGGGTGGCCGAGTGGTAACGCACTTGCGCTCGGAAGCGAGAGGTTGCGAGTTCGACCCTGGGTCAGGGCGTTAGCAATTTTTTCCCCCCTTTCCTAACCTAAGTGGTGGGTTCAAGTGCTAGTCTTTCGGATGAGACGAAAAACCGAGGTCCCTTCGTGTACACTACATTGGGGTGTGCACGTTAAAGATCCCACGATTGACAAAAGGGTCTTTCCTGGCAAAATTGTATAGGCATAGATAAAAATGTCCACCAAAATACCCGTGTGACTTGGAATAATAGGCCGTGAAAAGTAGGATATGCGCCGAAATGGCTGCGATCTGCTGGCCGATGTGAATGCGTGATGTATTGTGTAAAAAAATTCCATCTCACACGGCATAAATAAATCCCTGCGCCTTGAATATGTGCGCGATATAAATTGCATAAAATTTTTTTTTAAAAATTTTTAAATAAAAAATCCCTGCGCTTAGAACTGTACCCACGGAATACGCGCGATATAAGCCTCATATTGATTGATTGAAGAAATGTTAAGTCCTTTGTACTGGAAACTTGCATTCTCCCAGTAAGGTAATATATTGTACTACGTTGCAAGCCCCTGGAGCAAATTTTTGATTTGTGCTTTTGTGAACAAGAAACAATTAACGAGTGGCTCTATTCCATCTCCCCCCTTCCCTCCGTCGCGATATAACCTTCGTGGTTGAAAACGACGTTAAACACCAAATAAAGAAAGAAAGAAAGAACGTTCCCCGGTTTGTTGGCGTTTTTTGATTCAGAGTGTCTCGGAAATCGCAAAAGTTGGGCATTTTTTGCTTCAGCAAAGACTTGCAGGATATAGTGTTCAACAATCGCACAATGGGCATTGAACATGTTTTACAGTCAATTTATTTGTTGTTGTGTTGTGGGTTTTTTTTTTGTTGCTTGTGGGCATTATAATTAAAACAGGTAGTTTAAAATCTTGAAAGGTGAGCTTAGGGTAAACAAAAAATATTCGTAAAATTGCAACTGGCTGTAAGTAAGTTATAAACAGAAGTTACCAGCAGATTCAAAATTATTCATTACTTTTTGTAACACCCCCCCCCCCCCCCCCCCCCCCCATTCTAAAATCTAAAGCAAGAGTTTGAAGTGCCAAATAAGTTCATGAAACGAGCTCGAAGATTGTTTATTGAACCTTTATGTTAGTTGTTACTGAAAAGTAAGAGATTAAGAGCCAAACAATCAATAAAACGTGGGCTCCAAGATTGTTTCTTGAACCATCATGTTACTGAAAAAGTGATGTAAAAGTGCCCAACAAATCCATGAAACGTGGGCTCCAAGATTGTTTCTTGAACCTTCATGTTACTGAAAAAGTGATGTGAAACAATTGTTTTACACCGGTTGTGTCTGGGCGGGGATATAGCTCAGTCGGTAGCGCGCTGGATTTGTATCCAGTTGGCCGCTCTCAGCGTGAGTTCGTCCCCACGTTCGGCGAGAGATTTATTTCTCAGAGTCAACTTTGTGTGCAGACTCTCCTCGGTGTCCGAACACCCCCGTGTGTACACGCAAGCACAAGACCAAGTGCGCACGAAAAAGATCCTGTAATCCATGTCAGAGTTCGGTGGGTTATAGAAACACGAAAATACCCATCATGCTTCCTCCGAAAGCGGCGTATGGCTGCCTAAATGGCGGGGTAAAAACGGTCATACACGTAAAAGCCGTGGGAGTTTCAGCCCATGAACAAACAAACAAACAAACCGGTTGTGTCTTTCCGAATCTGTGCTGTGAGCTGATGCTATTTTCAGTTTGTACTGTTCTGTGTTACTTGAATGCATATATGAAAAATATGTATAAATGCTGCATTCATCTACAGGTGCTGTGAATCGGTTTATTTATTAAAACAAGAGGAAATATTTGATTTACTTACTTGGTTTGTAGTTTTCGTCTACAATTCTTAACCCCAGTGATTTCAGAAAATGAGACTCAGTGAATAAAATTAATGCTGATTCTATATCTTCTGTGTTTTTCTGTCCTTTTCCTTGTTTGGTGATAATCTGTCATCTGTTTTGGGTGTTAATTATCCTGTGTTAATCATGTATTTCTCTGTGTATTGTTTCCCAGTTTCTGCATGAAAGAATTATTCTTTAACCTTCACCGTACTTCGTGGGTCGTGGACGACCCAGAGCCTCACAAAATTGACTATCTCTGAAACTTTTTGAAGTTTTTAATTGAGACTTCATGTAATCAATCTGTAATCACCATTTGACCTTTCCATCGCCCTTTTTTTGCAAGATTATCTTTGTAAACAAACATATAAACGATGACGTAATTTGAACTACACAGTCCGGATGATGTAGGTCGTGGACGACCCATATGGAATTATGTAAGGAATGTTACGTTGTTTATCCTTATTCGGATGGCGTGGGATGTGTACGACCCATACTTTTTACGTTGAATCCTTCTTTGGAAAGTGTGGGTCGGACTGTGTAGTCCAACGCTTGATCCGGTGAAGGTTAAGTGATCTCCACCATAACACTGATGTTATAATGTGCTTGAAAACAAGCAAACTGATCGCCAACGTGCATGTGTATAAGAATAAAGCTTTCATGGTTGTTATGAAAATAACGCTTTCATGCTTGTCCTGATCTGCTGTGCTTGTGATTTTACGTGCCGACATTGTGTGATTTTACTTGAAAACAGTGTTCTATATTCTGTGATTCCTACATTATTTTATGTGTGTTTTGTTGTTGTTGCTTGTTTGTGGTTAATCAAATACATATTGTAACATCCAATCAAAAAATATTGCTTTTTTTTTTTTTATACACTACAAAAATGATATGTTTGAATATGCTTGAGCGTTTTTTCATTTTCCCTTGTTTGTTGATTTATCAAATGTATGTGCATCCAGTTAAAAAATATTGCTGCTTTTTTGTTCATACATTAATACATGTACTCCCAATATGCTTGAGCGTTTTTAGCATTTTCCCTTTTTTGTTGATTTTATTTTACTATGTTTTTCTTCTGAACTCTAGTAACCTGTACTGCTGCCATAATAGTATCACCGCATTCTTAACCGGACAAAAGGACATAACGCACCTCTGAAAATTCCTTTTCTTTGTATAAATGCGTTTTGCTTACAGGCTTAGTTTAGGCCAAAAAAAAAAAAGGTCTGTTTACGGTAACCCGACCGACCCTAGTTTTTTCGCGCGACCCTAGACTTTTTTTTGGCATTTGGAAAAAAAAAAAAAAAAAAGTCTTGTTTTTTTGGCAAAATAACGTAAAAATATGGTTTTTTGGAAAAAAAAAAAGAAAAAAAAACAACAAAATTCCCGACCTACCGACCCTATTTTTTTGGCCTATGTTACCGTAAACAGACCTATTTTTTTTTTTTTTTGGCCTTAAAAACATTGTACAGCTGACATCTTATTAGTCATATTACCACAAATACTTTTCATGGGTATAAACACTAAATAATTTGTGTGTATGTATAAGCCTGTCTATAGCATGAACTTGCCAATAATTCGGTGCTTTATTTATGATCGCTTGAACTACATGTATATTATATTTTAGTCATACATTTTAGAGTCTTTCATGTATCTGTTGAGTTGGTTGGGTGTTGTTTGACTTTTTTAAACCTATTTTTGGCTCACGAAGTGTAGCCTATGCGATCGTAACTTTGTCTGTCTGTGCGTTTGTGCGTGTGTGTGTGCGTGTGTGTGTGTGTGTGTGTGTGTGTGTGTGTGCGTGTGTATGTCTGTGGTAGAAACTTTAACATTTCCGAGTCTATGTGTGAGTGGTTATCCAAGACTATGGATAAAGCTCGCATAAGATTACGTCACGGTCAAAAGTGTTTGACGTCAATTAATGCATCATGACGGCATGCCTCCCTGTAGTCTTTCTCTGTCGCGTGGTGTGTGTGGTCTCGGTCATTGTTATTTTGAGCGGGCCGAGACTATTTGGCAGTCGTGTCCCTGTAAGTAGGCTACATGCAGACAGACAGATCTAGATCTAGTGTCTCTCTTTCTTGCACAGTGTCACCTAAGCTTACTGTGTGTGTGGGTGTGTATGTGTGACGGAGTGATTGAGTTTGTGTTACTGTTTGTCTAGTTAATGATCGCTTGAACTACATGTATATTATATTTTAGTCATACATTTTAGAGTCTTTCATGTATCTGTTGAGTTGGTTGGGTGTTGTTTGACTTTTTTAAACCTATTTTTATTCATTGTTATGCTGTTAAATTGAGATCTTGTCATCAATTGACTTGTTTTCCACGTGTGCATTGGTTGGTTTTTTGGCTCACGTAAGTGTAGCCTATGCGATGCTAACTTTTGTCTGTCTGTGCGTGCGTGCGTATGTATGTATGTCTGTGGTAGAAACTTTAACATTTGAAGACGTCACAACATTTGAAGATGTCACATTATGACGTAAGAGGGTTAGACGTCACGCGAAGGAATTACTGAAAGTCTCGGTCATTGTTATTTTGCCGAGCGGGCCGAGACTAGTTTTTTCTTCGAAATCGGCCATTCAGATCTAGATCTAGTGTCTCGCTTTCTTGCACAGTGTCACCTATGCCGCTTACTGTGTGTGTGTGTGTGTGTGTGTGTATGTGTGACGAAGTGATTGAGTTTGTGTTACTGTTTGTCGATTTCTTACATGAGCCTTGAAGGCTTCGCCTCTTGTTTCTCATGTTTTGTTTTTTTCTTGATTTTATTTTTAATGTTTTGCAGTTAAACTGAGATTTCCTGATTGTTTGAATTGTCACTGTGTTTTTTCTGTGATTTTTATTGCATGCTGGGAACAGACGATGCGTTTAATTACTTTTGTTGAGATATAACATGGTTGTGACTCACTGTCCATTCATTATGCCTTGTCCCTTGAAGTTGAAATCATATGAATTGTTGAAAAGTATCCTGTGAAAACTCTCTTTTTCCAGCTGTTTAAACATTAGGCCAAACAAAAATATATGTTGGCTTAGGGTAACCCGACCGACCCTATTTTTTTGGTCACGTTACCCTGAACCAACATATTTTTGTTTGGCCTTACATAAAATGAAATGGGTGTGCTCTTTAAAATACGTAAGGACACATTAAGCTTGTAAAAAAATATTGTGTCAAACAGTGGACAAACCCTTTTATGACCCCCAATTTGAGACCCCCTTTTTTGAAAACTTGATTGCCCTCCGCGGGTTAGGGGGAGTCCCATATTGGTTGGGACGAGAAAGAATTTACCCGATGCTCCCCAGCATGTCGTAAGAGGCGACTAACGGATTCTGTTTCTCCTTTTACCCTTGTTAAGTGTTTCTTGTATAGAATATAGTCGATGTTTGTAAAGATTTTAGTCAAGCAGTATGTAAGAAATGTTAAGTCCTTTGTACTGGAAACTTGCATTCTCCCAGTAAGGTAATATATTGTACTACGTTGCAAGCCCCTGGAGCAAATGTTTGATTAGTGCTTTTGTGAACAAGAAACAATTGACAAGTGGCTCTATCCCATCACCCCCCTTCCCTCCGTCGCGATATAACCCTGAACGGTTGAAAACGACGTTAAACACCAAATAAAGAAAGAAAGAAAGAACTTGATTTTTCAGGTCAGCTTTTGTTCTTAATGTCTGTACCGTACTTTCCGGGTGACAAGGCGCTTCGTTATACAAGACGCACCCCCTTCTTTTTAAAAAAAAATTGTAATCCAGTCACCCATTGGACGCAGGGGGCCGATAGGGCGCACCAAAATGACCCAGTTTTTGCCATGAGAGGTGGTTCCCCTGTCATATCTAAGAGAGGAAACACTTCCTGCACCGGGGTCAGTGACCGGTCAGTGACCGAGTTTAACAGAGTGGAAATCTGTGTGTGCGGCCAGATCAAAGGCAGGGCAGTACCTAGTAGCTGAAACATGCATTATCACAAGTTGTTTGACTGGTACTCAAGCGGTCTCTTTGATTTTTTTCGTATTTCATACACGGATTAGGCGCTTCGTTATACAAGACGCAGGGGTCGAACTCGAGGAAAAAAGTCGCGCCTTATGACCCGGAAAGTACGGTAATTTATTATGATTCCATTTTAAGACCTAATTTTTCTCAGATTTTTGGAGATCTTAGATCGGGGGGGAATCACTGTATCCCATGATCTACTTTGTTATTCTTTTGTGTTTTTATTCTTGCACAAAGAAATCCCCCCCCCCCCCCCCTTTTCAATCCAGGCAGGGACAAACACTTGTAAACTTGATGTGCGGACTCGGAGACCGTGTCCATTTCCCATCCTCGTATCACCACTGTGGTATATAACTCGGTAATAACAACAATAACAATGACAGCACTTATTGTCCATTAAAATATTACATACAAAAATTAATTCTGCCATATGTGCAGTTGCATGGCTCATGATTTCACTGAAAAAAACGCACACACCTGAGTATCACGACTCTTAATTGCTGCTGATAGCTTCCACTTGGGAGGGATATAGTGCCCTGAATTTCCCAGCAATGATAAAGTAATGGAAATGAAAGCCAATGATAAATTCATGTTGCTGTTTGTTCTGTGCTGCTTGCATGTATTGCCTGTTTGTTGATCGGTCTTGCTGTGTGTGTGTGTGTGTGTGATTTCATGATATATATATATGTGTACCAAAACATGACACAGAGGTGATCGAGTGATGGTTATTTTTCTGTTTTCCTGATATTTAATTTCGTTTCTCTGATGAGAAGAGTTGCAGCCACATTTGAGGGACCCTTATGGACATTACGGATAATACAGTGGAACCCCCTTTTAAGACCCCCCCCCCCCCCCCCCCTCCTTTTTTTAAGACCTAGCTTCTCCAGATTTCTGGGTCATAATTTACCTCTGTAGATTCACCATTGTTTTTTCAAACTTTTTCCCTTTTTAATCAAGATCTGATTTTCTCAGATTTTGAAGGTCTTAAAAAGGCGTTCCATCTGAATGGGTATTTTTGAAATGTTCAGCCAGCATGCCGCGTTCAGCTGCTGCATTTCAGTTGACAACTTTATATGACTATATACGGTGTGATTTTACTCTGAAAATTGTGTTCATATTTATTTGATTTCCGCCATGAGTGATCCCTGCATCTTTCATTGTTGTTTTTGAGCCTAATGTGGTATAAATGAACTCTCGAACTCCCGCAGTGGGGCACTGCGGTTATGAAATTAAAGGCCCCTCCTGTTTTTGGAACCGCAGGAGCTTTCTAGTTTGCTGTTAGGTAGATTTTTGGTTCCTCTTTCCTGTCATGCTCTCTTTTTCTTCATGAATTCTTTTCTTTTTTCTGCCTTCTTGCTCATTCACCTGTATTTTTTCCAAAAATCTCTTCTCTTGCCGCTTGTCTCGCGATTCATGTATAGTTTAATCTGTTAGTGTTCTGATGTAAGTCCAGCAGTAGATAGGTTAAGCCTATTTTAACATACTGGAAACTGGTAATCTTCCAGTAGGTATTAATTTAGTTCTACTAAAGCCTGCTGGGACACAAGTAATGGGTTAGTGCATTTGTAAACAGGAATCGCTTGACAAGTGGCCCCCTTCATCCCCCCCTTCCTCGTCCTGATATGGCTCTGCATAGTCGGCTGGACGTTAAGCAACAAATAAACAAACAAACAAACAAACAAACTCTCGAACAACTCTCTCGATCCCTCTCTCTTAATTTCTGTTTCTTTACTCTACTGTTTAATCTTCTCTGATTTCTGACTTGCGATAAAATTGACCTCTCAAAGGCATATAAAGTTCACTTTTTTCTTTATAAAGAAATCTTAGGATCACAATCAACAAACTTTCAATTTCGTCTCCTTGTAAAGCTGAATTGTGAAATAAGTTCGGCCATTTAACACTTGATGATCGACAGCCGTGGATTCAATCACATTATCACTCATGCCGTTATCAATTATGACCAGATCTCAGCATCAATTATTCTCCGTGACAATAAATGCGACTTTCCACGCGAGCTTCAAGACAAAAAGGAAGTTGTTTACCTCCCTTGATTTTTCCTCGAGTTGTGACTTGCTAAAAGAAATCAAATAATTATTTCCGACAGGCTGTCTTATTAGTTACTTGTTATGGAGGGGGCTAGTCTGAAGCAGGTCATAACCAAATTTAAGCCAAAACTTACATTGCATTACTGTTGAATAAAATAGATGCATGGTTGCTTCAAAAAGACGACAGTTTCACCAATGTCGGAGCCTTAGTATTGAGTAGCCAACTCAGATAGCTCATTCAGACGGGCGCAGTGGCGTGGTGGTAAGACGTCGGCCTCCTAATCGGGAGGTCGTGAGTTCGAATCCCGGTCGCTGCCGCCTGGTGGGTTAAGAGTGGAGATTTATCAAAATCTCCCAGGTCAACTTATGTGCAGACCTGCTAGTGACTTAACCCCCTTCGTGTGTACACGCAAGCACAAGACCAAGCGCGCATGGAAAAGATCCTGTAATCTATGTCGGAGTTCGGTGGGTTATGGAAACACGAAAATACCCAGCATGCCTCCCCAACGAAAGCGGTGTGAAGCTGACTATGCTCTCAGAGTATAGTGTGGGGAAGCCAAATCAGAAATGGGCAAACGAGCTCACACGTAACCAGACAATTCTGGAACGCTGAAGAAGAAGAAGATTAAGAAGAAGAAAATAGAAAAGTGGAGTTGTTATTTCTGACAAAGGATATGTGAGTAAATTGAAAAGATAAAGAGAGATTTTTTTCACGAATGGTTTTTCTTGACATATAGTCCTGTTGGGTTAAAATGTTGCAGTTTTAGGTTCACTTCGTTGAGATTAGACCAACATTTTTCATCCTCAGATTCTGATGTTTTGATCACGAGTTTAAAGCAATGTGTGAATAATGATTTACACATAAATAAGATTACACAAAGCTTCACTGATTCTGATCAACTTGGGATAGAAGTCGACTTTGCTAAGTTATTCTGTATTCGCAAGTTAGTAATGAACTCGGCATTTTTCAATAGTGTGGATTTAGACATTTGCTCATAGTCATAGTACATATAGTTAAAATATCACTTTTGTACAGTTCCACATTTATGAATACATGTAGTTTGGATTTACAAATTTGTTCACAGAAATTAATATAATACTGTACTTGAGTCATAGCTTTCAAAATAAATTAGTTTGGAAATAACCATTTGTGAATAGTTTGAGATTGTTACTTTCGGAATGTTACTGGAATCGGAGCTGATTCACTTTGGAAAAACATTTTTGAATAGTTAAAAGGATGACAGCAGATCTGTTCGCCACAATTGATTTTGGAATTATAAACATCTGTGAATGGCTAAGATTTGTTCATGTAATTAGTTTGTTGCTTTCAAAATGTCACTGAATCAGAAGCTATTGCAACATTTAAATGAGTTGACATGATAATTAATTAGCCATTAGTAAATAGTTCAGATTTCTAGATGTGTTTGTAACAACAGTCAGATTGTAACCTTTATCAAGTTGACATGACTGTGAGTGAATTGCACTGTACACTTAAAGGCGCTTTCCAAAGGTGTAAACTGTTTGACTCACCATTTTACAACTTAAGCCAGGCTTTAACATCAACTGTAAAGATCATCCCTTCACGTGGTCTTATACCAAAACTCAACTCCCTGACCACTTCCTGTGGTAAATAAGTTTAGACTGTGATAAATTAATTAGTGAAATTGTCCGAAATTAATTTATCGCACAATAACAAAAAACCGCACTGTGCATATATAGTATCAGCACCCTGGCTGTTCAGTTTTGATATTTGACCAAGTGGAGGGATTGTTTTATTCCATGTTAACGCCCTGCCAGACCTGAGATGATGAGCCTAACTTTGTTTTCACGAAGAAAAAGACTGTGCCTTGAAGTGATGATATCTTTCTGCTGCTGCATTTGGATTATATTTCATTAGAGATATTTCTACCCCCCGCGGGTTAGGGGGAAGAATTTACCCGATGCTCCCCAGCATGTCGTAAGAGGCGACTAACGGATTCTGTTTCTCCTTTTACCGTTGTTAAGTGTTTCTTGTATAGAATATAGTCAATTTTTGTAAAGATTTTAGTCAAGCAGTATGTAAGAAATGTTAAAGCCATATGTACTCGATGACTATACACGCTAATTGCTTTACCAACAGCTGGAGACATGCTAAATTAAGTTCCCTGCAAAATATTGTGGTCTAGGACCCCTTCAATGTTGAGATATGTTAATTTTCATTTTGATCTGGATCGTCCTATTTATAGATTTGCCAACAGAGGTAGCGTTGACGCAAGGGAAATAACTCCGCGTCTTTGTTTACATCCAAAGTTTTTGAGACTCTAAAACAAGCTGTAATGCATGTATATGGTCCGCGCATGGCGACATATCGTCATTGCATGGTCTTATGGTGCGTTTGACATCGATTATGGGCAAACTACACTTTGTAAACACGGGAGCGCGTACATATGCCTTTAAGTTCTTTGTACTGGAAACTTGCATTCTCCCAGTAAGGTAATATATTGTACTACGTTGCAAGCCCCTGGAGCAAATGTTTGATTAGTGCTTTTGTGAACAAGAAACATTTGACAAGTGGCTCTATCCCATCTCCCCCCTTTCCCCGTCACGATATAACCTTCGTGGTTGAAAACGACGTTAAACACCAAATAAAGAAAGAGATATTTCTCAGTGTAAAGTTTGCATTACAGATGGGTATATGTGAGTGCAAAGACTGTTCATGGTATCTTACTTGTGTAGATGTGTTGCATGCTTGAGTGTTATTTCAGTCTTTCCATATCACCATTAAAGCATTTTTTTTTAAACTGAAATGTTTTGCAGTTTTATGGTTTTTGATATGTTCCAACTGTGCTGTGCTGTGTGCGTGCGTGCGTGTGTGTACAGTGTGTAAATAATGAAAGACATGTTCAAAGCACTGGTTTGAATAAGTAGTGATTTAGTTATAATAATAATAATAATAAAACATTCTTTTATAGCGCTGTTCACCGTCGAATGGCAGTCTCAGGGCGCTTTACATTAGACATTAAAATTTCACATTTTACATAAAAAGTTTTCTCGTAAGAAATAACATACAAGCATTAAAAACAGTTCCTAGACAACGACCATAACATACAAGCATTAAAAACAGTTCCTAGACAACGACCACTTATAGTTATATAAAATAATCTAGAAAAATTGTTTTTAAAAAGATGAGAAAAAAAAACCACAGTGTGGCAGACACAGGTGCAAACACAGACACACACACACACACACACATACATCTATATATATACATACACACACACACACACACACACATACATATATATATATATACACACACACACATACACACACACACATACATCTATATATATATGTTACAGTAAATTCATCAAACCAGTCAATTTGTAAATTTACTGAAATGTTCAGTAAATTTGTAAAGTTACTATTTCACTCAGTAAATTTACAAATTTACTGAAAAATTCAGGAAATTTACAAATTTACTGAGTTTGACACCCAGGAAATTTACAAATTTACTGAAACATTGTAAGCCTTATGCCATACACACACACACACACACAACACACACAACACACACACACACACACACACACGCACACACACACACACACACATTTTTTGACGGGAGAGAAGAATTTATTCACAAAACATCATTGTATTGAATTAAAAGAACAGACCATTGGCACACTCATTCCATAAAAAAAATCATTTGTTGCGGCAAGTGAGGCTTCCATGGCATTTTGAATTGCATTTTAGTTTTGCTTTGTAGCAGGAACATTTGTTCGTTTGGCACTTTCTTGGCCCACCAGCACAATTGCATTTGGTAAAACCTTGGCCCCCTGATGCTGACTCTGCTATAATAGCAGAGCGAAGAGATACGTGTTTGTCAAGATTCACATCTCTCATGGAGAGCAGTCTTTGAGGGCACAAATCAAATTGGTTTCGTGAATACCGCACTTTTAAAACCCCGGCCTTCACTGCTACAGTATAAATGTCAGTTGAAATGTCTCTGTTTAAAATGACACCTAAAATATTTCTGGCATCACCTCTGCCACGATCGACCATTGGCACGGGCACTGCCACATTGTCTCCCACTTCACCGCATTTGAAGTCCACTCTACTTCTTTTTACCATTCTCTCTGCCTGAGATAACTGGCCGGAGAATGCTTCTTTTCGAGCCCTTGTAACCCTTTCAACATGCGCAGTCAACATTGATGCATCGGAGGTTTGAAGTGGATCAGCTGTTGTGGTGGTTGGGTCAGCTGAAATAAGGGTGGCGTCAGCAGAAGCAGACGGTTCAGCTGAAGTCAGGGTGGCGTCAGCAGAGGCAGACGGTTCAGCTGAAGTCAGGGTGGTGTCAGTTGACAAGGCAGACGGTTCAGCTGAAGTCAGGGTGGCGTCAGCAGAGGCAGACGGTTCAGCTGAAGTCAAGTTTGCGTCAGCTGTAGAGTTGTCTGCAACAACTGATGATGCAGCTCTGGAAGCTGGCTGAAGCAAATCCAGTCTTGCCAAATCATCCTCTGACTCAAGATTGTCCAGGATTTCTCGTGGCAGGGTAGATGATGTCAGTCCGACGCGAGCTTCGTTTCCAAACAAGGCCGAGTATGGTGATCGCTTTATTCCTGAATGGTAGGCAGAATTCTTGTGGAATTGAACGAATTTGATACCTGCGACCCAGTCTTGGCTCTTGTTGTCTGCGAGCCAAGCAACAAGCATGTCTTTAATGTCACAATTTGCCCGCTCAACTGATCCTTGGCTTTGGGGGTAACGGGGCTTGCCATGGACCATCTTTAATGAAGGCCAGAACTCCGTCAGTTCTGAAATAACATTTGCCGTGAACTCGGTTCCATTATCACTTTGCAGTATGACTGGAGCGCCAAGCAAAAGAAAAATGTCCAAAAGCTGGCTGGCAACTTCTGTTGGGCGTTTGCTTCTGATGGCGCGCAAGACACAGAATTTTGTTAGATGATCTTGGTAGACCATAATCCATTTGTAGCCGTTGCAACTCATTGACTGCATGTCGACTAAATCCACCTGACCTCGACAAGAAAAGTCTTTGGTGAGTATTGGCCGAACGACTACGCCTGTTGTTTTGGGTCTCGTTCTCTTCTTTTGGCATTCCAGGCACAGGGACTTGAATAGTTCAATGGCTTGCACGCTGATGTTGGCATATTTTTTCTTGATCTCCTTCATCATGCGGTCCCGACCTCCATGCCCAGTCGCGATGTGTGAAGCTCGGAGGACGTCAAATGTTTCTTCAATTGTAACGAAGTACATCGGGGTTTCCTCTGAATGCTCTCTTTTCTTGATAAGTTTTTTGACCGGTCCACACTGAAGAACTTCATACCTGTGACAACAGAAAACAAAAGTACACTCAAATGGAGAAAGAATTAGAATAACTGACACAAACAGAGAAAGATGAACACACATACACACAGCTGCAGTTACACACACACACACATACACAGAGGGAGAGGGAGAGAGAGACAGACACAGACAGAGATAGACAGATTGGAGAAAGAATTAGAATAACTGACACAAACAGAGAAAGATGAACACACACACACAGCTGCAGTTACACACACACACATACACACAGAGGGAGAGGGAGAGAGAGACAGACACAGACAGAGATAGACAGAATGGAGAAAAAAATTAGAATAACTGACACAAACAGAGAAAGATGAACACACACACACACACACACAGCTGCAGTTACACACACACACACACACATACACACAGAGGGAGAGGGAGAGAGAGACAGACACAGACAGAGATAGACTGACACAAACAGAGAAAGATGAACACACACACACAGCTGCAGTTACACACACACACATACACACAGAGGGAGAGGGAGAGAGAGACAGACACAGACAGAGATAGACAGAATGGAGAGAGAATTAGAATAACTGACACAAACAGAGATAAAGAGAAGGTGGAGGGGTGTTAGAGAGCACACACACAAACACACGCACGCAAGAAAATAAAATGGTACTTACTTTCTCAGAATATGATAGTCATGTTGATTTTTTGACTCTTTGGACACAGCTGCAGTTTTCACGTCTTGTAGCATCTTTGAGTATTCTGCCTTTCCAAACAAATTATAGCATTTGCCTGCATATTTAATTTTGAAAAGTTCCTCTGTGAATCGATTTTCCATGTTGCTTGGGCTAGCCATCCTTGTCTTCCTTGGCAGCTCAGTGTGGACTAAACTATTAAGTTGGTGAATTTACTTGTCACCGCATGTACTGAGCAGAACTCACACTGAACTCGCACAAGCTGTCAAATCTTCACAAGTCTTGTTCAGCTCACATTTACTGAAACTGTACTGAGCAGAACTCACACTGAACTCGCACAAGCTGTCAAATCTTCACAAGTCTTGTTCAGCTCACATTTACTGAAATTGTCCTTCACCATCCAGTAGATTTGTCAAAAATGAATCCCCAAATTTCAGTAAATTTGTAAATTTCCTGAATTTTTCAGTAAATTTGTAAATTTACTGAGTGAAATAGTAACTTTACAAATTTACTGAAAATTACAGTAAATTTACAAATTGACTGGTTTGATGAATTTACTGTAACATATATACATACACACACACACACACACACACATACATCTATATATATATATACATACACACACACACATACACACACACACACACACATACATCTATATATATATACATACACACACACACACACACACACACATACATATATATATATATATACATACACACACACACACACACACATACATATATATATATATATACATACACACACACACACACACACACATACATATATATATATATACACACACACACATACATCTATATATATATACATACACACACACACACACACACACATACATCTATATATATACATACACACACACACACACACACACACACATACATATATATACACACACACACACACACACACACACACACACACACACACACACACACATCTGCACATTTTCGACTTTTTAAAGGAGATCAAGATTTTTTGTTTACAAGATTTGACATAACAAGGGTGAAAAGATATTAGGGTGGGTTATTTTATTTTTATTTTTTTTTTAAAGAACCTAGTGTTTCAAATACAAGGACCATAATGTTAACTGGAAAAGGAAACAAAATTGAATCTGTCCCAGATAGGTTGAAGGGACATGTATAAACAACCACACACACATATATATATACTCTCACACACACACACATACCCACAAACACACACACGCACACACACACAAAGTGACACATAAGGCCACAAAAAAAAGGTCTGTTTACGGTAACATAGGCCAAAAAAATAGGGTCGGTAGGTCGTGATTTTTTTTTTTTTTTTTTTTTCCAAAAAACTATATTTTTATTTTGCAAAAAAAAAACCCAATTTTTTTAATTTTTTTATTTCTCCAAATGCCAAAAAAAAGTCTAGGGTCGCGCGAAAAAAATAGGGTCGGTCGGGTTACCGTAAACAGACTATTTTTTTTTGGGGGGCCTAACTACAACGCAAGACAGATGTGCTCATACATGTACGCAATAAAATATATTGCTCCTGAACAAATACATAGACAACGGTAATTCTGAAAGCGTTTAAAAACGACTCTTTTTCAACAAGAATTACAACTACAAGAATTACAGATGGAAAAGAAAGGAACGATTTGGGAAAAATTAGCTCGTAAAACAGAAAGTAGAAAACCAAGGGGCACTACTCCGAGGAATGGTGTTGGGCGCAAAGTAAGAATCCGGGGCAGAGTTGGAATAATCGGAATTTCCTGAAACCTCATTATTTTGATTTCCAACAAAGCGCCGCATTTCCGAAAACGAGCTGCCTCGTTCTGAAAATGGCAACCATTCGACTGGCACAAAAAAGTATACCCTTTTCACAGGTCATGAATAAGGTATATGACTAAGTGCCAAAAGGTGCTCACAGAACAGAAGACGACTTTGTTTTACAATAAAAATGTTTCTAAAAACGTGTGTCTGCTGAAAATTGGTGTGTGTGTGGATGAATGTGCGAAGAGATAGTGGACATAATTTCGTGTGTCTGACTTGAACGGTTTTGAAGTTATCTTTGTTTAAAGTCAAAAATAACGCCAAAACCGGCCATCTGAAAAAGGACATCGTGATACCTCGTGTTTTGAATATGCCACAGAAAAATAACAAGAAGCACAAATGAATTGCATTTAGTTTGATTGAATGCCTGAAACATCGCTTTACAGACGAGACCAAACGTCAAATCTAAATCTCGAGAGAATTTTTTTTTTTCGATAACCGAATTTTAAGGTGTCGCACGCAAGATGATTCGTCATCACGGCATACATTTTTCAATCGCAGATATTTACTAAATTTCTTTTTCAAAAACTCTGGAATTGATGTCGACACGTCAAGCGATAACGGTGTATCAAACTGCTGTCTTTCAAGTAATCCAGCAAAGACTGCAGAACTTTTGAACAGCATTTTTGAAAACGATTTGAAAATTTCGTCATATCTTGCGTGCGACAAAATGTTCGGTAATTAACGGTTATTTTCTTTTAAAAACAAAATTTACATGTACAAAGATCTACTTCATTTACGGAACCACGTGACACATTCTGTGTTCAAAATTTGTGAAGAAATCACGAACCACGATTGCGCTATCAAGTGTTGAAATTATGTCGTCAACATTTTTTCAGATCTTGCGTGCGACACCTTCTTGCGTTCAACATAAAATGTCACTACCTTATCGAGTTTAATGGGTAAAACTAACTATTTGTTGTCTTAGTTTAATCTTCTTAATTAAAAGCGTAATAAAACCGAACTTCTAAGATGAATTTTAATTGAGATTAGCGAAAGAGCGGGCACGCAAGTCGACCTTAAAGTAAAAGAATGATAACACGAGCGTTTGTCGTGTTGTCTTGCGTGCAACACATTGTCCAAAAAGGAAAATGTATATTTTTCTCAGACGTTTTTTAAGTTGAAACCTTGAAACTTCACACACATTTGGGGTTTAATCGCCCCCATGCATGGTAAAAGTCTTGTTGACCCTTGTCAGATTTCAAGGTCACGGCTGGGTCACATGTGGTTCAGAAAACGGATGAAACATATTTTTTCAGAGATTTTTGAAGCTAGAACCTTCAAACTTCAAACAACGCTTTTGCTTAATGATTGTTCAACATGGAGAATTCAAGGTTGATCCTTGAGAAATGTGAAGGTCATAGCAGGGTCTCGTGTGGGTAAAAAAAAAAACATAACCTTTTTCTCAGAGTTTTTCAAAGCAAGAACCTTGAAAGTTCACATTTTTGGGCTTAATAGCCCCCATACACGGTTAAAGTCTTGTTGACCTTTGTCGAATCTCAAGGTCACATGGGCAAATCAAAAACACGAAAATGCATCATTATCTCAGTTTTTTTTAAAGGGAGAGCCTTCAAACATCACACAACTCTCAACTCCGACTTAAAGAAGTTAAGGTAGATCCTTGTCACATGTCAAGGTCACAGAAAGGTCTCGTACGGGTAAAACAAACAAAACAAACAGATAATATTCATTTTTTCAGCTTTGTTGTTAGCTAGAATAGAGGCACATGCCACCATTCCATTCAACATGACTCATAGAAATGTATGATGTATGACGTAATTGCATTGTGTGTAATGACGCGGCTGCCTCTGTAGTTATTCCAGCCTTTGAAGAAATGGCGTTTTTCCTTGCTTGGACACATTTTTCCTTTTCTTGGATGTTTCAGGAGTTTGGGTGAGTTTGGTGTATATGGTTGAACACAATTTAAAATTTGCATAAAAGTGTATTAAAATAAACAGTGGTAGCCAGTCTCATCTGTTGTGTCGACAATTTAATCTCTTTTGTGTGACCTCAACTTGACCCCTCTGAATGCTCTCAATCATGGAAATTGACCACACTTTGATTATAACCAAACAACATCAAAACTTTGGAATGTGTGAAGTTTCAAAGGTGTTGCTTAAAAGGCGTTCGTGAAAATGACAATTGTATGTGTCTGACTTCAATGCGACCCCGCTGCGACCTTGACGTTTGATTTTATCAACCAGACTTTCATCATGTGTGAATGACTTCAAACACTATAAAACTAGTTGAAGAAATTGACAATTTTTCAAAGTTTAAGCCAGATGGCACTGCTGTGACCTTGAAATTTGACAAACATTAACCAGGCGGTCACCTTTTTTAGAAAATATCCTTAAAGGATCTTTAACCTTACTGTGACCTTGGAATTTGATGAGGTTTAATTTAACTTGCGTAGTGTGCCAAGTTTCAAGGCCCTAGCTTCAAAAACATATGAGAAAACCTCATTGAAAAATGTATATGTTTGACCTCAACGCGACCCTGCTGTGACCTTGACTTTTTCAACCAGACTTTAATCGTGTGTGAACATTATACACTAGAACTGTGTGTATTTTCAAAGCTCGTGCTATAAACGCGCTGAATAAATTGAAAATATTCCACATTTGGACCAGATGTGACCCCGCTGTGACCTTGAACTTTGACAAAGATTAACAAGCAGGTCACTTTTAATGAGGTTTTATAAAAATGCTGAAAGTATGTGAAGTATGTAAAGTCTAACTGATCTAGTATTAAAACATGTAAGACGTGACAACGACAATTTTCCAGTTTGCAAAGGAAATTTAACCTCGCTGTGACCTTGAAATTCAATGTTGTTTAGTGTGATGTGCACCATACCTGGAGGTCATTATACTTTGGTTGTGTGCCAAGTTTCAAAGCCCTAGCTTTAAAAACGTGCGAGATAACCTTAATGCTATGACTCAGTGCCGTTTTGAATGATATAACGAACAAAATTATCGTTATTTGTAAAATCATTTGGGTAAATTTATCTTTTCTTTTCGTAATTGGGTTCCAGCATCTGTTGTCTTAACAAAAATCACAATATCAGTCGTGTTTGTCAACTTTTATTTTTTAGCCCCTTTGTCCGCTTTTCGTGCGCACCTTTTGGCACTTAGTCATATCAAAAAGCAAGGTCTTATACAGGGGAAGTCTTGAATTGGGGGTGTGGGGGTACACTGTGTAACAATTCTCTCGGCCTCAGCGCATGCAGCTAGCTAGTTGCTGCTGTCTCGATCTATTTTGAACACAATGATATTTTTTTCTCAGAATCAACATTTTGCAGCAATCAATCACATCAATATAGCGCACAGCCTTGCACACTCAGAGCCTAGATTACCACATGCCGTGACAAGAGCCTACTCAAGTAAAGGGACGTAATGCTGTCTCTGCAGCTCGGGAGAGACTGTGTGAGTTTAATATATAATCAGTTAAGACTGAGTAAAAAAAATATTACAATCGATAGTTACCAGTGAAAAGTTACTCTTGTTGTGTTTTTGTTGTTGTGAAACGTAAGATCTGAAACGTTAAAAATTACGAAAAATTGGTGCGTTTTGGTCGAGTGGGATGGGTCGTTGAACTGTACGTGTTGTTACAGCCCGCCGAAATTATCAAAAGTGTTTTTGCTTTTTGTAATTCGGTTGGTTTGGTGCGTTATACAATGCATCTGCTTTTTCAAGACTAAGCGATCACTTTAAAACACAAGGATCATCATGGGCCATCATGACTTGTATCATTTTACATCGCATTCTAAGAAAGAGCAGAATTCTCACTATGCGCGCGGTACATTTCTAGAATTGCGTAGCGCAAAGTTGGAATTCCTACAATGGCGACCATTGTTGGAATTCCAACAAAGCGCAGGTCATTTCCGGAAAAGCGCCGATGACGAGATGGGTCGCAACATCGATTGGAGTAGCGTCCCCTAACATCATGGCGAAGACTAGTGCGCTGTGACACTTTGCTTAGACTGTAAAGTTTTAAAAGTCTACCATGATTGCAGCTTTTTGTTACCTAAATCATGCATGTAAGTATGAGTGTTTTATTTTTTTTAATTCTCCTGGCGTTTTCTGTTATTTTGCGCCAGTGCATTTATTTTCTAACCACAAAAATCACAAACTATTTGTGAGCGAGAGTGACTGAAAACTGAAGTAAGAATACACACAGGCTTAAATGTCAACAAGCGGTTTTAGTACAAGATCGTGTAGGTTACCTAGCTCAAAGTTAGGCTAGGATAGCAACTGATCAAAAGATCAGACAAAGGCTTAACAGCCTAAGTACCAGTCTGTCATCATATCTCTCTCTCTCTCTCTCTCTCTCTCTCTCTCTCTCTCTCTCTCTCTCTCTCTCTCTCTCTCTCTCTCTCTCTCTCTCTCTCTCTCTCTGAGCAATATCTGTATGCATTTGTACCTTTGTGGTTTACTGTAATTGATCCCCCAAAAATGGTTGTGGTTCTTGTAGTTGTAGGCCGCTTAATGTTCACTTAATTAATTTGCAATGGAAAGCTGAAAATGAAATAAAGTGTGAACAGAGAAGTCAGGGGCGGACTCAGGGGGGAGGGGGGTTCACTGGGGGTACATGAACCCCTCTCCAGCTAAAAAGAAAAAGAAAAAAAAAGAGATGATTCAGTGGCAATTTCTAAGCTCAGATGGCAACATGCAGACCTTTTTGCTTCTTCGAATCCCCCGGCCTATATATCTTAGTAGCTCTGTCTCGGGCGCACTGCTCTCCCTCGATTTATATTTTTGATTTCTAAGTGCACTCTCCTCGCATACTAATTAACTGATCCACCCTTGTAAGTGAACAGATAGATGTCATAGGAAGAGCAATTCTTTCTGTTGTGTTTTTGAGTCACTTGAGAAAAAGTGACTCTATGTAATCGGTCAGTGTTAGTCTGTCCGGCCGGCCATCCGGCCGGCCGGCCGTCCGTCCGTAGACACCACCTTAACGTTGGACTTTTCTCGGAAACTATCAAAGCGATCGGGCTCATATTTTGTTTAGTCGTGACCTCCAATGACCTCTACACTTTAACGATGGTTTCGTTGACCTTTGACCTTTTTCAAGGTCACAGGTCAGCGTCAAAGGAAAAATTAGACATTTTATATCTTTGACAAAGTTCATCGGATGTGATTGAAACTTTGTAGGATTATTCTTTACATCAAAGTATTTACATCTGTAGCCTTTTACGAACGTTATCAGAAAAACAAGGGAGATAACTAGCCTTTTCTGTTCGGCAACACACAACTTAACGTTGGGCTTTTCTCGGAAACTATAAAAGTGACCGGGCTCAAATTTTATGTGAACGTGACTCATTGTGTTGTGAATAGCAATTTCTTCCTGTCCATCTGATGCCTCATATAATATTCAGAACTGCGAAAGTGACTCGATCGAGCGTTTGCTCTTCTTGTTTAGTAACAGTAACACTGACCTGCATACTGTCATACATGTACGCAGTATGTGAGAAGGATCGAGGCCCCATCTTTTAAGTTAACTGTATCTGCTACTGACAAAGGCATGCAGTTCTTAATTTTGTTCTATTATATCACTTTTGAAAGATTATGTGCATTGCTGTTTGCCTAATTAAGCCAACATGTTGACAGGTTGATGCCATATATCTGCAGCAGGCAGTATTGTATTACAATGCTTGCTCTCTCTCTCTCTCTCTCTCTCTCTCTCTCTCTCTCTCTCTCTCTCTCTCTCTCTCTCTCTCTCTCTCTCTCTCTCTCTCTCTCTCTCTCTCTCTCTCTTGCTCTTGCTCTGAGCTCAAATTGTACCAAATATAAGGGTCTAAACCTGTTTGAAATGCTTTTGATTCTCAATTTCATTAGACATTATTCAGATGTTTGTTTTGTTTTTTTCCCCTACAGCATCAACTATTGTGAACGTGTGACTCACAATATCAACAGCCACAATGCGTCGCCTGCAGAAACGGCAGTGTTTCTACCTGTGTAGCACCCTCAGCATTATTTTCCTGGTTGTGTACGTGTTCCTGCACACGGACCTCGCCAAGAAAAAGACGTCATCTGCTTCAGAATCCATGCCAAAGATGGACCCAGAATTTTTTGGTCTTGGATTGCCTAAAAGTGTGCCTAAAGCAAGAGTAAGTATTACAATCAATCAATCAATATGATGCTTATATCGCGCGTATTCCATGGGTACAGTTCTAAGCGCAGGGATTTCTTTTTAATTTTTTTTTATTTTTCTTTTTTTCTTTTCTTTTTTTAATTTTTTATGCAATTTATATCGCGCACATATTCAAGGCGCAGGGATTTATTTATGCCGTGTGAGATGGAATTTTTTGAGACAGTACTTCACGCATTTACATCGGCCAGCAGATCGCAGCGATTTCGGCGCATATCCTACTTTTCACGGCCTATTATTCCTAGTCACACGGGTATTTTGGTGGACATTTTTATCTATGCCTATACAATTTTGCCAGGAAAGACCCTTTTGTCAATCGTGGGATCTTTAACGTGCACACCCCAATGTAGTGTACACAATAATACAATCGAACTTGCCTTGATGACATCCTCTCTATAACGACCACATACCTGTCCACACGACAACCCCAAAACGGCAAAAGGATTCTAGATGCAAGTTTTCTGACCGTTCCGTACAAAGCAACCACCTGTGTATAGCAACCTCGTTACAGGCTAGTTCAACTGTGCAGAGAAGTTGTAACAGAAAATGCTCTGTGATTGACAGTACACAAGGAGATGATTAAGAACAATTCTTTATTTAACGAGGGTAATACTAATAGAGTAAGCAGTGATCTGCTTTTTTGAGTCACTTGAGAAAAAGTGACTCTATGTAATCGGTCAGTGTTAGTCTGTCCGGCCGGCCGTCCGGCCGGCCGGCCGTCCGGCCGTCCGGCCGGCCGTCCGTAGACACCACCTTAACGTTGGACTTTTCTCGGAAACTATCAAAGCGATCGGGCTCATATTTTGTTTAGTCGTGACCTCCAATGACCTCTACACTTTAACGATGGTTTCGTTGACCTTTGACCTTTTTCAAGGTCACAGGTCAGCGTCAAAGGAAAAATTAGACATTTTATATCTTTGACAAACTTTTCTCGGAAACTATCAAAGCGATCGGGCTCATATTTTGTTTAGTCGTGACCTCCAATGACCTCTACACTTTAACGATGGTTTCGTTGACCTTTGACCTTTTTCAAGGTCACAGGTCAGCGTCAAAGGAAAAATTAGACATTTTATATCTTTGACAAAGTTCATCGGATGTGATTGAAACTTTGTAGGATTATTCTTTACATCAAAGTATTTACATCTGTAGCCTTTTACGAACGTTATCAGAAAAACAAGGGAGATAACTAGCCTTTTCTGTTCGGCAACACACAACTTAACGTTGGGCTTTTCTCGGAAACTATAAAAGTGACCGGGCTCAAATTTTATGTGAACGTGACTCATTGTGTTGTGAATAGCAATTTCTTCCTGTCCATCTGATGCCTCATATAATATTCAGAACTGCGAAAGTGACTCGATCGAGCGTTTGCTCTTCTTGTTTCTTGTTACATCTGGCCCTCGCCCTAAAGAGGGACTAATCTAAAATTGCTAAAGAATAAGCAAGTAAAGAAAACTACTGCTACATGATTATAATAAAATGAAAGTAAGAACATATCATCAATTTACATACAATACATTGCTTAAAATGAAAAATGTAAGTTCATTTTACATGAGTTAAGAATTATAGAGTAGATTGCACTGACGTAACAAAGCTGTGAATGCCATGCCCATTGACATACACTGCATTCGAAAAAAATCAGTGTATATAAAAATAATAATAATACATTGTTAAAAAGCACCAGTTGTTGGTTTTAAGATGATTAAGATCAAGCACATTATTTCTGTGTCCTTGCTTCTTTTAGTTTAATGCTCAGTATTTTTTGCACCATCATCTTTTGCAGTTTTAATTTTTTTTTTAAACTGGGGGGTTGAGGGGGGCATTGGCAGTAATATCTGTGGTATGACCTTTTGAAACAAAAATTCATGACTGAAGCAGTGTTCATTGACTAGCTGAATTTCGTATAGACCGAGCCTGTACAATTTTTTTTCTCCCCCTTGTGTTCTGCCTTGGTTAGATTGTTTTTTAAACAGAGCAAAGATCATGTTGGGCAATTACCGTATTTGACGGATTACAAGACGCACCGTTTTATAAGCCGCACCCCCGACTTTAAAAAAAAAAAATTGGGACGAGCCACGTATAGGCCGCGTCACTATATTAGCCGCCGTCGAAAAAAATATAATCAGATCGTGTCAATCAATCAAAACAACCAGGCAAACGAAAGTACGGTATTTGGCGAAATCGGCTCCGAGAATAAACAAGTGAAACAAAGAAGAAAAGTGAAAAAGTTTGAAGAAAAATATCACACACACAATTTGTAACCAACACACACATGTAGTCCCGCCCGGAATAAGCTTTTTTGGGATGATTTACGACTTTTGCGCACATTTCGAGCAGACGAAAACACAACATGGCGGCTCTCGCTCCTCCAACTATCGCGCGAGCGAGATCCTGATACATCCTGTGTTTCTCTGTACGCTATTTGTCACGACGACTTGTTGACAAACGAAGATTCGCGAAAGAAAGAGAAAAGCGCCGAGTCTTGAGTAGAGAGCTAATAAAGTACCGGTAATCGCTAATCGAGCGAAATGAAAATCCGCGGCGACTTCCATTAGGTGAATGCTATTCAAGTTTAGGTAACGTTTTAGCCGCATCTTTTTATAAGCCGCAATGCGATTTTTGAGTCACTTGAGAAAAAGTGACTCTATGTAATCGGTCAGTGTTAGTCTGTCCGGCCGGCCGTCCGTAGACACCACCTTAACGTTGGACTTTTCTCGGAAACTATCAAAGCGATCGGGCTCATATTTTGTTTAGTCGTGACCTCCAATGACCTCTACACTTTAACGATGGTTTCGTTGACCTTTGACCTTTTTCAAGGTCACAGGTCAGCGTCAAAGGAAAAATTAGACATTTTATATCTTTGACAAAGTTCATCGGATGTGATTGAAACTTTGTAGGATTATTCTTTACATCAAAGTATTTACATCTGTAGCCTTTTACGAACGTTATCAGAAAAACAAGGGAGATAACTAGCCTTTTCTGTTCGGCAACACACAACTTAACGTTGGGCTTTTCTCGGAAACTATAAAAGTGACCGGGCTCAAATTTTATGTGAACGTGACTCATTGTGTTGTGAATAGCAATTTCTTCCTGTCCATCTGATGCCTCATATAATATTCAGAACTGCGAAAGTGACTCGATCGAGCGTTTGCTCTTCTTGTTTTAAAAAGTCGCGGCTTGTAGTCGGCCGTCAAATACGGTAAAGATTGTTATTTTTTTTTAGTTGTAAACTAGATTGAATGAATTGGATACTTTTTTTACCCCAGCAAATAAACTGCTCTTTGTTGGGTGGGGGAAGGTGGAAGACCAGCAAAGCTTAAATGATTTTGATTTGGGGGCCCGGTAGCTCAGTTGGTAGAGCACTGGACTTGTGATCGAAAGGTCGCAGGTTCGAATTCGGGCCGGGACGGACACGGGTCAACTTTATGTGCAGACCCAGAGACGGAAGCCAATTATGTCCCGCCCCCGTGTCACCACAATGACACGTAAAAGACCTTGGTCATTCTTCCATAAATGCAGGTGGCTGAATACACCTATACACGCAGACACCTGGGTAGCGTGATGGGACAATAAAGTAATGAAAATGAAAATGATGCATTGCTGGTTGTAACTCAGATGTTGTGAACAGTGCTTGTGATTTCAGTCAAGGCCGCCTCCCCCCTTCATCCCCCAGCTGCACGTGAAGACCTTGCCACAACCCAAGGTCACCTGGAACATGACGGAGAAGGAAGCTGAGGAAAACTTCTTCAAGTAAGAATAACCTTGAGAAAGAATCACATTGTCAATTTATTACCAAAATGAGAATTAACATTCTCATCCATTTTTGTGGGCCCAAAACACCTGCATGGAAGGTTGTCTGTTCAACTTCAGTGCACAGACATTCTAGTCTGGACATTGGTTTGGCAGCAGAAAAAATACTAACTGCTTTGGTGAAATATCGACGAGCGCAGTGGCGTGGTGGTAAGACGTCGGCCTCCTAATGGGGAGGTCGTGAGTTCGAATCCTGGTCGCTGCCGCCTGGTGGGTTAAGAGTGGAGATGTTTCCGATCTCCCAGGTTAACTTATGTGCAGACCTGCTAGTGACTTAACCCCCTTCATGTGTACACGCAAGCACAAGACCCAAGCGCGCACGGAAAAGATCCTGTGATCCATGTCAGAGTTTGGTGGGTTATGGAAACAAGAAAATACCCAGTCAACAAGCACAGTCAACAATACAGGGATCGCGTTTACGCACGATTTTTGCGTATTTGACGCATTTTAAAAGTCGCTGACGCGTTTTTTTCGCCGCGCCACGTAAGCCATACGCAAAAATATTGTAACTTTTTCTTGTCTTCGCGCAGCGCTTTTGCTCTGACTTAATAATCACTGACTATAGGGCTCGAGAAGTGACGACACACATGAAATCTGCACGTCAAAACTAAAGTCCGTTTCTTTTTGCATCGAAGTATCGCAAACGAACGTAACGAGGGTATTACCAGATAATGTCTTGTTGGATAATGAAACAGACATTAGCTGCTCTCCCATCTCGCGCTTCCAAAAGGCGGAAAGTGTGTCTAGTCGTATTAGAGCGGGAAACAAACTCGCAAGGCCCGAAGGTTGGAGACAGCAGGGGTGTTATTCGACAGGCGTGCGCGGAGTTCGACAGGAAAACTCGCCGTATTTAGGTAAGGAGTGTCTTTAAGTCTTTCGTGCGTGTTTTGTTTGTGTCTGTACGTGTTTTCGTAGTACGCAAAAATATTGGTCCGTGACGCGTTTTTTTCGTTTCGTTGCGTATGACTTACCCGTTTTTTTAAAAAGCTAGCGCGATCCCTGCATTAGCACACACAAAAACAATCATTGGAGAGAAAGGCAAAAATGCGCACTTACAATGAGCATGCATCATGTGGAGAGCAAAACAGGAGTCTGTTACACGACACTTGAGATTGCCACAAGTTCTCAAATGTCGTATAGTTGTGTTCTTTTATTCTACGTCGCCCGTCTTCGCAGCAGCAGAAAACAACTCGTCAAATTGAGTTCGAGGATTTATTCAGCATTCAATACATACAACTGCACATCGTAGCAGAACTCAAAAAGAAGCTTTTTTTTTTACATACAAATCGCGCTGGCATATATAGTAAATACTCAATCTCGAGAATATTCCAGACCGAACATGATACAACTACATTATACGAGCCGTGCATGGACTAAACTAGCGACATTCTCTATGACGTACATCAAAAGCGCCGACGCACTTAATCCGAACGAACGCCAGGAACTCACGACTAAAACAGCGTGATAAACAACTTGTTTTGACAGGACTAGAAAGTTCACCTGCATTCTCGTCCAAGCATACACATTGTGTTTACAAAATATAATATCGGTACTTTCCCACAAAGTACAAATAAATCAACTACATGCAACACACAAAACTGAACCAAAGCTCAGCAACGGTAGCGTTTCCTAACAGAGTCTTAAATTGGGGGGGGGGGTCTTGGTCTTGAAGGGGAGGACGTTCCACTGTATAGTGTGCTCCAACTTACCTGACATGGCCGTGTTGCAGGTACCTGGAGAATAAGGATGTCAGGTGTAACAATGATGTTCGGCTTGGTCACCCCCACGACGGAGGATGGAACGTCTGCCTGTCTCCCCCTTTCTCTCTCCTCAAACCCTGCGTTGTGATGTCATTCGGGTGAGTGTTTCTTCTTTTGCACCTTTCTCTCTCTCGTTCTCTGTCTCTGTCTGTCTGTCTCTCTCTCTGTCTCTCTCTCTCTCTCTCTCTCTCTCTCTCTCTCTCTCTCTCTCTCTCTCATATTTGTGTGATGTTTTTCTCCATGTTCGTCTCCTTGTTTAATTATGCATCATGACTCTGTATGATCTAGTGATTTAGATTCATCCTTGGCTCGCTTATATATAATTTATGCATATACCACAACCATCGTAAATAACGATTTATCGTATCTCTCTCTGTCTTTCTCTTCTTTTTGGGGGGCATTTCAACGTTCTGCTTACTTTACAATTTGGCTTTCTGCTTTGTATACACTAATTTCTATTTTATTATTGACTTTTCAATCTTGGTTTCGCGTACTAGCTAGCTCTCACTCATTTTAAACCACATCTGACAAAGAAGCGAAATGAATTTATTATTGACTGTCGCATTCAATCTTCATTCAGTTTTTGATTTTGTTAGAGCAGACCGCAAAATGAGGGTGAAAATTATGCATTATTTTGTGATAATAATTTATTTTTTTTTATTCGAACGAACAAACGAAAATTGGGGTTTTAAGTCCTCACAGGAATTAAAGTACCTAACAGGGACATTAATTTGTAGATTCAAAAATCAATCAATCAATCAATCAATGCCCGTCACTCCTGTCAGGGTATGGGCCGCCAACAACAGCTCTCCAGAGTCCTCTGTCCTGGGCCATCTTTTCTATCTGACTCCAGGTGTAGCCCATCTTTCTGGTGTCGGCCTCCAGGTAGATTCAAAAATGGTTCCTTGTATTTGTATCCCACCAGAATAGGACGTGACTGGCAGTTTGATGACGCGGTGGGCAAGATTTACGGCTGCAGAGTCTTGGCGTATGATCCAAGGTAAGTTGATTGACAATCAGAATCACTTGTCACAAGGTTTAAATTATAGATATGCTTTATATGGTGTGATTTGTGGGAAAGGTGAGCTTCCACTTTTTCCATTTATGAAATACACAAGAAAATAGTGAGGAAAGAAAGTGGAATTCCGTAAGCACCTTAATTAGCAAAAACAAAGCCCATCCACAATTGTAAATGAGTTTTAATCAGACCACCTGGGAGCAGTAGACGTTTTCTGGAAATAACTGTCAGTTTTAACACTATTGTGACTTGCATTGCCACGGCGTTAACGTCCTTCCTGCCCAAGCTTGCCACCAAGAAACTTCCCAAAAAACAGTAACAGTACCACCCTACCACGTGTAGTTTGCCGACTCATACTAGCAACAATAGGACTGTTTCTTCCTCAATATCACTGCTATTATCGCTTTCTTGAGGCGAAAACAACACGTCGGAATCATGATCTACAGGATCCTCAAGATCCAACATCCGGAGAATCTCCTCCCGTGACAAGGCTCGCCTTCGATTCATTATTTTTGTTCGAAAAAACCACTCAAATCTTCTCTAATTTGCAGATGGCGGAGAGCAAGTCACGTGTATCAAGGGAAACAACTCAATTTATTGCAAGCTTCAAAAACCGGGAAGCAATCACGAGTCGTGTACCTTGTATGTCTGTTACTAAAATAGTCACTTCCCGTCCGTGGGCGTGTCAGCGCTGTTACTACTTTAGTCACCTCCCGTCGCGAAAGTGTTAAGTGTCGTGAAAGAGTTCTCCCCCTCTTGAGTGAGTCAAACAGAAACACCATGTGGACCAGTTAGAACCAGCAATCACAGCGAATTACTGACTCCGATGTGTTTATATAGTGCAGTGTTTGCTAGATATGAGCCCGTTAATTTCTTTAGAAAATCTACACATTGGAGTTTAGGATTTTATATGTTGCGTCAATGATCGCCTGCCCCAAGTGATCTGTGGTTCTGATGTGCAGAGTTTTGACAGAAAAAGGCATCACATCGAGCGTTCACTGCATAATGTACAAATCAGAGTCAGTTATTCGCTGCGATTACTGATCACTTGTCGATCATGTGTTATTGTTTGACTATCGAAAGCGGGAGGGCGACTCTTCTTCAACGTTTGGAAATCCTGACAGTTAGTTATGAACATCGTCCATTGATCTTGCAGTTCAGAGATCTGGAGGCAGTTTCGAAATAGAAAGCATTGTTGACATAAGACATAAGATTTTATGACAACCACGTGCAGTGCACAAGAGTGTTGCTGGGCTTGAGTACATTCAATACCTAATACATTCCAACTCAACAACCAAACAGAGTGCTCACCGCACTGCATACACACACTCACTTACGCCCACACACTGACACACACAGACACACACACACACACACACACACACACACACACACACACACACACACACACATACGGACGAGGAGCACCTTAGGTACCGGTCATACGCAGACGGATCTGTGTGACTTCTGTACGTACGAAATCCACATTAGGTACCGTTTGGCTATACACAGTGTGTAACCCGTACGGACGAAGGCGTTAAGTACCTGTTTCCTATACACACTGATGGTTGTGTATAGTGTCAGTAAAGTGTGAATAGGTGAGGATGGAACTTTAACCGTCGATCACTTTACATGTATAACCTCAATTAATATGTTGCATGTTTTGCTTTTGATTTGTATGTTCCTTACTTTGTCATTTTGTTGTTTATGTTTATTTGCTTGTTTGCTTACTTGTCGATTCTTTGCTGGTTCGTTCGTTTACTTTGTTTATTTGTCATGTTGCTTTACTTGTTTATCATTTATTAGACATTTGTATTAGAAGTAAGGACCGGTTGTAAGAAAAGGCGTCACCTTAAACCTCTATCCTTGAAAAATAAAGTTCCATCATCATCATTATCATCTCTCTCTCTCTCTCTCTCTCTCTCTCTCTCTCTCTCTCTCTCTCTCTCTCTCTCTCTCTCTCTCTCTCTCTCTCTCTCTCTCTCTCTCTCTCTCTCTCTCTCTCTCTCTCTCTCTCTCTCTCTCTCTCTCTCTCTCTCTCTCTCTCTCTCTCTCTCTCTCTCTCTCTCTCTCTCTGTGCGTGCGCGTGTGTAGAGCGATTCAGAGTAAACTACTGCACCGATCTTTATGAAATTTGACATGAGAGTTCCTGGGTATGATATCCCCGGATTTTTTTTTTTTCGATAAATGTCTTTGATGACGTCATATCCGGCTTTTTGTAAAAGTTGAAGCGGCACTGTCACACCCTCATTTTTGAATCAAATTGATTGAAATTTTGGCCAAGCAATCTTCGACAAAGGTCGGACTTCGGTTTTGTATTTAAGCTTGGTGGCTTAAAAATGTATTTATGACTTTGGTCATTACAAATCTGAAAATTGTAAATAATTGTTTTTTTATAAAACGATCCAAATTTACGTTCATCTTATTCTTCATTATTTTCTGATTCCAAAAACATATAAATATGTTATATTCGGATTAAAAACAAGCTCTCAAAATTAAAAATATAAAAAATTCTGATCAAAATCAAATTTCCGAAATCGATTAAAAAACAATTTCGTCTTATTCCTTGTCGGTTCCTGATTCCAAAAACATATAGATATGATATGTTTGGATTAAAAACACGCTCAGAAAGTTAAAACGAAGAGAGGTACAGAAAAGCGTGCTATGCAGCACAGCGAAACCATCACCGCGCTAAACAGTCTCGTCAGTTTCACTGGGTTTTGCGCGAGCGGCGGACTACGGTCACTGTGAAAAAATGCAGTGCGTTCAGTTTCATTCTGTGAGTTCCACAGCTTGACTAAAATGTAGTAATTTCGCCTTACGCGACTTGTTTTTTTGGTTTTTTTTTTAAATTGGAGAAAACCGGTTTCTTTTTTTGTTGGTTTTTTTTGTGTGGTTTGCATGGTTGTTTATACAAAAAGCAATTGAGGAGCCATAGATGGTTACTTTTTTTTCTCCTTTTTTTTCTTTTTTTGTTTTTCTTATTCTCGTCCATCCGCTCCCTCCCACCCCCCTCATAATATTCACAAACGTCATATATCACTTCACCTCATCTCGACTTATACATTACTCACAATCTTCTAATGTACATTTTATTTTCCAATAATGATACTATTCAAATCGTATCTATCACCATACTAATATTTACTAATACACATTTTTGCAATCAAAATAATGTGATTAAGTACCTTATTATTTTGGCATATATTACTAGGTTGATAACCAAACAAGACATCGTGTTCTGAGAGGTGCACATTTGATCCTGTATTTCTAAAAATATAATGGACAACATTTTCCCAAAAGCTCGTCAACTTCTCACATTGACAAAAAAGTGTTCAACATAATCAATGTGTTTACAAAATGTACATAATTTTGTTTCTCTAATTTTCATTTTATTTAATAATATATTCGTGGGATAAATATTATGTAATATTTTTCATTGTAACAATCGCAATCTTTCTTCTTTTCATTTTTCATTTTCATTTTCATTACGTTACTGTCCCATCGCTGGGAAATTCGGGTCGCTTCCTCCCAGTGGAAAGCTAGCAGCAACGGAGTCGCGCTACCCAGGTGTCTGCGTGTTTAGGTGTATTCAGCCACCTGCACTTATGGCAGAATGACCAAGGTCTTTTACGTGCCATTGTGATGACACGGGGGTGGGACATGGCTTCCGTCTCTGGGTCTGCACATAAAGTTGACCCGTGTCCGTCCCGGCCCGGATTCGAACCAGCGACCTTTCGATCACAAGTCCAGTGCTCTACCACTGAGCTACCGGGCTTGTACATTTGCTTGCTAACAGCCAATGACTGTTATCTAGTTTAACCTGATATTTATGTAACCAAAATGTAGCAGCGCAAGGCTCGCTCGCTTTAGACTGGACTATCAGCATGCGAATCTTTCTCGCGGAGGGGTTAATGATCACAGGGTTCCGTGTGTCAAGGTCATTATTGTGTTCGCCTGCTCGCGGGCTGGCTGTGTTTTTGCGAAGTGCAAGCGCTCGCACAGCAGTCTTCACTGCGCGGTACTCAAAAAATCTAGAGGGACTGTATCCTTTCTTTGTGCACAGCTGGTTAAAAGGAATCATATCTCCGTTAACCCAAATATCTTTCACCATATCTAAATGCGCTTCTATCCATTTTTTTTTAAATATAAGCTTTTATTTTTATAAACCACTTTTATATTGTTCCACAAACATTGATCGCCAAAGCGATCTTCTCTCTCATAAATCAATGCTTTATTATGGATTCATTTTAAGAGAACTTCTGTCTAAAAGTTTGATCGAATGCATTCAATACCTTGGTTTTAGTAGTGTTGTGGCTTTAAAACAAAGTAAATTTCTTCCCAATACCTGATAAAGACTTAACGGAATCGTTGTCCACGGTTCATGTTTTTGTTGTTGAAGTTTTGCTGCCCATGTCAGTAAAAAAAGAAGTCTGCATATCGTGGACGTTTATCATGTTAATACCACCTTCTTCCACCACATTACACAATACATTTCGTTTAACTTTTTCAAAGGCTTTTGTATTTGAATACTTCCTTTTCCAGAGAAACCTGAACAAAATAGTATTCAACTTATCGAGAACTTTAACAGGGGCAAGAAGCGCCTGCATAACGTAAACAAATTGTGAAACTAAGAAGGACTTAATAATACATAATTTGCCGCTTATACTTAAATTTCTTCTTGACCATCTGCAAATGATTTGTTCAACTTTTTCAAGTCTTTTTGGACCAATTTTCCATAATTTCAGAGGCCGGGATGTCATTTTTAAAACTGACTAATTCCCATGATTTTAACCTGGGTATTCCATTTAATATCGCAATATTTCTCTTGACAGTTTTTACGCGATCCCTACCACATTGCTTCCGTTTCACTTTTATTTAATTTTAAGCGAGATATATTGGAAAAATCATCAATAATTTTCAAAACCGTTTCCATGTCGTTTTTATCTTGAAGTAAAACAGTTATGTCATCGGCGTACATAGCCAGTTTCAAGATACGCGATGTTTGTTCTGCAAAACCTACATCTGGTAAGGCAAATCCTTTAATATTGGGGTGACTTCGGATTTGTATTGCTAATAATTCTACACTTATTTCTTCCGAAATCCAACCCATATAATTTATGCAGCTCGTGGTGTTTGTCATTAAACCAATATGTAATGCTATTTGAGACCGTGGAAGAGCCAGGTTGGTTATTGCCCTTTTAACTTCTCTTAAAACTTTAATCCATTTAAAAATTTTTTCGCCAAAACCAAATTTTTTAAAGGACCAGACCACATAGTCTTTTGAGATGGAATCGTAGGCTCGGGCGTAGTCAAGGGCAAGTAATATACCTGCTTGATTTCTTTCATTAGCGTAATTAATGACATCATCAATTAATCTAATCAAGTTACTTGCCTTTCTTCCCTTAATACATCCTGTCTGATCTTCTGACACGAGGTCAGAAATAACACCAGATACGCGCTGCGATAAACATGTTGCCAGCATGTTATAATCTGTATTGGTTACAGATATAGGGTTTCCAATTCTTAAGGCTATCTCTCGGCAAATCTTTATCCTTATGGATCAACGTGATAACTGCTCTTTTCTGAGTATCTGACAATTCACCGACTCTAAATGCACTTTGAAGGGAATTAACCACCATCATTTTTACTTTAGGCCAACATTTTTTCATGAAACTTGTAGTCAATCCGTCTAAACCTGGTGACGAACCATTTTTTAATAAAGACAGCGCCCTGCCGATTTCTAACACGGTAAAATCAGTTTCCAAACCATATTTTCGTTCGTCATTTAACTGAGGAATATTTAAATTAAGAACTTTACTTTCAGCATCCTCCTCAACAAAATTCCCATTTTTATCAAACACGTTATTGTAAAATCTCACTTGCTCCTGTAAAATTCCTGTTTGCGTCGTTATTGAGAGCCATTTTCATCTATTAATCTGTCCATAAATTTTCAATCAGCTTTCACTTTTTCCATATTTACAACCAAACACAATAGCAAATAAGCAAAAAAACTCAGAACATGGTTTGAAAGGGTAGCTTTATTGGTCTTTTTTTCGAACGAATGTAAGGATCACTATATCCCGCCAAACCGCAACACGGTGGCCTAGTGGTAAGGCGTCCGCCCAGTGAGCGGGAGGTCGTGGGTTCGAACCCCGGCCGGGTCATACCTAAGACTTTAAAATTGGCAATCTAGTGGCTGCTCCGCCTGGCGTCTGGCATTATGGGGTTAGTGCTAGGACTGGTTGGTCCGGTGTCAGAATAATGTGACTGGGTGAGACATGAAGCCTGTGCTGCGACTTCTGTCTTGTGTGTGGCGCACGTTAAATGTCAAAGCAGCACCGCCCTGATATGGCCCTTCGTGGTCGGCTGGGCGTTAAGCAAACAAACAAACAAACAAACAAAATATATCTCGCCAACTAGAGTTATTACGGCTTGTTGATTTTGCCAATACAAAAGTCATTTTTTTCTCACTTCATTGGTGCAAACAGTGTAATATTGTGTTGTAAATTCTATCTATTGTTATGCGATTGTTGTTATATTTGTAAGCATAAGAGAGAGAGAGAGAGAGAGAGAGAGAGAGAGAGAGAGAGAGAGAGAGAGAGAGAGAGAGAGAGAGAGAGAGAGAGAGAGATTTTTCACTCCATCAAAGTATCTCCTTTTGAATGCTAAATATAAGTCAGGGAATACGTCTAAAAATGGCCTCCAAATTCCAGGAAATATGTATATTACCTGGATATTTTAGGGAATATATATATATTCATTGAGTGAAACAGGGAATACGTATAAATCAAATCTCTTATATTATTAAAAGCTGCATCAAAAGGTGTGCAACATTGATATCGGGACTACACAACATAGAATGTTTATATAATGGGTGGTGGTGGATAATGCTGTCTGGATTAAAATATAAAAAGAGGTAAACAGGTGGCGAACTGTTAAGTTTCACTGACGGTCTAGTCTTCAGTGACAATGCAAATAACACATCAGAGGTGATTCTTGCTAAACATCAAGCTTTTATTTATTCGTATGAATTTAGCAATGAAAAACGGATTGACAATTAAGGGTAAAGAGAGAGGGGGGGGAGAAAGAAGGAGGGGGAGAGAGAGGGAGGGGGGAGAGAGGGAGGGGGGGAGAGAGGGAGGGGGGGAGAGAGGAACGGGGGAAGAGAGGCAGGGCGAGAGAGAGGGATGCGTGGGGCTGGCGGTGGGGGTTGGGGGGGGGGGGGGGGGCGTGGAGAGGAGCAGCTAGTCGTAGAGCGGTTCGACTCGCGCAGTGGCTATACATTACACGGTTCGCGTGCCATCAATTAGCACGTCGTCAAGCAGGTAACCCGCTGAGAAACCTACTGGAGAGCTAGAGAGACAGCTGGACGCATTCCTTGTTTATGGTCAGCAGATTAATGTACTGCCACACTGAGATTGAAGTCGCAGAGGGTTACATCGGACTGGGTGGCCGAGTGGTAACGCAGTTGCGAGAGGTTGCGAGTTCGACCCTGGGTCAGGGCGTTAGCAATTTTCTCCACCCTTTCCTAACCTAGGTGGTGGCTTCAAGTGCTAGTCTTTCGGATGAGACGAAAAACCGAGGTCCCTTCGTGTACACTACATTGGGGTGTGCACGTTAAAGATCCCGCGATTGACAAAAGGGTCTTTCCTGGCAAAATTGTATAGGCATAGATAAAAATGTCCACCAAAATACCCGTGTGACTTGGAATAATAGGCCGTGAAAAGTAGGATATGCGCCGAAATGGCTGCGATCTGCTGGCCGATGTGAATGCGTGATGTATTGTGTAATAAAAATTCCATCTCACACGGCATAAATAAATCCCTGCGCCTTGAATATGTGCGCGATATAAATTTCATAAAATAAAAATAAAATAAATAAATCCCTGCGCTTAGAACTGTACCCACGGAATACGCGCGATATAAGCCTCATATTGATTGATTGATTGACATCCTCATATAGTCACAGTATACTGACACCAGTCCTAGCATGATAGAGCGGCTGTCACTATAGGTGTCTCTCTTTGTGTGTCTGTATCATATTACTTGTGATTAAAACAAAAAATGCCTGATAGGAAACAAATAGAAAAAAATGTTATGACAGAGATTCCCCTAATATTTCCGAATGTCATTTCTACAATGACGCTTTGAATAACGTCTTGATAAAAGTTGGTTGACGTGAAATGTGGCTTGAAAAAAAAGAGCATTAAAACCTTTAACGTAATGCAACAAGCAGAGAATGCAGAGAATATGGAATATTAGCTGTCATAGGGGTACGATACCAGTTAATCACGTTTAACCGAATGTTTGGAGATTCGAGAGTGGAGGGTGTCATTATTGAAGAGAGAGAGATGGAGAGAGAGGAGAGTTGGGAAAAGAGAGAGTGTGTGTAAGAAGGTGAGAGACAGAGGGCGATGGGGAGAGGTTGAGTGATCATATGAGGGGTGTTGTCAATATTAGAAAGATAGAGGGGGAGAGAAAGAGAGAGAGATGGGAGGGTGAAGAAAGAGAGAGAGTGTGTAAGATGCCTCCATAAGAGATGTAGCCTAGAATAAAAGCAATGTCCCTCGATGCATGTATTATTTCTCTTAACGAGTATAAAATAAGTTATGTAAGTCATTTTTCGTAGGCCTAATATGAAAACAATAATGTTGAAGTCTGAATCCAGTATCATTATTTTGAACTGTTTCGGTCTATACATGTAGTCTGCTTAAAGCAGAACGCTTCCGTGTAGCATAAATATATATCTTTCATGTTCTCTTGGGACGGGCCAGGGAATGTGTTACAAACTAACGCTTGCTTATTAGCAAGCCCAGTCAGTTCTGTACGCGAGTAGTGAAACATGATAGCGGTCAGTGGATCAGTTACCAACATTCCTACTGACATCTGGTAGTGATTTAGTCTTGATGGTGATCGGTGCTTTCCTTCGTTAGCCACTGGACTTGTCAGTTACATTTTGACGATTATCTGAGCGACCCCTTTTACAGAAAATTCAAATAGCAACCGAACCCATTCATGGAAGATCATATAGGATGTACATTAGGTCCCTAATCACGAAGACGGTCACCTAGAAACTCGCTCAAATATGTGATTTTTCTTGATACATTGTTAACTAATCTAAAAGATTGGAGTTTTCCTAACAATACACACACACACAACGTATTCGTTTTGATAACAAAAATAATGATATGGCATGTATCAATAGCCGGCATGTGATAAAGGGGTAACAAAATAATAATTACTAACAAGTGACCATAAGGATCCTAATACTTTCCGTTTATCATCTCGTGCTGTGGTTGTTGTTTTATTATTTAAAGTCTTCTTCATCGAAATGATAAGACATCTCGGGCTGATTGGTCCTGATATGGCTCAAAAGAGTCGGCTGGACCGAAAGCAAATATCAAGTAAAGTATCTGGGGCTGATAGAACATATAGACCCTAACGGGTGTAAAGTGAGCATATATTAACCCTTACGCTGGTTGTCGCGACATATGTCGCGCTACTTTACGTATACCGTCACCTGGTTGTCGCGACATATGTCGTGGGGCTGTGTCAGTCTGTTTGGTCGGTTCCGATTACCTCCCATGGATGCGAAAACCTATCCTTAGATCTGTATTCACTGGAAATAAGGTCAGTTGGGCCCTGAACCTGTAGATCCAAGTTCTGAAGCACATTTGAGTAGGCGAGTGTCAAAAATACAGGGCACCCAGCTGAGCTGTTGCACATGCTCCAAAATGGCTGCTCCCATAGATCCACGGCGTGATCGCAATGTTTTTCAAGACTTTTTTGATGATTTCTTCGCCGATCCCGATCTTGACGAAGTAGGGGAAGAAGCCTTTTACATTGATTTACAAGATGTAATGCTCGTTGGGGACATTATGGACCTAGATCAGGCCCCAAACAACAGAGACTTCGAAGCAGACGTTCAAGAAGGTTGGAGTAGTGAGTGGGGGGAAGGGGCTACTGTCAACATGCCGTTTGATCGTGAAACTGTTTTGAATGTCGGCGAAGATTTTCCAGAAAACCCACAGCCCTTGGTTTTTTTCCGACTGTTTGTTGGTGATGAAATGATCGATCTGTTAGTCGAACAAACGAATGACTACGCTCAACGAAAAATTGACGCTGGAAATCTAAAGCCACACTCACGGTAAGCCTTTCGTCATCGATTTTTGCTCTCTCTCTGTGTCTCCTGCAAACATGTTTTCTTCCGTTTCTTTCTTCTTCCTTTTTGTCCAGGTGAAAAGTTTGTTTTTACTGAAAAACGATATTAGACTATTGATATGAAAGTAGTTTCTGTTCATGTGTGAGTGCTCAAGCAGAAGTGTGTGTCTGGGTTGGCGTGTCAGTGTGTGTGTAGATCTGTGTTCGGGTCGGGCCCGGCCACGAGTTGTTTGTGTGGGGCAACAGAATAATAGACTGTGACTGTGGTTATTATTGGAAGAAGAAAAAGAATGAACTATGACTGGTTACTATTAGAAGAAGAAGATTGACAAGCAGAATGCAGTCGTCAACTGGGTCAGGGATCTATAGTTAGATCTATGACTGGATGAAGTGTTTATAAGTGTGTTATGTTTGTT
>NC_090260.1:31730726-31735263 GCF_037325665.1 Littorina saxatilis | reverse complement strand
AACTACAAGAATTACAGATGGAAAAGAAAGGAACGATTTGGGAAAAATTAGCTCGTAAAACAGAAAGTAGAAAACCAAGGGGCACTACTCCGAGGAATGGTGTTGGGCGCAAAGTAAGAATCCGGGGCAGAGTTGGAATAATCGGAATTTCCTGAAACCTCATTATTTTGATTTCCAACAAAGCGCCGCATTTCCGAAAACGAGCTGCCTCGTTCTGAAAATGGCAACCCTTCGACTGGCACAAAAAAGTATACCCTTTTCACAGGTCATGAATAAGGTATATCAAAAAGCAAGGTCTTATACAGGGGAAGTCTTGAATTGGGGGTGTGGGGGTACACTGTGTAACAATTCTCTCGGCCTCAGCGCATGCAGCTAGCTAGTTGCTGCTGTCTCGATCTATTTTGAAAACAATGATATTTTTTTCTCAGAATCAACATTTTGCAGCAATCAATCACATCAATATAGCGCACAGCCTTGCACACTCAGAGCCTAGATTACCACATGCCGTGACAAGAGCCTACTCAAGTAAAGGGACGTAATGCTGTCTCTGCAGCTCGGGAGAGACTGTGTGAGTTTAATATATAATCAGTTAAGACTGAGTAAAAAAAATATTACAATCGATAGTTACCAGTGAAAAGTTACTCTTGTTGTGTTTTTGTTGTTGTGAAACGTAAGATCTGAAACGTTAAAAATTACGAAAAATTGGTGCGTTTTGGTCGAGTGGGATGGGTCGTTGAACTGTACGTGTTGTTACAGCCCGCCGAAATTATCAAAAGTGTTTTTGCTTTTTGTAATTCGGTTGGTTTGGTGCGTTATACAATGCATCTGCTTTTTCAAGACTAAGCGATCACTTTAAAACACAAGGATCATCATGGGCCATCATGACTTGTATCATTTTACATCGCATTCTAAGAAAGAGCAGAATTCTCACTATGCGCGCGGTACATTTCTAGAATTGCGTAGCGCAAAGTTGGAATTCCTACAATGGCGACCATTGTTGGAATTCCAACAAAGCGCAGGTCATTTCCGGAAAAGCGCCGATGACGAGATGGGTCGCAACATCGATTGGAGTAGCGTCCCCTAACATCATGGCGAAGACTAGTGCGCTGTGACACTTTGCTTAGACTGTAAAGTTTTAAAAGTCTACCATGATTGCAGCTTTTTGTTACCTAAATCATGCATGTAAGTATGAGTGTTTTATTTTTTTTAATTCTCCTGGCGTTTTCTGTTATTTTGCGCCAGTGCATTTATTTTCTAACCACAAAAATCACAAACTATTTGTGAGCGAGAGTGACTGAAAACTGAAGTAAGAATACACACAGGCTTAAATGTCAACAAGCGGTTTTAGTACAAGATCGTGTAGGTTACCTAGCTCAAAGTTAGGCTAGGATAGCAACTGATCAAAAGATCAGACAAAGGCTTAACAGCCTAAGTACCAGTCTGTCATCATATCTCTCTCTCTCTCTCTCTCTCTCTCTCTCTCTCTCTCTCTCTCTCTCTCTCTCTCTCTCTCTCTCTCTCTCTCTCTCTCTCTCTCTCTCTCTCTCTCTGAGCAATATCTGTATGCATTTGTACCTTTGTGGTTTACTGTAATTGATCCCCCAAAAATGGTTGTGGTTCTTGTAGTTGTAGGCCGCTTAATGTTCACTTAATTAATTTGCAATGGAAAGCTGAAAATGAAATAAAGTGTGAACAGAGAAGTCAGGGGCGGACTCAGGGGGGAGGGGGGTTCACTGGGGGTACATGAACCCCTCTCCAGCTAAAAAGAAAAAGAAAAAAAAAGAGATGATTCAGTGGCAATTTCTAAGCTCAGATGGCAACATGCAGACCTTTTTGCTTCTTCGAATCCCCCGGCCTATATATCTTAGTAGCTCTGTCTCGGGCGCACTGCTCTCCCTCGATTTATATTTTTGATTTCTAAGTGCACTCTCCTCGCATACTAATTAACTGATCCACCCTTGTAAGTGAACAGATAGATGTCATAGGAAGAGCAATTCTTTCTGTTGTGTTTTTGAGTCACTTGAGAAAAAGTGACTCTATGTAATCGGTCAGTGTTAGTCTGTCCGGCCGGCCATCCGGCCGGCCGGCCGTCCGTCCGTAGACACCACCTTAACGTTGGACTTTTCTCGGAAACTATCAAAGCGATCGGGCTCATATTTTGTTTAGTCGTGACCTCCAATGACCTCTACACTTTAACGATGGTTTCGTTGACCTTTGACCTTTTTCAAGGTCACAGGTCAGCGTCAAAGGAAAAATTAGACATTTTATATCTTTGACAAAGTTCATCGGATGTGATTGAAACTTTGTAGGATTATTCTTTACATCAAAGTATTTACATCTGTAGCCTTTTACGAACGTTATCAGAAAAACAAGGGAGATAACTAGCCTTTTCTGTTCGGCAACACACAACTTAACGTTGGGCTTTTCTCGGAAACTATAAAAGTGACCGGGCTCAAATTTTATGTGAACGTGACTCATTGTGTTGTGAATAGCAATTTCTTCCTGTCCATCTGATGCCTCATATAATATTCAGAACTGCGAAAGTGACTCGATCGAGCGTTTGCTCTTCTTGTTTAGTAACAGTAACACTGACCTGCATACTGTCATACATGTACGCAGTATGTGAGAAGGATCGAGGCCCCATCTTTTAAGTTAACTGTATCTGCTACTGACAAAGGCATGCAGTTCTTAATTTTGTTCTATTATATCACTTTTGAAAGATTATGTGCATTGCTGTTTGCCTAATTAAGCCAACATGTTGACAGGTTGATGCCATATATCTGCAGCAGGCAGTATTGTATTACAATGCTTGCTCTCTCTCTCTCTCTCTCTCTCTCTCTCTCTCTCTCTCTCTCTCTCTCTCTCTCTCTCTCTCTCTCTCTCTCTCTCTCTCTCTCTCTCTCTCTCTCTTGCTCTTGCTCTGAGCTCAAATTGTACCAAATATAAGGGTCTAAACCTGTTTGAAATGCTTTTGATTCTCAATTTCATTAGACATTATTCAGATGTTTGTTTTGTTTTTTTCCCCTACAGCATCAACTATTGTGAACGTGTGACTCACAATATCAACAGCCACAATGCGTCGCCTGCAGAAACGGCAGTGTTTCTACCTGTGTAGCACCCTCAGCATTATTTTCCTGGTTGTGTACGTGTTCCTGCACACGGACCTCGCCAAGAAAAAGACGTCATCTGCTTCAGAATCCATGCCAAAGATGGACCCAGAATTTTTTGGTCTTGGATTGCCTAAAAGTGTGCCTAAAGCAAGAGTAAGTATTACAATCAATCAATCAATATGATGCTTATATCGCGCGTATTCCATGGGTACAGTTCTAAGCGCAGGGATTTCTTTTTAATTTTTTTTTATTTTTCTTTTTTTCTTTTCTTTTTTTAATTTTTTATGCAATTTATATCGCGCACATATTCAAGGCGCAGGGATTTATTTATGCCGTGTGAGATGGAATTTTTTGACACAGTACTTCACGCATTTACATCGGCCAGCAGATCGCAGCCATTTCGGCGCATATCCTACTTTTCACGGCCTATTATTCCTAGTCACACGGGTATTTTGGTGGACATTTTTATCTATGCCTATACAATTTTGCCAGGAAAGACCCTTTTGTCAATCGTGGGATCTTTAACGTGCACACCCCAATGTAGTGTACACAATAATACAATCGAACTTGCCTTGATGACATCCTCTCTATAACGACCACATACCTGTCCACACGACAACCCCAAAACGGCAAAAGGATTCTAGATGCAAGTTTTCTGACCGTTCCGTACAAAGCAACCACCTGTGTATAGCAACCTCGTTACAGGCTAGTTCAACTGTGCAGAGAAGTTGTAACAGAAAATGCTCTGTGATTGACAGTACACAAGGAGATGATTAAGAACAATTCTTTATTTAACGAGGGTAATACTAATAGAGTAAGCAGTGATCTGCTTTTTTGAGTCACTTGAGAAAAAGTGACTCTATGTAATCGGTCAGTGTTAGTCTGTCCGGCCGGCCGTCCGGCCGGCCGGCCGTCCGGCCGTCCGGCCGGCCGGCCGTCCGTAGACACCACCTTAACGTTGGACTTTTCTCGGAAACTATCAAAGCGATCGGGCTCATATTTTGTTTAGTCGTGACCTCCAATGACCTCTACACTTTAACGATGGTTTCGTTGACCTTTGACCTTTTTCAAGGTCACAGGTCAGCGTCAAAGGAAAAATTAGACATTTTATATCTTTGACAAACTTTTCTCGGAAACTATCAAAGCGATCGGGCTCATATTTTGTTTAGTCGTGACCTCCAATGACCTCTACACTTTAACGATGGTTTCGTTGACCTTTGACCTTTTTCAAGGTCACAGGTCAGCGTCAAAGGAAAAATTAGACATTTTATATCTTTGACAAAGTTCATCGGATGTGATTGAAACTTTGTAGGATTATTCTTTACATCAAAGTATTTACATCTGTAGCCTTTTACGAACGTTATCAGAAAAACAAGGGAGATAACTAGCCTTTTCTGTTCGGCAACACACAACTTAACGTTGGGCTT
>NC_090260.1:31695726-31725726 GCF_037325665.1 Littorina saxatilis | reverse complement strand
CGTCAATGATCGCCTGCCCCAAGTGATCTGTGGTTCTTATGTGCAGAGTTTTGAAAGAAAAAGGCATCATATCGAGCGTTCACTGCATAACGTACAAATCAGAGTCAGTTATTTGCTGCGATTACTGATCACTTGTCGATCATGTGTTATTGTTTGACTATCGAAAGCGGGAGGGCAACTCTTCTTCAACGTTTGGAAATCCTGACAGTTAGTTATGAACATCGTCCATTGATCTTGCAGTTCAGAGATCTGGAAGCAGTTTCGAAATAGAAAGCATTGTTGACATAAGGCCAAAAGAAAAAAAAGGTCTGTTTACGGTAACCCGACCGACCCTAGTTTTTAGGCCCGACCCTGATCTTTTTTTTGGATTGTCTGAAAAAAAAAAAACGCATCCAAAATAGAGCTGTTTGCGCTCAAACAGCAGACGACAGAAGGGAGGTAAGCTCAAAGTACTGTTTATAGTTATGTTGGGCAAAAACAGGGATTGATGAGAAGAAATGAACTGTGAAACATCATAGAGAGGGGAGAAAAAAAAAAAAAAAAATATGAAGAAAAAAAAATTTGAAAAAATGAAAAAAAAATGGGGAAAAAAAAAGCCGACCTACCGACCCTATTTTTTCACCCTATGTTACCGTAAACAGACCTATTTTTTTGTTTGGCCTAAGACATAAGATTTTATGACAACCACGTGCAGTGCACAAGAGTGTTGCTGGGCTTGAGTACATTCAATACCTAATACATTCCAACTCAACAACCAAACAGAGTGCTCACCGCACTGCATACACACACTCACTTACGCCCACACACTGACACACACAGACACACACACAGACACACACACACACAGACACACACAGACACACACACACACACACACACCTTTGTTGCAAAAAAAAGTTGTTGCCGTTCATGTTCTTGCCAAATTGAACCATATGGGTTGTTTCTTGAAGAGTTCATTTTGATACAAAATTCTGAGCCTCAGACAGATACTAATGAGTGTGCATTTGGTTTTCTTACAGCATTGCAGAAATGAGCGGAAAAAGAAGTTCACTGATTGAATTCAAGCGGATTGGCATCGGCCCGAGAAACGAAGAAAACACAGCAGGCTGGAAAATGAAAACTCTTGGCACACTTATAGAGGAAGAAGGCCTTGCAGGGGTATGTAATGAAGTTTGTGGATATGTTGGGGTTTTACTGTTGACAGACCGGCACGGTTGGCCTAGTGGTAAGGCGTCCGCCCCGTGATCGGGAGGTCGTGGGTTCGAACCCCGGCCGGGTCATACCTAAGACTTTAAAATTGGCAATCTAGTGGCTGCTCCGCCTGGCGTCTGGCATTATGGGGTTAGTGCTAGGACTGGTTGGTCCGGTGTCAGAATAATGTGACTGGGTGAGACATGAAGCCTGTGCTGCGACTTCTGTCTTGTGTGTGGCGCACGTTATATGTCAAAGCAGCACCGCCCTGATATGGCCCTTCGTGGTCGGCTGGGCGTTAAGCAGCAAACAAACAAACAAAATACTGTCGACAGTGGGGTGTTGCAGGTAGCTCTGTTTCCTCCTTGGGGATGAAGCTACCAGGGGAAGGGATTGTGTTGGAGGTGCGGGTAGAGGGGTAGCCCTTCCGGTGCTCCCCCTTGGACCTCCCTAGTCTAGGACCCTGGGTCTTCGCGAGGTGGCCATTGTGGCGCAATCCCTCCGGACTAGCATAACGTTTCCCTATCCTAAGACCGACCGTCCGTGGTCTATGACCGCATCCTCTACGAGGTGATCCTATCAACTAGCAAGCCCCTAGGCGAAACACGGCGGATCTAGAGGAGAGAACCTCGATAAAAAATCTGAGCTGCCATGAAGACGGAGCATGTTGGCTGAGGACAGCGGGCAGACCTTCTGTGCCGACACCCATCTACAGGAGAAAACCAGGCATGCACGCATCAAACCCAACATGGCCATACAAACAGACTGTTGACAGTGTAATTCCCATTTGAAGCTTCTTGTTTTTAACACTTTGCTGTGATATGCTTTCTGGACATATTAACCTCTGCAAATGTACCACTATTTTAAATCAAAAAACAAGAAAGGTAGGTTGTTGGGACGTTTGTTATTGACAAAACAATACATTCACAGATATTTCGACCCAACGGTCTTTTAAGTGAACAGACAAAAACAAATATTAAAATGATAGAATATCAGGTTTTAAAAAAGAGTGTTTGTATTTTAAAAGAAAGGAAACAAACTTGCATTGGTCTCGGATTGCATTATCTGCTAAAGTGTAACAATAACAATAAAAAACAAGTCGCGTAAGGCGAAAATACAATATTTAGTCAAGTAGCTGTCGAACTCACAGAATGAAACTGAACGTAGTCCGCCGCTAGTGCAAAAGGCAGTGAAAGTGACGAGCCTGTTTGGCGCGGTAGCGGTTGCGCTGTGCTTCATAGCACGCTTTACTGTACCTCTCTTCGTTTTAACTTTCTGAGCGTGTTTTTAATCCAAACATATCATATCTATATGTTTTTGGAATCAGGAACCGACACGGAATAAGATGAAAGTGTTTTTAAATTGATTTCGAAAATTTAATTTTGATCATAATTTTTATATTTTTAATTTTCAGAGCTTGTTTTTAATCCAAATATAACATATTTATATGTTTTTGGAATCAGGAAATGATGAAGAATAAGATGAACGTAAATTTGGATCGTTTTATAAAAAAACTTTTTTTATAACAATTTTCAGATTTTTAATGACCAAAGTCATTAATTAATTTTTAAGCCACCAAGCTGAAATGCAATACCGAAGTCCGGCTTTCGTCGAAGATTGCTTGGCCAAAATTTCAATCAATTTGATTGAAAAATGAGGGTGTGACAGTGCCGCCTCAACTTTTACAAAAAGCCGGATATGACGTCATCAAAGACATTTATCGAAAAAACAGAAAAAAACGTCCCGGGATATCATTCCTAGGAACTCTCATGTAAAATTTCATAAAGATCGGTCCAGTAGTTTAGTCTGAATCGATCTACACACACACACGCACAGACAGACACACACACACACACACACACACACGCACACACACACGCACACACGCACGCACATACACCACGACCCTCGTTTCGATTCCCCCTCGATGTTAAAATATTTAGTCAAAACTTGACTAAATATAAAAAACGATAGCCAACCAGCCTCCATTTTACTCCCAATTTGTTTGTTTGTTTGTTTGCTTAACGCCCAGCCGACCACGAAGGGCCATATCAGGGCGGTGCTGCTTTGACATTATAACGTGCGCCACACACAAGACAGAAGTCGCAGCACAGGCTTCATGTCTCACCCAGTCACATTATTCTGACACCGGACCAACCAGTCCTAGCACTAACCCCATAATGCCAGACGCCAGGCGGAGCAGCCACTAGATTGCCAATTTTAAAGTCTTAGGTATGACCCGTCCGGGGTTCGAATCCACGACCTCCCGATCACGGGGCGGAGGCCTTACCACTAGGCCAACCGTGCCGGTTTTACTCCCAATACTCACTCCCTTTTAACACATGATCTTCTCAGATTTGTTGAGGTCCGGGCGGGGATGTAGCTCAGTCGGTAGCGCGCTGGATTTGTATCCAGTTGGCCGCTGTCAGCGTGAGTTCGTCCCCACGTTCGGCGAGAGATTTATTTCTCAGAGTCAACTTTGTGTGCAGACTCTCCTCGGTGTCCGAACACCCCCCGTGTGTACACGCAAGCACAAGACCAAGTGCGCACGAAAAAGATCCTGTAATCCATGTCAGAGTTTGGTGGGTTATAGAAACACGAAAATACCCAGCATGCTTCCTCCGAAAGCGGCGTATGGCTGCCTAAATGGCGGGGTAAAAACGGTCATACACGTAAAATTCCACTCGTGCAAACCACGAGTGCACGTGGGAGTTTCAGCCCACGAACGCAGAAGAAGTTGAGGTCTTAATTAAAATGGATGCTCCACTGTAATTATTGTATTAAATAAATATTAAATGAGGTGGGGAGATGGCTTGAAACCAGTTTGTTGCTATCAGCGTAGTTTTGACCCCCACGTTTGACGAGGGATTCATTTTCCAGAGTCAACTTCGTGCAGGCTCTCCTCGGTGTCCAAACACCTCCTCCCCCCCCCCCCCCCCCCCCCCCTTCCACTGAACCTAGTCTTCCGGCAATTTACTCAGCATCATAGAAGGCAGTGTGTCAGAAATACTGGTCCAAACCAAGAAAGAGCGATAAATAATCTCTCAAGGGAAGTTTTTCATTGACAATGTGCCGATGAAAAAACAATGCGACTGTTTATTCTGAGAGTAAAAGTAGGAAGGCATTAATTTTCTGTATTTTGTTCATGAAGGATTTCTCTCTACTCATTAAATAAAAGTCCAGAAGAGAGCACCTTGTGTGTCCCTAAAGTGAGAAAGTGAGAATTTTGCGAATGGAGAGGGACATTGGGAAGGAACAGGCTGATAGCAGTTATGACTTTTTCTATGAAACAGTTCTTGCGCTGTTGCAGTGCTCATGCTCGTCTAGTGTTCATTTGATCATAATATTCTCTACACTTTTGTTTCAGCAACCTATCAACTATGTCAAAATCGACATTGAATACTCAGAGTGGGACGTGCTAAAAGCGATCTACAAGGAAGGTTCATTACGAAACGTGCAGCAGATTGGCTTTGAAATGCACACAAAGGAACTTTTCAAAGTCTCCAAAATTGACATGCCGACCGACAAGCGAGACTTTGTGAGAATGTATCAGCTTCTACGGCCCTTGGAGGAGAAGTTCAACTTCAGGAAGTTTAACTACAGGAGAAACCCCTTTGGGGATTACAAGTCAAACATTACCGGAAAGTCACGGTCATGTTGCTACGAGATGCATTATGTCAACATGAATTTAGTCAACAAGAGTCATGAAATATTGCATAAAAGGGATTCCAAACTCTTTCACTGATTGAGGAAACAATCATGAACATAATAGACTGCTTACATTCCGCAATCAGAAAACAAGAGAGGTTAGTTATTTGAACGTTTAGTGGCAGACAACCCAAAAACTATGTTTAAATGAATTTTTTTTTTTTTCATATATTTGATTTGGGGGGCTTTTGATTTAAAAGCATTCAGTGATTAAACCTTTCTTGTTTTTTGGTTACTGGTAGAGAAGACTGTGCTATTTTTCTGTGAATCTGAGTGCTTGTACAAAATCCCCCCCCCCCCCCCTCCCCCACATCTTCTGGACAACAATGGTAGCAATCTGTTGATTGTGTATAGTAAACTATCAATTTGTTTCCTTCAAAATGCATTTAGCGAACATATTCCATCACTGAGATTACAGAACTCTTACATTGAAAGTATAAGCTAGCTGCTGTGTAAGTTGTGAATGTGCACATTGTCAAGATAATGGTGTTCAGTGTTGTTCCCAGGCCAAGGCTTCAGTCTTTGGTCATTGACACATACTTTTTTTTTATTTGACGCATTTGATCTGACCCCTGGCCGGTCGACCATTCAATTATTTTGACATGTGGGAGGTCTTCTGACCATCAATTTTCCTAATAAAGAAACAACCAAGAATGGTAGGTAATTGGAACGCTTATTATTGACAAAACAAAACGTTACATTTACCAGTACGTCGACCCAAAGCTTGACCAGTCTTTGAAGTAGACAAACAGACCGACACTTATGAAACAGAAACCCCCCGCGGGTTAGGGGGAAGAATTTACCCGATGCTCCCCAGCATGTCGTAAGAGGCGACTAACGGATTCTGTTTCTCCCCCCGCGGGTTAGGGGGAAGAATTTACCCGATGCTCCCCAGCATGTCGTAAGAGGCGACTAACGGATTCTGTTTTTCCCCCCGCGGGTTAGGGGGAAGAATTTACCCGATGCTCCCCAGCATGTCGTAAGAGGCGACTAACGGATTCTGTTTCTCCCCCCGCGGGTTAGGGGGAAGAATTTACCCGATGCTCCCCAGCATGTCGTAAGAGGCGACTAACGGATTCTGTTTCTCCTTTTACCTTGATCTAAATTTTTCTCCCAGTAAGGTCATGTATTGTACTACGTTGCAGCAATTTTTTGATTGGTGCTTTTGTGAACAAGAAACAATTAACAAGTGGCTCTATCCCATCCCCCCCCCCCCCCCCCCCCCTTTCCCCGTCGCGATATAACCTTGAATGGTTGAAAACGACGTTAAACACCAAATAAAGAAAGAAAGATCTAAATTTAGATCCAAAAATAGGCCAAGACCAGCCGGGTCCGAGTACGAAATTAATTCTTAAAAAAAATCGCAGTTCTTGACTCTTTGGGTGCAAGTCAATGAAACTTGGTAGTTCTTCTAACGGATAGCTGCCTGAGGTATGACTAAAAGCCCCAAGGGCTCCGTGCACCTAGATTTGACAAGTTCAGTACCTTTAAGTGTTTCTTGTATGGAATATAGTCAATTTTTGTAAAGATTTTAGTCAAGCAGTATGTAAGAAATGTTAAGTCCTTTGTACTGGAAACTTGCATTCTCCCAGTAAGGTAATATATTGTACTACGTTGCAAGCCCCTGGAGCAAATTTTTGATTAGTGCTTTTGTGAACAAGAAACAATTGACAAGTGGCTCTATCCCATCTCCCCCCTTTCCCCGTCGCGATATAACCTTCGTGGTTGAAAACGACGTTAAACACCAAATAAAGAAAGAAAGAAAGAATGTTATTCCGTGTAAAACCTTGACGGATCAGTGGCGATTTATTTTGTTGGTCTACATGGGGCGGACGTTAATTGTTAAAATATGGTAGAGCTGGCACCTTCCGCTCACATGAATTGCGGGCATAGTCAGAATGCTCTGGCCATACAGTTTTTGTTGTTTGTTTTTTTGGAAAATTGTGTACCAATATTGCATTCCCTTTTTATATGATCAAATTTAGGTTGTGAGTTGCAGTATTTGTTCTCCTTCTTTGCAATTAACGTAAAGCATATCAGTCTGCATCACTTGATCTACTTTTTATGTTATTAACTACCCCCCGCGGGTTAGGGGGAGTCCCATATTGGTTGGGACGAGAAAGAATTTACCCGATGCTCCCCAGCATGTCGTAAGAGGCGACTAACGGTTCTGTTTCTGCTTTTACCTTTGTTAAGTGTTTCTTGTATAGAATATAGTCAATGTTTGTAAAGATTTTAGTCAAGCAGTATGTAAGAAATGTTAAGTCCTTTGTACTGGAAACTTGCATTCTCCCAGTAAGGTCATATATTGTACTACGTTGCAAGCCCCTGGAGCAATTTTTTGATTAGTGCTTTTGTGAACAAGAAACAATTAACAAGTGGCTCTATCCCATCTCCCCCCTTTCCCCTATCCCATCTCCCCCCTTTCCCCGTCGCGATATAACCTTGAATGGTTGAAAACGACGTTAAACACCAAATAAAGAAAGAAAGATGTTATTAACTTTTTCTGCATTCAGTGTACATAATATTGCTTGTCATCATTTTCACGAGTTTTCATTCACAAACACCTGGTAAATAAATCTCATGTTCCCCATGCAATAACTCGAGGTGGTGAATGGGTTTGAGCTTTCATGTGAAACGTGGATTGTCAAAGTAAAAGCCAATCAGGCTGATTGTTTGATGTGTGGAACCATCGTGGCTTTGGATTTGTGTTTCCGAGGACAACGATTGTAAGCATTCACTCGATCTCAAAGACCCAATCAATGTTGATAATTACCGCGGCGACTCATGGTCAGTTTGCAACTTATCTCTGTAATCGCAAAATCCACAACGAAAAGTCATAAACAGTTAAAAGAAAAGAAATATGCTCAACACTTACTGAATTCACAGGTATGATCGCAGCTCTGTACATTTTCAGACTGGAAGAAAAGCGTCAACAAGCTACGTTTGACGTCACATACAAGTTTGACGTGTTATCTCGTGCTACTGTGACGATGCTTTGTGGCCCGGAGTTGGATTCTAAAAATTCGTCTCCCTGTGGGTTATTGTGCATTTTGTTGCACAACCAAAATGATGACAAAAACGATGTTTGGTAGCTTGTTGTCAGACCAGCACTTTGTTGTTGGTCCTCGGGGAGCATATCGCCTTTTGTCTCATGTTTATCAACCGCGGCCTTCGGCCTTGGTCGATAAAGATGAAACAAAAGACGATATGGTCCCCTTGGACCAACAAAAAAGCTGGTCTGTCAACAAGCCACCAAACATCTTATAATGTTTGGATTTGGGTTTTGTATGTTTGTATGCATCTTTGTGTGTATATCTTTGTTTGTTTGTTGAAATGCTTTTAGCAACTTTTTATATTCTACAGCATTATTTATTTTTACACTTGTTACCACAGTACTGGCAATATTGGATCTGGATTGGTTTAAATGTCAAACAATGTGTATGTCCGTAATTTGTGTGTGTTGCCTAACCCGCATGTACAAATATTTGTATGGTGATGTTTGGTCAATCAGGCAAGCGCTTTTTGTAAGGCAAAACAAAAAAATAGGTGTGGTTACGGTAACATAGCAAAAAAAAATAGGGTAGGAAGGTAGGCAATAACTTTTTTTTTTTTTTAACTTTTTTTTCTAATGTGTACAAATTAAACCTACTTGACAGGGAAATAAGTGTGCGACTCGGGCGATTTCGCTTTCATGGCGTTTTCTGCACTCGTTTTCTTGTTTTTTTGTGTGGTTTTTTTTGACAAATGTAATAAAAAGTTATAGGGTCGGCCCCTAAAAATAGGGTAGGTCGGGTTACCGTAACCACACCTATTTTTTTTTTAGGCCTAACAATACATGTACTTTATTTGTGTCTTTGACACATACATGTTATGTACTTTAATTTGCCTTTGTTTGTAAAATGATGTTGTCCCTGAACTTAGGTGCGTGTGTGTATATATATATATATATGTGTGTATAGTGTGTAATATTTGTTATCATAAATGCTGTATTTGGCTGGTCTTGTTTGTGTGGCGTGCACATGTTGACATTTCATTATACAAATTGTATTATGTACAATTATGACTATTATATACTCAAACAATTTCAGTTTTAATGTAAAACATTCCTTTATTTAATTAAGTTATCTAAATGTCTGATGGTGAAAATATTGCTAAATTAGAACAGTTTAACACAATCTTCTCGTGGTATGTCATTTAATTATAATTGAAGTATTTCATCATCCTTTCAAGTAAAATGTTTTGCAATCATGTAACCCTTCTTTACGTGGATGAAGAATATTCAAATGACTCGGTCTTCAACAGTTCTGTTTCACTTTCTATATAGTGTGCAACATTTTTACGAAAATCAATGTGCCTGTTACCCCCCGCATGCTCCCCAGCATGTCGTAAGAGGCGACTAACCGATTCTGTTTCTCCTTTTACCCTTGTTAAGTGTTTCTTGTATAGAATATAGTCAATCTTTGTAAAGATTTTAGTCAAGCAGTATGTAAGAAATGTTAAGTCCTTTGTAATGGAAACTTGCATTCTCCCAGTAAGGTAATATATTGTACTACGTTGCAAGCCCCTGGAGCAATTTTTTTATTAGTGCTTTTGTGAACAAGAAACAATTGACAAGTGGCTCTATCCCATCTCCCCCCTTTCCCCGTCGCGATATAACCTCCGTGGTTGAAAACGACGTTAGTGCTAGGACTGGTTGGTCCGGTGTCAGAATAATGTGACTGGGTGAGACATGAAGCCTCGGGCTGTGCTGCGACTTCTGTCTTGTGTGTGGCGCACGTTATATGTGAAAGCACGTTATATGTCTTTGTCTCTTGTTTCTAGTGAGCATGTTACAGTCATTGCTTCGCTGTTACTCCAAGCTTAACATTTTGCGCTCAAACAAATAATCACAAGCATGCAACCGTCTTTCTTGTGAGTTCAGGGCTGAGATGTGTGAAGCGATAGTGGGTGAAACCCAAACGGGAGAGAACAAACCGCGGGGTCTGATTGGTTGAAATCACAACAATTCTCAAATTTCAACCAATCCGACACCGCGGCTGACTCCCACCCGGTTGGTAACTTTCTCGTGCACCTCGGCGCTGGTACTCATTTCTGCTAATTCTCACTCCATGCAACGGTCAGAATATGTGTCATGAAACATTCTTTCTTTCTTTCTTTATTTGGTGTTTAACGTCGTTTTCAACCACGAAGGTTATATCGCGACGGGGAAAGGGGGAGATGGGATAGAGCCACTTGTTAATTGTTTCTTGTTCACAAAAGCACTAATCAAAAAATTGCTCCAGGGGCTTGCAACGTAGTACAATATATTACCTTACTGGGAGAATGCAAGTTTCCAGTACAAAGGACTCAACATTTCTTACATACTGCCTGACCAAAATCTTTACAAACACTGACTATATTCCATACAAGAAACACTTAAGGGTAAAAGGAGAAACAGAATCCGTTAGTCGCCTCTTATGACATGCTGGGGAGCATCGGGTAAATTCTTCCCCCTAACCCGCGGGGGGGATATGTGTCATGAAACATTATCTACACTGAAAAGTCGCGCTGCAGACACACTCAGTCTAATGTGCATTATGATGTTCCCGATTTTTTAATAAACTTCATAAAAACTGTCTGCTTGTGCGAGATTATGATAGCATGAATGCAGACGCGCAAGTACATTTTAGACCATGCTACACTTAAACACCATTTTTTTCGTTGATTTAAAAAAAATATATAAATTTTAACACTTGAGGCTTCAACAGGGGCCTGCAATATAACTCAAACGAGGTATCCTGCCCAGTTAGCTGATAACTTTGTATGCACCATGCAAACGTAATCCCGAATTTCCGTCGCGATATAACCTTCGTGGTTGAAAACGACGTTAAACACCAAATAAAGAAAAGAAAGAAAATCCCGAATTTATCTATTTTCTTTCATTATGAGCACATTTTCAGGTTAACGGGATATTTTTGGATTCAGGAAATGACAAGGAATATGATGCAATCAATTTTGGATCAATTACTAAAATTCTGATTTTAAATAGAATTTTTATGACCAAACTCAGTGCTTCTAAATTGAAATTTAGCGCCGCCTCAACTCTCACCAAAAGTCGGATATGACGTATTCAAAGAAATTTATCTCCCTCTTCACGTGAAGCCGAAAGTGTTTTTACGACTCGACCAAGTCGTAAAATAACAAAAAAGACAACTGACAAAAGCCAGTTAAAGTTTATGAAATAATAAGAACACGCTGAACCGTGTAAAGTTAGAAAACACTTAGCTGCTTTGTAGAAAGTCTTAGTCTGTACAGGCGTTAACACTCTACGTTGTCACAACTCGTCATAAAGGGTTAGAAAGATGACAAGGTGGGGGGGGGGGGGGGCGTCTACGCAACACCAGTAACAGCCGTAGAACAGCAACAGTGTAGCCCGTCTTCAACAGCAAACGGGTAGCAGCCAGGTAGCAACAACCAGCAGCAAGCTCAACAGCTCGTAAAACGTAGCTCTCCCAAGCAAACCGCTTGAATATTTGGCTCCCGCTCGTCAGCGAAAGTATGTAGCCAAATCCTTCCGTCCTAAGCTTTCTGTGTAACATCAGACCTAAACCAGTCTTTCAACGCGTTGGAATCCTCCAAATCTTAGTCAAACGGAAACCCAGACCCTGTCGTCTGCAAAGCATGTGACTGACTATTAGGGTTTAACGTCCTCTTAGACCAACTGGTCTATATTGGGACAGGTATTGGTAATACGCTGAAGATATGGTGTGATACTTTGATTCGAACAAGCCCGCTGTGGCTGTCTTCTTCGACACACCAGCATTGGGTTTGTCTCGTCAAAGTATCGAAATACGATCATGATAATCAGAGACGAGAGATCATGCATGCGTGTCTTCGTGTTTTCCAAGCCCTGAGACTTTTGCTGTGAACGTGGGATCTTTTTCGTGCGCATGTGTGCACACGGGGGTGCGGGACACCGAAGTGAGAGTCTGCACAAAGTTGACTTCGAGAAATAAATCTTTCGCCGAACGTGGGGATCGAACCCACGCTGATAGCGACCAATTACTGGCTACAAAGCCAGCGCGCTACCAACTGAGCTACGTCCCCGCCCCGCAAAGCATACATGTGCAGAAAAGAAAGAAAGAAGGACTGGAAAGAAAGACCATGTGATCTCCCTGACCAATCAGCAATCGCCTGTCCCAGGACAAGTGATCTCCCTGACCAATCACTGGTCGCCTACCATACAACCGGAACATGCCTGGAACACGTGTTTTAATAGTGAGCGAAAAATCACCCCATCTTCCCGCACGGTTTGCACGCCGGCACTTTTCCACGTGAATTTCGTGATTAGCAGAACCTTTCCGCAATGCGGCTGCCAGCAACAGGCGCATTACATTGTAATATGGGAAAGGCGCCCCACAAAGAGTTCCTTTCCCACTCGTGTCACTGAAACTGTGACAGTCTGGGACCATTCTTAGTCTGGCACCACCACTCTCACTCTTGCACCGGGCTGGAACCATTCTTGCTCTGGCACCACCACTATCACACTGCCACCACCGCTCTCACTCTTGCACCGGGCTGGAACCATTCTCCCTCTGGCACCACCACTATCAGTCACTCTGGCACCATCATTCTCACCGTCTGGCACCACCACTATCACTCTTGCACCACCACTATCACTCTGGCACCGGTCTGTGACCATTCTCACTCTGGCACCACCACTATCACTCTTGCACCACCACTATCACTCTGGCACCGGTATGTGACCATTCTCACTCTGGCACCACCACTATCACCCTTGCACCGGGCTGGAACCATTCTCATTCTTGCACCACCATCACTCTGGCAACGGTCTGGAACCATTCTCACTCTAGCACCACCACTATCACTCTGGCAACGGTCTGGAACCATTCTCACTCTGGCACCACCACTATCACTCTGGCAACGGTCTGGAACCATTCTCACTCTGACATCACACTGTTGGCACCCACTGGCACAACACGTACTCACGCACAGTCACACAAGAACACACACATATGCACATCACGCAGGTACTTGTCTTGCGGTCAGGACACACGTACAGACATACAAACACACAGATAAATATTGACGGGAGTGGGATTCGAACCCACGACTTTGCGTGTGTGTGTGTGTGTTTACGTGTGTGTGTGTGTATGTGTGTGTGTGTGTGTGTGTGTGTGTGTGTGTGTGTGTGTGACTTGTATGTGTGTGTCAGTGTGTATGTATGTGTGTGTATGTATGTGTGTGTCAGTCAGTGTGTGTGTGTGTGTGTATGTGCGTGAGTGCGTGCGGCTTGCGTGCGTGCGTGTTTGCTGTGTGAGCGTGTGCTAGCGCTTGCGCGTGGGTTCGTGCGTCCATTGGTACTTTTCAGTTTATTGTGTGTCTTTGTTTAAGTGTAATTATCTCCGCGCCGATTGCGTTTGCTATCGCTTTATTGTGTGGATGCATGATGTTTGTCTAGGCGGCTGTGGCTGCGTGTGCACCCTGCATGTTTCCATGTTTTGTTTTTGTTCTATGTTTGTTCAAGTAACCTTGATTTGACCATGTAATATATATTTTGTTGTTCAAATGGATTATAATTATATATTGTAATATATATTTTGTTATCATCATGCACTACGTGGGCCCCTTGCGTGTGTGTGTGTGTGTGTGTGTGTGTGTGTGTGTGTGTGTGTGTGTGTGTGTGTGTGTGTCCATTGGTACCTTTCATTTTATGATATGCCTTTGTAAGGTCTAATTGTCTCCGCGATTGCGTTTGCTATCGTTTTATTGTGTGGATGCATGGGCGTGTGTTTGTCCAGGCGGCTGTGGCTGCGTATGCACCCAGCATGTTTCCAGTTTTTGAGTCACTTGAGAAAAAGTGACTCTATGTAATCGGTCAGTGTTAGTCTGTCCGGCCGGCCGTCCGGCCGGCCGTCCGTAGACACCACCTTAACGTTGGACTTTTCTCGGAAACTATCAAAGCGATCGGGCTCATATTTTGTTTAGTCGTGACCTCCAATGACCTCTACACTTTAACGATGGTTTCGTTGACCTTTGACCTTTTTCAAGGTCACAGGTCAGCGTCAAAGGAAAAATTAGACATTTTATATCTTTGACAAAGTTCATCGGATGTGATTGAAACTTTGTAGGATTATTCTTTACATCAAAGTATTTACATCTGTAGCCTTTTACGAACGTTATCAGAAAAACAAGGGAGATAACTAGCCTTTTCTGTTCGGCAACACACAACTTAACGTTGGGCTTTTCTCGGAAACTATAAAAGTGACCGGGCTCAAATTTTATGTGAACGTGACTCATTGTGTTGTGAATAGCAATTTCTTCCTGTCCATCTGATGCCTCATATAATATTCAGAACTGCGAAAGTCTCGATCGAGCGTTTGCTCTTCTTGTTATTTTTGTTATTTGTTTGTTAAATTAACCTTAATTTGACCATGTAATACATATTTTGTTCAAATTGATTATAATATATTGTTATATATATTTTGTTATCATCATGCACTAAGTGGCCCCCTTGTGTGTGTGTGTGTGTGTGTGTGTGTGTGTGTGTGTGTGTGTGTGTGTGTGTGTGTGTGTGTGTCCATTGGTACCTTTCATTTTATGATATGCCTTTGTAAGGTCTGATTGTCTTCGCGATTGCGTGTGCTATCGTTTTATTGTGTGGATGCATGGGCGTGTGTTTGTCCAGGCGGCTGTGGCTGCGTATGCACCCAGCATGTTTCCAGTTTTTATTTTTGTTATTTGTTTGTTAAATTAACCTTAATTTGACCATATAATACATATTTTGTTGTTCAAATTGATTATAATATATGGTTATATATATTGTGTTATCATCATGCACTAAGTGGGCCCCTTTTGTGTGTGTGTGTGTGTGTGTGTGTGTGTGTGTGTGTGTGTGTGTGTGTGTGTGTGTGTGTGTGTCCATTGGTACCTTTCAGTTTATTTTATGCCTTTGTAAGGTCTAATTATCTCCGCGATTGCGTTTGCTATCGCTTTATTGTGTGGATGCATGGGCGTGTGTTTGTCCAGGCGAGTGTGGCTGTGTATGCACCCAGCATGTTTCAATGTTTTGTTTTGTGTTACTTGTTTGTTAAATTAACTTAATTTGACCAAGTAATATTATAATATAGCTAGCTATTCTGATGAACACGTGGGGGAATGCGGGGGCTGTGATTGGATGGTCTCTTCCGATCATCAAAGCATAATGCGGCGGAAGTAGGCCATTTTACTCAATATCCAAAAGCATATTGTCGATAACAAAGACGCATGGTTCCGGTTTCTTCCACGTGTATAAAGTACACGCATACCTCGCCAGGTTTGTTTCTGTGACTAGTCGACAGACGATGCCATTTGCTTTGTGTGTGTTTTTGTTCTTGCTTACTGTACATGACAAACATTACGTGTAAAATCCAGTTCTTTAACAGGCAACAAACCTTGCAAATTTCCAGAAGCTGCAATCTGAAGCGACCTATCTCTGATTCTAGCAGACGATCTCTCCAATGTTTAACACAAAATCAGCAAACTCTTCTGTCACATAGAACGTTCATTGTATAGTGCAATGTTGAAATGAAGTTACCGGTCTGAAACATTTAGTCGTTTCTTCTGAGACAATCCTTGTTCTCTTATCATCTACAGATTTACCGCAGTCTTCACCACGCGAATTCCCAACAGAAGTCAGACTTTCGAACATACAATATACGTAGGCAAGCATGATACGTCATGACGTCATATGATTCCTAGCATATTGACGTAATGCTAAACATCCGGTTATCTCGAGTTTTCTCCGTAATACATGTCCGTGGGTTTTTCAATGTTCGGTTATTTCCGTGGCTTCATGCGGAAAGGGAACCGTCGTCTGCAATCAGCGACATGGACCATTCTGGTACTTGTTGCTGACAAAAACATGATTTTAACACAGAATTTAATGTCAGAATAGCTATATAAACGCTATTGTGTTTTCATCGTAGCAATAGGGTCCGATATTTAGACTCGAACAAGTATAATATGCGACTCGTCTTCGACTCGTCGGCATTATACTTGTCTCGTCTAAATATCGGGCCCTATTGCTACGCTGAAAACACAATAGCTGGTATTATTTTGTTGTTCAAATGGATTATGATATATTGTTATATATATTTTGTTATCATCATGCACTAAGTGGGCCCCTTGTGTGTGTGTGTGTGTGTGTGTGTGTGTGTGTGTGTGTGTGTGTGTGTGTGTGTGTGTGTGTGTGTGTGTGTCCATTTGTACCTTTCAGTTTATCTTATGCCTTTGTAAGGTCTAATTGTCTCCGCGATTGCGTTTGCTGTCGCTTTATTGTGAAGATGCATGGGCGGCTGTGACTGCGTATGCACCCAGCATGTTTCCAGTTTTTATTTTTGTTATTTGTTTGTTCAATTAACCTTAATTTGACCATGTAATATATATTTTGTTGTTCAAATTGATTATAATATATTGCTATATATATTGTGTTATCATCATGCGCTAAGTGGGCCCCTTTTGTGTGTGTGTGTGTGTGTGTGTGTGTGTGTGGTCGTGTGGTCGTGTGTGGTCGTGTGTCCATTGGTACCTTTCAGTTTATTGTATGTCTTTGTTAAGTCTAATCATCTCCACGATTGCGTTAACTATCGCTTTATTGTGTGGATGCATGGGCGTGTGTTTGTCCAGGCGAGTGTGGCTGTGTATGCACCCAGCATGTTTCAATGTTTTGTTTTGTGTTACTTGTTTGTTAAATTAACCTTAATTTGACCAAGTAATATATATTATTTTGTTGTTCAAATGGATTATGATATATTGCTATAAATATTGTGTTTTCATCATGCACTAAGTGGGCCCCTTTTGTGTTGTGTGTGTGTGGTCGTGTGTCCATTGGTACCTTTCAGTTTATTGTATGTCTTTGTTAAGTCTAATCATCTCCACGATTGCGTTAACTATCGCTTTATTGTGTAGATGCATGGGCGTGTGTTTGTCCAGGCGGCTGGGACTGTGTGTGCGCGGCCCAGCATGTTTCCAGTTTTTATTTTTGTTATTTGTTTGTTCAGTTAACCTTAATTTGACCATGTAATATATATTTTTGATGTTCGAATTGATTAATCATGTTTGTCCCCTTTCTTTTGGTAATTGCACTGCAATGTCAATCAAACTCCATATCATCATGCACTAAGTTGGCCCCTTGTGATGAGCAGTTAACCTGGAAGCGTGGTGCACGAACCGAAAGTGGGAGCCACCCAAACGGGAGTGAACAAACCTCGGCCGGTGTCACGAACTGAAAACTCTGCTTGAACAATCCCTCTCAATGCGCTCAATGCGCATGCGCTAACATGAAAGATTTATCAGGTCGTGAACAACCTAACCCTAACCCCGGACCCCGCTAGGAGTAGGAGCCGGCCTTTGTCTTCTAAATGACGGTTTTGTAAGGTAGTTGGGTAATTTTCTGGCTCAGGTTGCACCAGCTCGGTCAGTTTTCCTTGTTTTGATCCAAATTTGTCTTCTTAAATTTACTTTTTTGAAGGTGTATTAGTGGAAGTTTCTTGCACTAGATTGCTCCTTTTTCGCGCCCTCAACTAAACGCTTCGCGTCGTCGAATTGTCCTTAAAAGAAATTTGGAAAACCCCCCATTAAAAATGATGTGATCCGCCCTTGGTGTGTGTGTGTGTGTGTGTGTGTGTGTGTGTGTGTGTGTGTGTGTGTATATGTGGCGGAGATTTGCGTGCGTGCGTGCGTGCGTGCCGATGTGTGTGTGTGTGTGTGTGTGTGTGTGTGTACACTTGTGTGTGTGTGGTGTCTCAACCAATCCAACACTGCGGGTGCATGGCTCCCGTTTGGGTGGTAACTTTTTCGTGCACCTCACCCCTGGAAACCACGCAAGGATCGTTTCAGGCTGTACTCGTTTCACCTCCCCTGAGGAATTAATAGAAACTCGTTGTCACCACGCTGTATTTTGTTCAGCGCCCGTGTGGTTGCAATTTGTGCATTGTTGATTTGGGTGTAGGCCTACACATAAATTAACACCGTGGAGATGATTTTGCAAAGTTGTTTGTCTAGTCAACAATGGTTCGGTTTCTGACTATAAACTGCTTGAATGTGCAATACAGACACATATGTTTTTTCACGTTGGCGGTGTTGTTTTCTATGATTTCCCTCTCTTTGTGCGTCATGGAATATTTGTATAAGTTGCATCAAGCTAAAAACACGACTGTATAGGACTATTAGTCTTTGAATAGTAATGCAAATGCCTGTATCATAATTTTCGACACACATGAACAGCTGTGTTTTGTTTGTGTTCATTTTTGATTAAACTGAATTCGATCAGTTTTAAAAAAAAAGCCAGTTCCATAACATGAGCCATAAAATGCTCAGAAGGACGAAAAACAAGTCGCGTAAGGCGAAATTACTACATTTAGTCAAGCTGTCGAACTCACGGAATGAAACTGAACGCACTGCATTTTTACACCAAGACAATACAGCTTCGTCAATCCCCGCGAGAAAGAAATCGCTCACCGTTCACGTGCTTGTTTGGAATACAACATATAATATCTGTATGTCTTTGGAATCCGGAAATGATAAAGAACAAGATAAAATCATTTTTGGGTCGATTTCTTAAATGTCAATCGTAGTACTAATTAATCTATTTTCGTTAATTGTGATCACATGTTCAGAGTAAACATGACATATGTATATATTTTTAGATTCAGAATTTGATGAAGAATACGTACGATGCAATCAATTTTAAATCTGTTTGCGAAATTCGATTTTAATGACAATTTTAATGAGCAAACTTATTGACTAGTTGTTAAGCCTCCAAGCTGAAATGCAATACCAAAGTCCGGGCTTTGTCGAAGATTACAAAACCAAAATTTCAACAAAATTGGTTGGAAAATGAGAGCGTGACAGTGCCGCCTCAACTTTCACAAAAAGCCGGATATAACGTCATCAATGACATTTATAAAAAAAATAAAAATAAAAAGTGTAGGGATATGATACTGGGGAACTCTCATGTAAAATTGCATGAAGATCACACACACACACACACACACACACACACACACACACACACACACACACACACACACACACACACCCACCCCACACCACACTCTCATCTCGATTCCCCCTCAATGTTAAAACATGCAGTCAAAACTTGACTAAATGTAAAAAGGACTAAGAAGAAAAAGACCAGTAAAATGGCTGCTTAAAAAAAGACGACAGTTTCACCAATGTCGAAGCCTTAGTATTGAGTAGCCAACTCAGATAGCTTATTCAGACGGGCGCAGTGGCGTAGTGGTAAGACATCGGCCTCCTAATGGGAAGTTCGTGAGTTCGAATCCCGGCCGCGGCCGCCTGGTGGGTTAAGGTTGGAGATTTTTCGATCTCCCAAGTCAACTTATGTGCAGACCTGCTAGGGCCATAGCCCCCTTCGTGTGTACACGCAAGCACAAGACCAAGGGCGCACGGAAAAGATCCTGTAATCCATGTCAGAGTTCGGTTTTGTTATAGAAACACGAAAATACCCAGCATGCTTCCCCCGAAATCGTCGTATGCTGCCTGAATGGCGGGGTGAAAACGGTCATACAGGTAATAATCCATTCATGCTAAAACATGAGTGAACGTGGGAGTTTCAGCCCATGAACGAAGAAGAAGAAGAAGAGTAGCCAACTCAGATATAGCTCATTCAAATCTCAAGTTTTGACTAAATGTTTTTAACATAGACATGTTTGCTTGCTTTTCATTTAAACTGTACAATAGCCGCCATTTATATGTATTTTTCTAGAAAACTGTAAACACCACTATAAGCATTATGCTTGTTGTTGTTTACTCAATATGCGTTCTTTGTAAATAATGCACAAACGTTGAATAAAACAGTTTAAACCATAGACATGGTTTTAGTGTTGATCTTTTAGTTTGATGTCTACAGATTGACTAAATGTTTTTATATCGCTTCACGCGACCTGTTTCGTTTTTGATACAGGGAGACGTGTTTGGAGAATGTGAAGGTATGCAGAAGCTTTTTTGTGGGTTGTTGTGCAGTTTTGCTGATTGAAAATGTTGCTGTTAGCTCTTTATCTCACGTTTATTCAGCTGCCACCCGTCGAGATAGGCAGTATGCAGCTCATTACGCAAAATGAGATGGGCAGATTGTTCAGAAACCAAAAGAAGTTTTCTGCGTTTTTGTCAAAACAAAGAAAAATGACATTGGCAATTATCGTTTCTTTTGCCACCTACTGTACACAGGAGAGATGACATGTTTATCGTCCCGAGTTTCAATGGCTTTGATCACCAGTCATCTGTGACGTACCAGTTTTGAGAGACTGGTGTGTGGGCATAGCTACACAGCGGAGGAGGAACGTACCTGTGTATATATATCCTGCAATTTATTACAATTTGTCAGTCGTCTTCCTTTACCTTGACAAGACAGGTGTTGAACATCCGTGAGTACAATTTTCTTTTCTTCTTCACTTTTTTCACTCTCGGTCTAAGTGAAGTCTATCTTTTCTTCTTCTCCGCTTTTTTCACTCTCGGTCTAAGTGAAGTCTATCTTTTCTTCTTCTCCGCTTTTTTCACTCTCGGTCTAAGTGAAGTCTATCGGCTTCTCCGCTTTTTTCACTCTCGGTCTAAGTGAAGTCTATCTTTTCTTCTTCTCCACTTTTTTCACTCTCGGTCAAAGTGAAGTCTATCTTATCGTCTTTTCATTTTTTCACTCTTTGTTTTTAGTGAAGTCTATCTTTTCGTCTTTTCATTTTTTTACTCTTTGTTTTAGTGAAGTCTATCTTTTCGTCTTTTCATTTTTTTTTTACTCTTGGTTGTAGTGAAGTCTATTTTTCGTCTTTTCATTTTTCACTCTTGGTTTTAGTGAAGTCTATTTTTTTTTAGTGTTCTACCTTTTGCACACTTGGTCTTTAATGATTCCTATCTGTGACCCTCCACCACGGGATGAGTCGCATGTCATCTTTGCATGATTGTCATATTTTTGCATTGTCCTAAAGAATGTGTTATGCTCTATCCAGTGGTGAAAACCGTTTTAGAAAAGAGCGAAAACTGTTTGAGTTGTAAGCCTGTGACTAAGGTGATCCTCACACTTTTACCACAGTTCCCCCGGACTTATATTAAGCCTAGCGCAGAACCGCGCGAGGTGACATGCGACTCATTTCGTGGTGGACGGTCACATATTCTTATCTTTTCAATCTTGATCTTACTGATGCCTATCTTTTCTTCTTCTCACTTTTGTCACTCTTGGTAACCTTCACTGCCCAGCTCGTACTAGGTTCGTGGTCATTTTTGGTTTGTCATACGCCCATATACGTACTAGGTACGTGGCATTTACATCAGCGACATTTCAGCGACGTTTCTGAAAACTAAATGGGAGGTAATCACTGTCCAACTACTTGTAGGGGTTCTAAACACAGTTCTTTCCCATTGACCGTTCGAATACGATCTATAGGATTCAAAATGGCGGCCGAAAGTCGGACCTCAACTCGTAGACCTGTTTCAAGCGATACAGTGTTCTGGAAGCTCTACAAGAAGTGATTTATGGATTACCACACAGAAGAATACTTTTATGGGCTGTAATGTGAGTACCTGATGTTTGACACCAGTTTTAGCAGTGTTTTGTGTGGTTTTACGTGCTGCAATGTGTGTGTATAAGTCCGGAAACTGTAATGTTTTGACAAAAATGGTCATTATATAAATTTTTACTATAACAATCACAAAAAAGTCCAATGAAGCAAAACACATGCCAAAGATCTAAGAGATATTTCAATAAATGATCGAGCTGTGAACAGATTAGTGATCCTACCGAAGAAAGCGAAATTTTGCCCTGGCGCACAGCAATACCAAAATGCTGTTATACTGTGGCAGTGAAGGGGTTTTGATGAAGTCTATCTTTTCGTCTGTTACCTTTTGCACACATAGTCTGTATTTATTCCTATCTTCGCTTCTCACTTTTTCACTCTGGGTTTTACTAAACTCTATTTTTCGTTTTTTCATATTTTCCCTCTTGGTTTTAGTGGTCTATTTTTTTTAGTTTTCTACCTTTTGCACACTTGGTCTTTAATGATGCCTACTTTTCTTCTTCTAATCTTTTTCACAGTTGATCTGACTGATGCCTATTTTTCCTTCTTCTCACTTTTTTCACTCTTGATCTAAGTGAAGTCTATCTGATCGTCTTTTCATTTTTTCACTCTTGGTTTTAGTGAAGTCTATTTTTTCGTCTTTTAATTTTTTCACTCTTGGACTAAGTGAAGTCTATTTTTTCGTCTTTTCATTTTTTTCACTCTTGGACTAAACAAAGTCTATCTTTTCGTCTTTTCATTTTTTCACTCTTGGACTAAGTGAAGTCTATCTTTTCGTCTTTTCATTTTTTCACTCTTGGACTAAACGAAGTCTATCTTTTCGTCTTTTCATTTTTTCACTCTTGGACTAAGTGAAGTCTATCTTTTCGTCTTTTCATTTTTTCACTCTTGGTTTTAGTGAAGTCTATTTTTTCGTCTTTTCATTTTTTCACTCTTGGACTAAGTGAAGTCTATTTTTTCGTCTTTTCATTTTTCACTCTTGGTTTTAGTGAAGTCTATTTTTTCGTCTTTTCATTTTTTCACTCTTGGACTAAGTGAAGTCTATTTTTTCGTCTTTTCATTTTTTCACTCTTGGTTTTAGTGAAGTCTATTTTTTCGTCTTTTCATTTTTTCACTCTTGGACTAAGTGAAGTCTATTTTTTCGTCTTTTCATTTTTTCACTCTTGGACTAAACGAAGTCTATCTTTTCGTCTTTTCATTTTTTCACTCTTGGACTAAGTGAAGTCTATCTTTTCGTCTTTTCATTCTATCTTTTTTTCTCCTGATTTTTTTCACTCTTAAGATCTTACTGATAACTGTCTTTCCTACTTCTCACTATTTTCACTCTTGGTTTTAGTGAAGTCTCTCTTTTCGTCTGTTTCCTTTTGCACACTTGGTTTTTAATGATGCCTACTTTTCTTCTTCTAATCTTTTTCACAGTTGATCTGACTGATGCCTATTTTTTCCTTCTTCTCACTTTTTTCACTCTTGATCTAAGTGAAGTCTATCTGATCGTCTTTTCATTTTTTCACTCTTGGTTTTAGTGAAGTCTATTTTTTCGTCTGTTACCTTTTGCACACATGGTCTTTATTGATTCCTATCTTCCCTTCTTCTCACTTTTTTCACTCTGGGTTTTACTGAAGTCTATTTTTCGTCTTTTCATGTTTTCGCTCTTGGTTTTAGTGAAGTCTATTTTTTCGTCTGTTACCTTTTGCACACATGGTCTTTATTGATTCCTATCTTCCCTTCTTCTCACTTTTTTCACTCTGGGTTTTACTGAAGTCTATTTTTCGTCTTTTCATGTTTTCGCTCTTGGTTTTAGTGAAGTCTATTTTTTTAATTTTCTACCTTTTGCACACTTAATGATAACTTTCTTTTTTTTCTAATCTTTTTCACTCTCGATCTGACTGATGCCTATTTTTCCTTCTTCTCACTCTTTTTCACTCTTGGTTTAAGTGAAGACTATTTTTCGTCTTTTCATTTTTTCATTCTTGATTTTAGTGAAGTGTATCTTTTCGTCTGTTCCCTTTTGCACACTTGGTCTTTAATGATTCCGATCTTTCCTTCTTGTAATTGTTTTCACACTTGATCTTATTGATGCCTAACTTTTCTACTTCTCACTTTTTTCTCCCTTGGTTTTAGTGATGACAATCCTTTCTTCTTCTCGCTTAAATGTATTCCTCGTCTTTAGTGATGTGACGATGACGATGACGATGACGATGACGATGCTGATGATGATGATGATGATGATGATGATGATGATGATGATGATGATGATGATGATGATGATGATACAATAGATTACTAGAAGAAAAAACCGGCGGAAAAACACGAGAAAAAACCACCCCCCATCATAATGATTACATTCATGTTTTACTTGACAGAGACTCGTCATCATGCTGATAATTATCTTCGCTTGCCTGCTTCTTGCGGCTGTGGGTAAGTGACCATTTATCCCGGACTGTCTCAGTGTATGTCTTTCTCAGTCTCTGTCTGTCTGTCTGTCCCTCTGCCCGTCAGTCTGCGTATCTCTTCATCTCCGTCCCTCCGTCTCTCTCTCCTGCCTTTCTTTTAGCTATTCATTCATTCAGTCAGTCAGTCAGTCAGTCAGTCTGTCTGTCAGTCAGCCAGAACGGCATTCATTCATTTATTAATTCTTTCATTTATTCATTCATTCAGCCAGTCGGTCAACCAGTATGTCAGTCAGAAAGTTATTCATTCATTTATTCATTCTTTCATTTATTCATTCATTCAGTCAGTAAGTCAGCCAGTAAGTCAGTCAGTCAGTCAGTCAATCAGAGGACCAGTCAGTCACTCTGTTTTAATGTCTGTCAGCCTGCAATGAAATGTCTGTCTCTCCTGCCTTCTTTAGCTGATCATTCATTCATTCATTCAGTCAGTCAGTCAGTCAGTCAGTCAGTCAGTCAGTCTGTCTGTCAGTCAGAAAGTCATTCATTCATTTATTCATTCTTTCATTTATTCGTTCATTCAGTCAGTAAGTCATTCAGTAAGTCATTCAGTCAGTAAGTCATCCAGTAAGTCAGTCAGTCAGTCAGTCAGTCAGTTTGTCTGTCAGTCAGAAAGTCATTCATTCATTTATTCATTCTTTCATTTATTCATTCAGTCAGTCAGTAAGTCATCCAGTAAGTCAATCAGAGGACCAGTCAGTCACTCTGTTGTAATGTCTGTCAGCCTGCAATGAAACAAAGGCGCAACCTCCGACAAACAAAGGCGCAACCTCCGACAAACAAAGGCGCAACCTCCGACAAACAAAGGCGCAACCACCGACAAACAAAGGCGCAACCACCGACAAACAAAGGCGCAACCACCGACAAACAAAGGCGCAACCACCGACAAACAAAGGCGCAACCACCGACAAACAAAGGCGCAACCTCCGACAAACAAAGGCGCAACCACCGACAAACAAAGGCGCAACCTCCGACAAACAAAGGCGCAACCACCGACAAACAAAGGCGCAACCACCGACAAACAAAGGCGCAACCTCCGACAAACAAAGGCGCAACCACCGACAAACAAAGGCGCAACCACCGACAAACAAAGGCGCAACCACCGACAAACAAAGGCGCAACCTCCGACAAACAAAGGCGCAACCACCGACAAACAAAGGCGCAACCTCCGACAAACAAAGGCGCAACCTCCGACAAACAAAGGCGCAACCTCCGACAAACAAAGGCGCAACCTCCGACAAACAAAGGAGGGACCCATCACTACCGAGGGGAGTGTCAGAAACACATGGACCGGAGCACGTGTTTCGACACATCCCTTGCTTGCGATTGGTCCCTCCTTTGGAGTTTTTGCAAGAAAAGGTCCCTCTCCAACCCATGCAAGCCCGATGGAGTTATTTTCGGAATACGTATATTATTAAAAATTAAAAACAAACAAACAAACACAAGAACGCCGAGGCGTGATTAAGTATTCAATCAAGCGATTGCACTGAAATACACCATAAACTGTATTTTTTTGGAATCAGCAAATGATAAGGAACAGAGTAATTATAATTGTATGCGTCTTCTTCAAACAATAAAGAAAGTCACTATTTAACGGTTTTCGTAATTTTAAGCCCATTTTTCAATCAAACACTACAGCATTATATATGTTCGGATCATACAGGCGGCAATACAGAATACAATGGTGTCACCTTTGTGATTCAAATATCAAATTTTGAGAAATCGACAAATTTGGCTCACTTTAAGTGAACATTTTATGAACGAATTGTTAAGGTTACCAAGCTGAAATGCAATCCCCTAGTTCGCACGTCCGTTCGTACAACGTGAAGCAGGCGGCTTACGGCATCTGCGATACATTTCGTTTCCGCGCGTTGGCATTCACGCGCAGCTTAATGAAATGAAACATGGAGTGAATTATGGTGGCGAGTGCGTATGCTCAGGTCAAGACAGGATGGTGAAGCAATCTTTCTTCTTCTTCAGCGTTCCAGAAATTCTGGTGACGTGTGAGCTCGTTTTGTCCATTTGGGTTCCCCAAACTATACTCTGAGAGCATAGTCAGCTTCACTCCGCTTTCGTTGGGTAGGCATGCTGGGTATTTTCGTGTTTCCATAACCCACCGAACTCCGACATGGATTACAGGATCTTTTCCGTGCGCACTTGGTCTTGTGCTTGCGTGTACACACGAAGGGGGTTAAGTCACTAGCAGGTCTGCACATAAGTTGACCTGGGAGATCGGAAAAATCTCCACTCTTAACCCACCAGGCGCAGCGGCCGGGATTCGAACTCACGACCTCCCGATTAGGAGGCCGACGTCTTACCACTGTGCCACTTCGCCCGTCGCGTGAAGCAATCCAAAACGGCATCTAAGGCTCTTTACAACCAAACCGCCTCAAGACAAACCACTAGACGGCAAGGCACTTGCCCCCAGTACCGTGACACCACAACTCCATTTAAAGTGAAAAGAGACCCACAACGGCAGCGCTGACTGCCAGCACTGACACATAATGATCCAGCTGGATCTCCGAACTAACTCCATGACGCTACTTGACACCACCTCCGGCTCGGGTGTCTCGTTGACCCGGAGCTAGAGCGCGACAACCATCCCTCCCTTGTGGTGGCCCTTTTTTTTGTTCTGTCTTTTTCTGTCTGTTTTTACCCCCCCCCCCCCCCCCCCCCATCTAAAGTCGGGGTAAAACCCGGGAACATGCCCCTAATGGGTTTACCGTGAGGTAGTGAAACATTACGTATCATCAATCCAAAACGCATGCGCAGAAAGTTGCAGCTTTGTTTCCCCAAGCAAGGAACAAGTAGTGTCCTTGATATGGTAAATAGAGAATACTGCATGGCTTGCTGTGTCCTACCAGATTTATACGATTTTGTGTGTGTTATTTTAAAAATATTGAACTGCGACCGAAAGCGAGCTGTTCACTATTTAAAAAAGCAACACCAAGCCATGTAGTATTCTGTTTATCCTACGTACTGTACTTAGGTGTAGTTTACTCAAAAGGTCCGACAGTCGAGGTGGCGAATTGAAGACCCTTCTTTTATAACCTCGATCTCTTCCAGAGCCCGTGTGCAATCTCTTACATCAAAGCAAAGAAACGTCACTCTGGAAAGTGTAGGTGACGTGTTGGTTCTAAAAACTCATCTATGGGAATTAGCGAGCGCAATTTTTTTCCGTAATGACGTTTGTCTCGGTGACTTTGGCATCATAAGCAGTGGACAAAAACAGGTCCCTGCCAGACTTGCTTGACATGACCTCATTGACATGATATACACACGTTAGTGTGGTTTGGACGATATTGTTATCTAATGAGTGATCTCTTTCAGTATGTAGGATAATAACAATTGTAATTCAATCAAGTTTGCGTTTTAATGAAACAGATCCTGTAATTGGTCAGAATGCCCCAACTCATTAAAATTTACCGGTCATTAATTGTCGATAACCACTCGCTAAAAAAGCCATTAACAACCTGCTGGCGAGGCGCATTCATACAGCCTCAACTAGTCTCGGTTAGCTTTGAGGGTCATTTTACAAGTAGGAACTATGAAGGCCAACGAAATACCGAGACCATAAGGTATGCGAATCGATGACGTCGAATACGTGACGTAAGTTGATGCATGAATTCTTCCGGGCTACGTCAGTCAATTCCAAAGATCGCTTTTGTGATGAAAAGAATTTGTTTTAGAGTTTGCTGTCCAGAAACCCGTCAAAAAAGAAGGGAAAATGTGTGTGAAAGAAAATAAAACAGGAGCAGAGTGATACGATAGGAATACAGAGAGACATATGTTTTGGGACTTGAACCTTGCAGGTAGGTGGACTGAAAGTAGTGTGTGAACAGAACAGAACCAATGAAAGCAGGAAAGAGATCGTCGTCATATTGAATTACAATAACATTAACATGCTTCCATTTGAAGCTTCGAGGTCTTCATCGTGGATTGACGCCCTCACAAAGTCTAATTGAAGCCCTCCGTCGCTTCGCTCCGTCGGGCTTCAATTACCTTTGGTCGGGCGTCAATCCCCGATGAAGACCGAGAAGTTTCAAATGGAAGCATGTTTATGAGTAATTATTCTACATACGTGGGAGAGACCACCCATGAGATAACAATATCGTTCAATTCACAAGTGGGCATATCATGCAAATGAGGTCGTGTCAAACTAGTCTTGTAAGGACCTAATTTTCCACTGCCTATGTAAAAAAAAAAGTCACCGAGACAAAGTAAAAGTCCTGGGGCCAGTTTCATAAGCCAGAAACACAGTCGACCAACTGCAGTTGTCCGAGAGAACCACAGTAATCCGACGTTATCGGGTTTCACGAACAAAATTTCAGTCGGCCGACTGCGGGTCGTCTCACCGGAAGTTGGCCAAACACGGTGATGCTCTCCCCCCAAAACTGTGTTCGGCTTACTGCGGTAAACCGAAAATAAATGTAATTATCCGCACAATCAATGGCAGAATGCTTACACTTGTTTGGATTGTGAGCCAAACCTTGTGATTGTTCTTCGAAATGTATCTATCATGACGCAGTAATCCAGGAGACAAGTCAGGGTTATGTCTTGAAGACGTCACATTATGGCGTAAGAGGGTTCGACGTCACGCGAAGGAATTACTGAAAGTCTCGGTCATTGTTATTTTGAGCGGGCCGAGACTTGTTTTTTTCTTCGAAATCGGCCATTTCCACGTGCGAATGAGCAAACGGAAGTGGTAATGTTGCTAAATTTAGCCCTCGACTTGGCCATTCGGATTACTGTACAGTCGGTCGACTGCGGTTGTCCGCGGGTGACGGTGATTCGCTCATGAAACGCGCTTTTCGGTGACCCGGCGATCAACCACAGTCCATCGACTGGGCAGTCCATCGACTGTCAGTCGGTTCACTGCTATCTTATGAAACTGGCCCCTGGTAGGAACAGTTTTGCCCTTGTTGTTTTCCCTTGAAGAATGTTGAGAACTTACACGTCACGCTATACTTTCTAGAGTGACGTCGTTTTGCTTGACGTAAAGTATTCAGGGGGCTTTGGAAGAGATCAAGGCTCCATAAGACGCGTCTTCTATTTGGGTACCTCGACTGCGGGACGTTTTGAGCAAAAGACAGGCAAGTACAGTAAGTAGGATAAACAGAATACTAGGCTTACATGGCTTGCTGTGTCGTACCAGATTTACACAAGTTGCTTTTTCAAAAAACGGCTGAAAGGCTCGCTTTCGCTCGCATTTCAATATTTAAAAAAGCAACTCGTGTAAATCTGGTACGACACGGCAAATTAAGCCATGTAGTATTCTCTATTAATAAAAAAACAAACGTTTACCATATAATTATGTAATGAGAAAAACAAAGCAAATAGCATGCAAAGCGTGTTCTACTTCTCTGGTTTTATCTCAGGTCCATGCGACGCCACGAGTTGCAGTGCCACCACAAGTTGGCAACAAACGGAGGGTGCACTGGTCAAAGTGTCCGTGGGACCCGCAGGAGTGTGGGGGGTCAACGTAGACAACCAAATCTGGTACAGAGATGACACCTACGGAACTGCAACAAATCTCGGCAGTGATTGGACGCAAGTTGATGGTGAGTGTGTGTGTGTGTGTGAGTGTGTGTGTGTGTGTGTGTGTGTGGGGCGGGGATATATATCTCAGTTGGTAGCGCGCTGGATTTGTATTCAGTTGGCCGCTGTCAGCGCGAGTTCGATCCCAGGTTCGGCGGAAATTTATTTCACAGAGTCAACTTTGTGTGCAGACTCTCTTCGGTGTCCGAACCACCCCCCGTGTATACTACATTGGGTGTGCACGTTAAAGATCCCACGATTGACAAAAGGGTCTTTCCTGGCAAAATTGCTTAGGCACAGTTAATAATTGTCTACCATACCCGTGTGACTTTGAATAAGGCCGTGAAAGGTAAATATGCGCCGACATGGCTGCAATCTACTGGCCGTATAAAATTTCATCTCACACGGCATCACTGCAGAGCGCCTAGAACTGTACCCACGGAATATGCGCGATATAAGCTTCATTGATTGATTGATTGATTGTGTGTTTGTGTGTGTGTGTGTGTGTGTGTGCGTGTGTGTGTGTGTGTGTGTCACAGTGTGGG
>NC_090260.1:31675726-31690726 GCF_037325665.1 Littorina saxatilis | reverse complement strand
AGACAGTGACAACACTGGTACTGGGTGGGACTGATAAGGGTGGGAGACAGTGGCAACACTGGTACTGGGTGGGACTGATAAGGCTGAGAGAGGCAGTTGCAACACTGGTACTGGGTGGGACTGATAAGGCTGGCAGACTGTGGCAACACTGGTACTGGGTGGGACTGATAAGGCTGGGAGACAGTGGCAACACTGGTACTGGGTGGGACTGATAAGGCTGGGAGACAGTGGCAACACTGGTACTGGGTGGGACTGATAAGGCTGGGAGACAGTGACAACACTGGTACTGGGTGGGACTGATAAGGGTGGGAGACAGTGGCAACACTGGTACTGGGTGGGACTGATAAGGCTGAGAGAGGCAGTGGCAACACTGGTACTGGGTGGGACTGATAAGGCTGTCAGACAGTGGCAACACTGGTACTGGGTGGGACTGATAAGGCTGGGAGACAGTGGCAACACTGGTACTGGGTGGGACTGATAATGCTGGAAGACAGTGGCAACACTGGTACTGGGTGGGACTGATAAGGCAGGGAGACAGTGACAACACTGGTACTGGGTGGGACTGATAAGGGTGGGAGACAGTGGCAACACTGGTACTGGGTGAGACTGATAAGGCTGTCATACAGTGACAACACTGGTACTGGGTGGGACTGATAAGGCTGGGAGACAGTGGCAACACTGGTACTGGGTGGGACTGATAAGCTCGGGAGAGAGTGGCAACATTGGTACTTGGTGGGACTGTTAAGGCTGGGAGACAGTGGCAACACTGGTACTGGGTGGGACTGATAAGGCTGGGAGACAGTGGCAACACTGGTACTGGGTGGGACTGATAAGACTGGGAGACAGTGGCAACACTGGTACTGGGTGGGACTGATAAGGGTGGGAGACAGTGGCAACACTGGAACTGGATGGGACTGATAAGACTGGGAGACAGTGACAACACTGGTACTGGGTGGGACTGATAAGGGTGGGAGACAGTGGCAACACTGGTACTGGGTGGGACTGATAAGGCTGAGAGAGGCAGTTGCAACACTGGTACTGGGTGGGACTGATAAGGCTGGCAGACTGTGGCAACACTGGTACTGGGTGGGACTGATAAGGCTGGGAGACAGTGGCAACACTGGTACTGGGAGGGACTGATAAGGCTGGGAGACAGTGGCAACACTGGTACTGGGTGGGACTGATAAGGCAGGGAGACAGTGACAACACTGGTACTGGGTGGGACTGATAAGGGTGGGAGACAGTGGCAACACTGGTACTGGGTGAGACTGATAAGGCTGTCATACAGTGACAACACTGGTACTGGGTGGGACTGATAAGGCTGGGAGACAGTGGCAACACTGGTACTGGGTGGGACTGATAAGCTCGGGAGAGAGTGGCAACACTGGTACTTGGTGGGACTGTTAAGGCTGGGAGACAGTGGCAACACTGGTACTGGGTGGGACTGATAAGGCTGGGAGACAGTGGCAACACTGGTACTGGGTGGGACTGATAAGACTGGGAGACAGTGGCAACACTGGTACTGGGTGGGACTGATAAGGGTGGGAGACAGTGGCAACACTGGAACTGGATGGGACTGATAAGGCTGGGAGACAGTGGCAACACTGGTACTGGGTGGGACTGATAAGACTGGGAGACAGTGGCAACACTGGTACTGGGTGGGACTGATAAGGCTGGGAGACAGTGACTGAATATACATTTAAAAATGACTGGGGGGACAATATGCGACCAAGACATGTGTAGGTTTTTAAAAAGTTAATGTATCGGCGTGTCTGCCAGAAGTTGCTTGACTCGTTACTGGATTGTATGCTTTAACAGGTGAGCGGGGCTTTGGTGACGTTGGGCGTCGGAAAAGACTTCGTCATCGGTGCCAACAACGCTGACCAAATCTGGCGAAGAGACGGAGTGGCGAGCAGCACCTCAGGTGGAACCGGCTGGGTACTTCTGACTGGCGCCCTAAAGGTTGTCGACGCCTATAATGGCTGCTACGCTTGGGGGGTGAACAGAGAACAGGACATATGGCTGGGCACCTTCTGAGTGTCCGCTGCTGTCCATGGCTTAGACTGCAACATAACGTCACGCTCATAAGATAATTGCCTATGTCATTATTTGGTGTTTTCAGAAAAACGCAAAAAAAACTTATTTGGCTTCTGAACAATCTGCCTATCTCATATAATTTGCAAACTGCCTATCTCCAGCGGTGACAGCCGGATAAACGTGAGATAAAGAGCTAACAGCAACATTTTCAATCGGCAAAACTGCAACAACAAAAAACACAAAAACACAAAAACAAGTGTTTGCATACTTTCACATTCTCAAAACAAGTTTTCCTGTATCATAAAGAAAAAGTGCCAAACTCAAGAAACGAGATCGGCAGTTTTGCTTACGTTACCGTGGCAATGGTTTCCGATGGTCTGAGAGTTTGTACTCTCTTACACATGACAGATACCCTTCCAGTAGCTTCCCCTGTAGTTTCACTACAGAAATGCCTAACACTGAGATAGGTATTTTTCTGATGAGCGTGACGATAATCCAGTCAACATTCACTTTTGACGACGCTTGTTCGTTTGATCTCTTTCAATCCAGACCGTTCTATGTTTGCCCTCCAGCAAAAGATAGCACACAGCGGGCTTTTCCTGAGTTCAAACCAAGAATCCAATGTGTTTGATACTGCCCCTGTCACACCAAATTGAAGAATGTGTACTATCTTTTGCCGTTGAGTATAGCTCTGTAGATTTCTCGCACACTGTTGTGCAACTACTGATGCAATAAAGCCCACTCTAAGCATTAACAAGAAGTGTTTGTTTATTCCACTGATGTCTTAGTGTGTTTGTGTGTGCTCGAACAAATTCTCTCTCTCTCTCTCTCTCTCTCTCTCTCTCTCTCTCTCTCTCTCTCTCTCTCTCTCTCTCCTCTCTCTCTCTCTCTCCCTCCTCTCTCTCTCTCTCTCTCTCTCCCCTCCCCTCTCTCTCTCTCTCTCTCCCCCCTCTCTCTCTCTCTCTCTCTCCCCCCCTCTCTCTCTCTCTCTCTCTCTCTCTCTCTCTCTCTCTCTCTCTCTCTCTCTCTCTCTCTCTGGTCTTCCACTAGCTGCCTGTATTTTGTTTCACCACAGAACTAACACACACACACACACCCACACACACACACACACACATTCAATCACGCCCACACGTACGCATGTACGCGCACACACCGAACACACACACCAAACACAAACACACACACACACACACACAAACACACGCGCGCGCGCGCGCACATTCCAAACACACACATACACACACACACCGATAACACACACACACACACACACACCGAACACACACACACACACACACACACACACACACATAAACACACACGCACACACACCGCATGCACGCACAGACACACACGCACGCACGCACATATATACGCACACCAACGCACGCACACGCACACACGCTCTGTGCATGGTCCACGTTTTCATCCATGTTTGTTCATTCTTTCTTTAGTGAACATCCGTTCAGTTAAAACTTTATATTTACAAATTTTCCTTTAACTTAATTCAAGCGAGCAGACTGGCTGCGGGGATAAGAGCGACAGTATTCAAACACTGTCAACTCCCAAGTCGTGTGTTCGAATCCCACTCCCGTCAATATTTATCTGTGTGTTTGTATGTCTGTACGTGTGTCTTGACCGCAAGACTAGTACCTGCGTGATGTGCATTATGTGCATATGTGTATATTCGTGTGCGACTCTGTGTGTGAGTGTTGTGCTAGTGGGTGCCAACAGTGTGATGCCAATTAAAGTGAGATATCTAAGAGTGGTGATGCCAGAGTGAAAATAGTGGTGCCAGAGTGATAATGGTGTGTGTGTGTGTGTGTGTGTGTTTTTGTCAGTGTGTGTGTGTGTGTGGTTTTTTTTGTCAGTGTGTGTGTGTGTATGTGTGTGTGTGTTTGTCAGTGTGTGTGTGTGTATGTGTGTGTGTGTGTGTGGTTTTTTTTGTCAGTGTGTGTGTGTATGTGTGTGTGTGTGTGTGTTTTTGTCAGTGTGTGTGTGTGTGTGTGTGTGTGTGTGTGTGTGTGTGTGTGTGTGTTTTTGTCAGTGTGTGTGTATGTGTGTGTTTTTTTTGTCAGTGTGTATGTGTGTGTGTGTGTGCTACTTGTGTGAATGTATGATTTTGTATGTGAGTGCATTTGTTTGTGTTTGTCTGTGTGTGAGTGTTGTGTCTGTGTGCGTGTGTTTGTATACTTGCCCAATTCAGTGTTTTACTGTGTTTACGTCAAAGTGACAGGCATGACTTGCAGTGTTGTGGAGCCTTGTCGTGCAAAGTAGATATCCTTTACGCAACGGTAAATTGACACTCTTTTTTGGACATCCAAAATGATTAAAAGTCAAAGCAAACAAACAACTAAACCAACAAAAGATAACAATAAAACAGGCGCTTCTATCATTCTTACTTTTATTTTCAAATGGTTTTACATTTAATTTTTCAGTTATAACAAATCCTGCTAATATGCATGATCGAACATTTTCTCGAATTAATCTACCCTATATTTTGATTTTCGTAATGCAGAATTCCCATCTTAACAAAATATCAAAAGTTCAAAATGAAATTTAAAAAAAACCCGACCAGTGCATTTGAGAGGGAATTACGCTACAAAATGTAACGAGCGAGCATACATTCAGCAAGGCAGAGAGAATTAAACCCTTACACTGGTGCAATTCTGTAACACATGTTACATAGCCACTGGTGAATTAACAATAACAGAGAGAAAAATAACAAAAAACGGTCATATAGGTTTTCGCAGCCATGGGAGGTAATCGGAACCGACCAAACAGACTGAGCCAGTAGCGCGACATATGTTGTGACAACCAGGTGACATGACAACCAGGTGACAGTATACGTAAAGTAGCGCGACATATGTCGCGACAACCAGCCTAAGGGTTAAAAAGAATCCAACCACCCAGTCAAGCAATCAAAAAATCATTCAATATTTCAATGAAATAAAAAATAAAATAAAAAAACATTCAATATTTCAATGAAATAAAAAATAAAATAAAAAAATTTCAAACAATCAATACCAGCGAACATACATCCTGCAAAAAGGACGGACTTTAACCAACCAGTTAAACAATCAACCAACCAATCAATCACTAAATCTATCAATCAATCAATCCATCAATCAATCCATCAATCAATCAATCAATCAATCAATATTGGGAAGCATGCATCGGGCAAGAAAGAGCGAATCATTTAGTATTGCCCTCTTCATGTGTGACTGTCCTTCATTTGCATAAGCGGAATCATCTCTGGAAATGGCTTCTTCTCGGGAAGATCAGTGCCCCACTCTTTTTCTTTCACCCTCTCTCCCTCCTCCTCCTCCTCCTCCTCCTCCTCCTCCTTCCTTCTCTGCTCTTCAATCTGTCGTTCCATCTTCATTTTCTCCGTCTCTCTCACTTCCCCTACCTTCATCCCCCTTCCGCCTCCCCCTCCCCCTCCTTCTTCTTCCTTCTCTCTCTCCACCACCACCACATTCATCTCTCTCGCCAACCTATTCCTCATCAGGGCAAACTGCACGTGCTGGTAGTACAGAATAAAGTTGTTGACAAGGGCAGGGATGGTAAATCCGATCATGAGAACGCCGCACACGCCGGTGACCGCCCCTAGCAGGTACCCGAGGGTGGTGACGGGGTACATGTCGCCGTACCCGACGGTCGTCATGGTGATGATGGCCCACCAGAAGCCGTGAGGGATGCTGGTGAAGGTCTCCTTGTCGTCGACGAAGAAGATGAGGGAGGCGAAGAGCAGGGTCCCCACCAGCAGGAACGTCAGCATGAGGAACAGATCTCTGGAGCTGGCCTGGAGAATTGTGACAGTTAAAAAAAATGTAATGATAATAAATGGGATTTATAAGCATGTAACTCCATTGGAAATTAGATATATTTTTGATTATGAATGACGGTTAAGGAAATTAGAATAATGAATGAAGAGAAAACAATGTAGATTAAAAGAAATAAAGAAAAACCTGGTTTGGTACTTGCTTTAGATTTCAAAAAAGCATTTGACAGTATATCGAAAGAGTTTATGTTATATGCCTTTAAGAGATACGGATTTGGAACAGATTTTTTACGTTGGGTAGAAGTATTGTTCAGTAGCACAAGAAGCTGCATTGGATACAACGGTTGGCTCTCAAGTGATTTTGAAGTCAGCTGTGGGGTGCGACAAGGTTGTCCTTTCTCACCACTGGCTTTTGTTATTGGAATTGAGCTGCTTGCAACCCGATTTCGAAAAGGTTTTGAAGTAAAAGGTTTGGAAATTGAAACTGACGATTCAGAAGAAGTGCATATGTTTAAAAAGATTTTGAAGGCACTTCTGTATGCCGACGATGTTACCATGTTTCTGCGTGATAAAGATGACATTAAAGTTGTTTTGGGGATATTAGACGAGTTTACAATTATATCCGGTTTGAAGATAAATAGAGTAAAATCAGAAGCAATGTGGATTGGATCAAAACGGAATAGCAACGAGGGAGGATACGGATTAAGATGGGTTAAACAAATGAAGATTCTGGGAATATATTTTTGCAATACATCCAGTGCCTCCCTCGTGGATGAAAACTGGACACAACGAATTAAGAGTATTAAGCAGGTGATTTTAAACTGGGAAAAACGGAATCTTGGCATATTTGGTAAAATGTGCGTAATAAAAAGTTTTTTGATTTCTCAGCTCGTTTATGTTATGCAGGCAATATGCATCCCTGAACCTGTGTTGAAAGAAATTAATACGTTATTGTTTCGTTTTCTTTGGAGGAAAATTAATTGTAACAAGAAAGCGTTTGAGAAAGTGAAGAGAAGTGTTATGTGCAGTGGAATAGGAACAGGAGGAATCCAAATGATTGATATGCAAATATTGCAAGAATCTATTCTGTGCGGCTGGCTTGCTCAGCTCTCGAATATGAATAACAATAGTACATGGACTTGGATTCCTAGATTATATTTCCGTAATTTTGGAACAGATTTATCATGTTTTAATTCAATTATTGGTCCTAAAAAGTTTAAAGGGTTAGATAGTCTTCAGTCCTCCTTCTGGAGCAAAGTACTGCGAGTCTGGTTGGAACATAATACACTGCACTCTTCGTCATCTCTGAAGATGGCATGCATATGGAATAATGTCGATATAAAATATCAAAATAATGTAATTTATTTTGACAACTGGGCAAAAAAAGGAATAACACATGTCAATGACCTCTTAGAAAACAATTCCATTTTGTCATTTCAAAATGTACAGAACCTAATTGGTACTTCACCAGAACTCTATCTACAGTACATTGTTGTTCACTCGGCGTTGTCTCGTTATTTAAAGAACAATACGGATTATGTATATGCTGTCACTGAAGAATTCTCGAAATTGTATTTTAATGATAAAGTGATGTTAAAAGCTAGAGATTTTCGAAATTTTATGACAGATATGAAATATAGTCCACCCTGCTGTGTTCGATTTTGGCTGAACAAACTTGGTATTAGTATTGAAGAAAAAGTTTGGCTTAATGCAAAAGAAACAACAACAGAAACCAGACTAAAAGAATTACAGTGGAAGATATTACACAATATATACCCAACCAATATTCTCCTCTTAAAAATGGGACTCGCAAATAATGATAAATGTCCATACTGTATTGAACAAGTTGATTACATTGAACATTTCTTTTTCTATTGCAGTAAAATTCACCATTTGTGGAAGCATGTTGAAACATTGTTCTACAATCGATATAACATAGCAATTATTCTACAAGCAACAGATGTGCTGATTTATGTGCGAGATAAGAATGGTTTGACACATGAAATGTTTAAGTATCTTACCCATTTAATCTTGATTGGAAAAATGTGTATAAGTAAATTTAGATATGGGACACCCCTTGAAATATTATTTATTTTTCAAAGGGACTTAACCCTCAGGGGCCTGGTATAAGTTGAGTGTTAAAAAGGATTTGGTGTACTGGAAACTGAGCTGAACATTAGGAATAAATTTATGTTATGATTATTTTTATTTATTTATTTATTTGAACATATTAGTTTACTGATAAGGTTTATTGATTTAAAAATTGTACACATTTGAAAAGAAAAGACCTATGAAGAAGGTTTGCTCCAAGCCACAAAAAAAAAAAAAAAAAAAAAAGATATAATAAAAAGGCAAAAAATAATTGTAGTAGCAAACCTGCATGCAACTGAGGTTAAAAAAAAAAAAAAAAAAATAAAAAAAAAAAAAAAAATAAAAAAAAATAAAAAAAATAAAAATAAAATAAGAATAAAAATAATAAATGGCTTTTCTGTAGCGTAAGAATTAAGGTTCCAATATCTTGCATCAGTTTGGTCAGGAGACCGTAAGTACGTATGTATCATTTTGAGGTGTTCTCGGCAAGATTGTAGCGCTTGTATAACTCGGGGGTGCAGCTCTCTATCCCGTATATAAATGGCTCCAAGCGCTGTACAAATACATGCTAAACAATATGTGTGTGTGTGTGTGTGTGTGTGTGTGTGTGTGTGTGTGTGTGTGTGTGCGTGTGTGTGTGTGTGTGTGTGTGTGTGTGTGTGTGTGCGTGTGTGTGTGTGTGTGCGTGCGTGTGTGTGTGTGTGTGTGTGTGTATGTGTGTGTCTCCAGGAGCGGATCCAGGGGGGTTTCCGGACCCCCCTAGCCTTTAAAAAAACAAAACAATTAAAACATAAAAAAACTTTTTTAAAAATGTGAAAACAAAAAAGAACTGATGGCTCAGATTGCACCAGATTGCTCCATTTTCATTGATTGTTATCAACATTTTTCCGGGGGGCGGGGGGGGGGGGGGGGAAGACATGCCCCCCGGACCCCTCTAGGAACCTGCCTTTGTCTTCTTAGTGACGGTTTTGTAGTTGGGTAATTTGCTGTCTCAGGTTGCACCAGATCGGTCAATTGTCCTTGCATCTTAATTTACTTTTTTGAAGGTGTATTATAGGGGAAAGTTTTTGGCTCAGATTACACCAGATTGCTCCATTTCCTTGTTTTTATCAACATTTTCCGAGAAGGGGGGGGGGGGGCACGCCACGTACTGATCCCCCTAGGAGGTTCGAATGCTTCGCGTCGTCGAATTGTCCCTAAAAAAAATGTGGAACCCCCCCCCCCCCCCCCTTAAAAAATGATGTGATCCGCCCCTGGTCTCACTTTGTCATGACTCAATTAAATGAAATCTTATATGAAATCAAACCGGCACGGTTGGCCTAGTGGTAAGGCGTCCGCCCCGTGATCGGGAGGTCGTGGGTTCGAACCCCGGCCGGGTCATACCTAAGACTTTAAAATTGGCAATCTAGTGGCTGCTCCGCCTGGCGTCTGGCATTATGGGGTTAGTGCTAGGACTGGTTGGTCCGGTGTCAGAATAATGTGACTGGGTGAGACACGAAGCCTGTGCTGCGACTTGTGTCTTGTGTGTGGCGGACGTTATATGTCAAAGCAGCACCGCCCTGATATGGCCCTTCGTGGTCGGCTGGGCGTTAAGCAAACAAACAAACAAACAAACAAATATGAAATCAAAACTGTCAGGTGCACATTACGGACAACACGGCCTGCAAGCCTCGTGTTTTCGTGTTTCTATAACCCATCGAACTCTGACATGGGTTATAGGATCTTTTCAGTGTGCACGTGGTCTTGTGCTTACGTGTACACTCGAAGCTGAAGGGGGATACGACACTAGCAGGTCTGCACATATGTTGACCTGGGAGATCGGAAAAATCTCCACCCTTAACCCACCAGGCGGCCGCGATTTGAACTCACGACCCGATGTCTTATCCCCTGCGCCACTGCGCCCGTCTACCTCTATGTTGTTTTGTTTGTTTGCTTAACGCCCAGCCGACCACGAAGGGCCATATCAGAGCGGTGCTGCTTTGACATATAACGTGCGCCACACACAAGACACAAGTCGCAGCACAGGCTTTATGTCTCACCCAGTCACATTATTCTGACAGCGGACCAACCAGTCCTAGCACTAACCCCATAATGCCCGACGCCAGGCGGAGCAGCCACTAGATTGCCAATTTTAAAGTCTTATATAGGTATGACCCGGCCGGGGTTCGAACCCACGACCTCCCGATCACGGGACGGACGCCTTACCACTAGGCCAACCGTGCCGGTCCGTCTACCTCTATGCCTGAACCAACCTGCAAAGTGTAGATCATGATCCACAGGCCCGGGACGTGTCGAAACAGCCTGAAGATCCTCAGGGCCCTCATGACTCGCAGGAACGGCATGAAGAGCATGAACTTATCCCCTGTCAAGGCCGAAGGGTTCACGGCCAGCAGAACGAACTCCACAATGTCCGGCGAGATCGCCAGAGCATCCACGATTCCGTTGAACGATTTGATATACCTGAGATTAAAAGAAAGACATTGTGAGAGATAGATGGATGGGGGTGGGGGGGTGGGGGGGAGTAAATAGAGCGGTGGGGGGGGGGGGGGAGACAGAGAGAGGCAGACAGAGACAGAGAGGGACAGAGTGAGAGAGAGATGGAGTGAGCAAGATAGATAAAGAGAGAGAGAGACAGAGACAGAGAGAGACAGAGAGAGAGACAGAAAGAGAGAGAGAGAGAGAGAAAGAGAGAGAGAGAGAGAGAGAGAGAGAGAGAGAGAGAGAGAGAGAGAGAGAGAGAGAGAGAGCATGCGTCTATGTGTGCGCGTCACTCTTTGGTACTTCTATCTGCCCCCCTTGTGTGAGTGTGTGTGTGTGTGAGTGTGTGTGTGTGAGTGTGTGTGTGTGTGTATGTGTGTGTGTGTGCGTGCGTGCTTGCGTGCGTGTGTATGTATGTGTGTGTGTGTGTGTGTGTATGTGCGAGCGTGCGTACGTGTGTGTGTGTGTGTGTGTGTGTGTGTGTGTGTGTGTGTGTGTGTGTGTGTGTGCGTGCGAGCGTGCGTACGTGTGTGTGTGTGTGTGTGTGTGTGCGAGCGTGCGTACGTGTGTGTGTGTGTGTGTGTGTGTGTGTGTGTGTGTGTGTGTGTGTGTGTGTGTGTGTGTGCGCGTGTGTATGTGTGTGCCTGCGCCTTATAGTTTAATGTGCTGTTAGTTGACTTTGTGTATGTATTTGTGTGGAGGGGTTAGGGTATGGTGTAAATGAATGTTCTATTTTACTGTTTACTTTCATTGTTCTGGGAAGGGCTCCTAATATGGACCGGCTCCTAATATGGACCACCTCCTGTTCTGACAAACTAACGGCGCTAGAGCGCTCAAAAAAGTTTTATTCGCTGTATTCACCCTCTCTGGATAACTTGCACATGTCAAAACAGTTGCAGAAACACACATCTCAAAACCGTTAGGCTTTTTCTCTTTTTTTCACTTTTGGCAGTGTTCACTCTAAATTTGCCGCCTAAAACGGAATCGTTTCTGTCCACAGCCAAAGCTTTTATCACACAAAAATTGCTATATATGACAGCTAAGACCGCATTTGTTACATTTTAGCAGTGTTGACCCCGAGTTTCTACTGCAAACAAAAAATAATAGCAAAATCTCAAAGTATGTGCAAGTCCCCTAATATGGACCACCTTGAACAAATCGAAGAAAATAAAAGCTAAAGGCTATTTTCATTAATTCATTAAGAAGCTTGCTGGAAATAACCTATAACTAGCCCTCGAGATTTAAAAGAAATATAACAAAAAGTCTTCTTTTCGTGGAAGTTGATAATTTCACTTATTTTCACTCTGTTTTTGATAAGCTTCTTTAGTTTCCTGGTGTGCTTTAAATAATGCTCTCATCAACCCGACACAGATAAATCTAAAGCATATTTGAATTAGTCTGACTTGTACACTAAGTTGTATCATTTTATTTTGAAGTATAGGGGGCTTTTTACAGTGATTCGTGAAGGCCGCTTCACTGGTCCATATTAGGCGCCCAGGCTCCTAATATGGACCATTTGTGATTTTTTCTGTATTTAATTTTTGCCGAATGTCTATCAAAGCTATTTCACTCTAATTAGGCCTAACGGTTAACCTAAGAGAGAAGGACTACCAAACACAAAATGAAACTTCTTCGCAAGAAAACAAGCTAGTTATCAGCATGAAACAAAAAGTGGTCCATATTAGGAGCCCTTCCCCTACAACGCTTTGAGCAGGGTCACCTTAATTTTCCGCGCTTAAATAAACATCATTTATTATCAATACCTCAGTTTTATTGGCGAGCAGACGACCTTGGTGATGTACTCTGCTACGAAGACCACAAGACAAACTATGTCGAGGTACAACAAAGCTGAGTGAATTTCAGTCTCGGCCAGCCTCTGTTCCACGGTCTTGGCACCTGTGACGTCATAGTCGGTGACATTTTGTGACGTCACGTTGGAGGGAGTATGATGCTTGGTTGGGACGCGGAAGGCTTGGTGGGTTGAGGCACAAAAGGAAAAGATAGAGGCGGTGACGAACAGGAGGGAAACCCAACCGTAAATCTGTATGAACGAAACAAAACGGGGGGAAAAAAACCCACGAAAACTGAACAAAAACGTAAACAAAAAGGGAAAATGACCAAATAAATAAAATCAACCAAATTGCAACAAAATAGAACCAGATTTAACTGATAAATAAACTGTATGGAAGGAAGCTACCGATCACAAACGTCAAGGGACAGGGATATATATAACCATGGCAAACGTTCAAATAAATATACTCACGGAATAAAATAACTTAACATGTTTTAAAATTTAATATCTCAAAATCGGAAAAAGTTGCAGGAGAGCGGGGTGGTACGATCATAGAACCATCAATTCCTGAGAAGAGGAAAAAAACCGGAATGTTCTCGGTTGCTTAGTTTTTTCACAATTGGTCCTCAAAGACGCATGGTGTCATTTTGGAGTTTACTAGACTGACGCCTAAGCTTGCCGACGCTGCCGACAGCCAGTGCACGCTGTGTGTGCTGTAAACAGGTAGGCCTGCACTCTTTGACTCTCGGGGCACGTCTACCCGTACTTGAAACCTGCAAAAGGTCTGCTGCTGATCCACGAATATTGCATGAAAGTACTGTCTTTGGTTTGTCCGTTTGTTTGTGAGTGATAACAACTCACTAAAATGTTTCTTTCTCTTTGCCCAAAACTGTCCACTCTGTCTTTCTCTTTCACCATGCCACGAACGTGTGTGAACGATAGACTCGTCGCAATAGGGATGTTGAGAGGAGGGATGACTTTTACTGATGTTGCTAGGAGATTCGGAGTGACCAGGCAATCAGTGCTCGCACAGCGCTGTCAAACACACAGTGCTAAGTTTGTAAACTCCAAAATGACACCATGCGTCTTTGAGCTCAAATTGTAAAAAAAACGGAACAAGCCAGACTATTACGATTTTTTGCCCATAATGAGCAATTGAACAAGCTTTACGTTGGTACAAAAATCACTCCTGTAACTTTTTCCGATTTTGAGATATTACATTTTAAACAATGTTAAGTTATTTTATTCCGTGAGTATAAATAAATAAAGAGAGGTACACAGGTGGATACGTGCACACAGACACAGACACAAGCGCAAGCGCGCGCACATGCACTCTCGCCAATGCAAGAAAAGAACGTAACCACATTTTCCGTAGGTCAAACGCACAAAATCATTCACATTCATCACTCTATAAACGTTTGTCTAACGCAATTTTTTTGGACCTCATGCAGTTACATGCAGACTGCTTCAACCCTAATGTTTTGCGAATGTGTGCCCTTTTTTTCTCCATTTTTTTCCATTGAAGGCGCGGGGGGGCATTCTTCTTCGTTGGTCTCTGGGGTTTCGTTTCAATCATAACTAACAATCAATATCATTCAGTCAATATTTCTTAACTTCAATCAAAAATACAGATTATATCAATTGGTGTATACCATACCGATATTTACGTACCAATAAACATTTTAGCGACAATTATCAAATGATTTAGATATATAGCTACTCTGATGAACACGTGGGGGAATTCGGGGGCTGTGATTGGATGGTCTCTTCCGATCATCAAAGCATAATGCGGCGGAAGTCGGCCATTTTACTCAATATCCAAGAGCATATTGAGAAAAATGGCCGACGCATGATTCCGCTTTACCCATCTGTACCACGGCGATGTTTCTATCGACAACATCATACACTGACAACTTAAAAGGCTGTTTCAACAACTGTGTTGTGAAGTCGAATGCACTTGGAGTCAGTTTTTCTTCCAAAGTCAGAAAGCGTGTAGCAGTGTGCATGTCTGCGCGAACATGATGCGCGTAAGAAGTTTGTCTGCTATCAAAACCTGAGATCAACGCATCGACGCAAAAACTGTCATTTTGTAAGTTTGGAACAACAAATCAAGGTCATAACAGCTATATAATCGCTATTGTGTTTTCAGCGTAGCAATAGGGTCCGATATTTAGACTCGAACAAGTATAATGCGACTCGTCTTCGACTCGTCGGCATTATACTTGTCTCGTCTAAATATCGGACCCTATTGCTACGCTGAAAACACAATAGCTGTTAATAATACTATTTCAGTGAAAACATTATCTTCTTACTTTGGCAAGCCGCGAATAGGAAGGGTTGGTGAGCGTCCTCCATATCTGAATCTTGGTCTTGGCGTACTTAGATTGGTTGCGCCTGTGGTGGTTGTCATGGTAACGTATTGTGCCGATTTTGGCATCACGCTCCAGCTGTTTCAAAGATTCACGGGTGGACGACCACGAGTTGAAGGTGCTCCAACAGCAAGGCTCTATGTAGATAGCCGACACCCCGTAAAACTCCAGCTCCTCTTGTATCTGTAAAATCAATCAATCGGTCGATCAATTAATCAATCAATCAATCAATCAATCAATCAGGCTAGCAATCAATCAATCTATTAATCCATCAATCCATCAATCCACCAATCAATTTTTGTTTGTTTGCTTAACGCCCAGCCGACCACGAAGGGCCAGATCAGGGCGGTGCTGCTTTGACATATAACGTGCGCCACACACAAGACACAAGTCGCAGCACAGGCTTCATGTCTCACCCAGTCACATTATTCTGACACCGGACCAAC
>NC_090260.1:31648404-31673026 GCF_037325665.1 Littorina saxatilis | reverse complement strand
TGCACACACACACCCAAGCACACACGCATGCAAGCACATACACTCACAATAACATTAACATTAACAATACTCTACCTGCAGATTTCATTGTCAATGATGAAACCGCGACACACAGGGCAGGTAGAGGGGCGAGCGTGTGCGTGCATCCAGTTGTTTTTCTCCCTCAAAGCCCCTTACCCCACCCCCCCCCTTCAACACTCACAATAACATTAAAAATACTCGACCTGCAGATTTCATTGTCAATGATGAAACCGCGACACACAGGGCAGGTAGAGGGGCGAGCGTGTGCGTGCATCCAGTTGTTTTTCTCCCTCAAACCCCCTTACCCCACCCCCCCTTCAACACTCACAATAACATTAAAAATACTCGACCTGCAGATTTCATTGTCAATGATGAAACCGCGACACACGGGACAGGTAGAGGGACGGGCGTGTGCGTGCATCCAGTTGATGAGGCAGCGAGCACACACCAGGTGAGCACAGGGCAGAACCTTTGGCTCCGTGTAGTAGTCCAGGCATACCGGGCAACGCACATACTCGTCAGAGTTGTAGTCTACCTCGGAGTCTGAGTCCGTGTCGGATGTCTGTGCGGCTGCTCCTGCCACTGCGGCTGTTGCCATTGTCAGGGGTAAACTCTCTAAGATTTTGACATAAGTAGAAGAAGTGTTATTTCCATTCCAAAGAAACATGCAATTAATTGTAACGTCTGAAGAATGGACAGGTGGACGAGAGAGATCTCAAGAGAGAGAGATTGTAAAAAAATGTAGCAATAAAGCAACATTTGTTTCTTTTTTTGCATAGGTGCACCATCCACTTTCTTTTTCACTATAAGGACAGGCAATTACTTGATGTATAATATATCCAGGTTTCCCAATTGCTTCGTTTCCGGCCGATTTATGTGGAGCACGTGATGCGCACAAAAAATATTGGCGGTCAAGAAGTGTCGTCTGCGCTATGATCGCGGCGGCTTTCTTGACCGCCAAGGATGACCGCGCACGTTGTGAGACGTCATTCGTTAGACCTCAATATAGCCCTGTGTGTAGTTTAATTACCGTCCCACTCCCACTGATTGAACTTCAAACGGTTGATGTTCTTTTAGTATGTGACGTCAGTTCCAAGGGGTTAATTCAGGACTATACCTCAGGGACCTGAGGCTAACCAACCAGTTAGGATAGGTGCCCTGCGACCGAAACAGACATGATCTAGTGATCTAGTGATCTATTGATTTAAATAGACTGAAAGTCGGTGCTGAATAGCGCATGACACCATCTTTACTACAATAAAAAGGCAAGCACACAATGTCAAACCATTCCAGAATGACAAACCAGATCACACGATCAACGCTCTCACTGTCTCACGGCTGTTGTCAACACAATCTCAAAACCGAAACAAGGAAATAAATCTGAGCTATCGGGAAAAGCGGAAGTGAAAATTTTGATACATGTACCAAAATGCGTGCATTTCTTCACAGTTAAGCTCAAACTACATAGCTTGACAAAAAGAAAGCATCCTAAACTTTCACTGCAAATGATGCACACGCTCGCTGCATAGAGCAAAGAAGTCGTCACAGAAAACTTACCCGATAAAACAGAGTCGCAGTGAAGAGATTGTTGCAGAACACCTCTTACAATGCAAAAGTCACGTGACAACGTAAGGGCAGTGACTCTACAGAACTCATCGCACTCGACTCGAAATCATGGCGTCCGTGCGAAAGGTTACCGGTAAGAGAAATACTTTTTAGTTCTCTTCGAATTACTTGCATGACTGCACAGGTTAAAAGAAGAATACTAGACTGTATGCGAGGCATTGTGTAACACGTTTAAAGCAGTTTTTTGTGCTTTACTTTTGCAGTAATGAAGTTTCAACGAGAAATGTTTACGTAAGTCCCGAACTTTACAGATGGTTAAAATGTGTCGTCTGCTGCGCACCCTGCCACATCAGGATGCAAAATTTTGCTTTGTCATGTTTTTGTGCGAGTCGTGGCATGATACACGTATACTCTAGAAGATGATATTGCCGTATTGAAAAAATGTTTTGTTCAAATGATTGCTTGTTAAAGTCAAATGATCTGTACTACTGTAGCCATGAACGTGCATATGATATTAATAGTTATTACTAATACTAATAGTTATGTAACTTAAGTCTTAAATTCCTGAATCAAAAGCACTGAAACAGCTTTGTATAATCTCGAAGATTGTAGACCTACCTGTTAGTCGAGGAAATATGTTCTTTACCCAAATAAACTGAAAAAAGTCACAATAAACTGAGGAAGATGTTCCAGTATTAGTCATATTGTTTTATCATGTGTTTTACAAGTAATGTGTTTCAATCCAACAAAGACATCTGAACTAAAGTGCACCCTTCCCTCCCTCGAGTCCAAGAAAAACATGACTAGCTGCGCACATATGTGCCGAGAGAGAGAGATCGAGCGAGAGAGACTCCGAGAGAGAGAGAGCTATAGACAGACAGACACTGTCAAAGTCCCTGAAAGTTGAAAACGGTTCGGGTAGTCATGCATGCATGCATCTGCATGTCCAGTCAACCAAAAAAGTGTATAAAGTGTATCAGGCGCTTTAAAAATATTTTTTCATTTTATTATAATAAAAAAATGTTTACTGTACAGTGTACTGCTTTGAAATGGCAAACATGAGCTTTAAGCTATGTACGTAGTCCTGAAAATAAAATAATGCACTGGCCGATGTGAATGCGTGATATATTGTGTAAAAAATTCCATCTCACACGGCATATTGTAAACGCCATGAGCCTCCCTCTGGGAGGGTATGTGCGTAGAAATATTCACAAATAAATTAATAAATAAATAAAGAAACATATTAAAAAAAACCAAGAACACCCCCCCACCAGCACCCCCCCTCCTGGAGAAAAATAACAACACCCAGCAAACGAACAAACATAAAATCTTAACAACAAAACTGATGCAAAAAACATCAACAACAACAAAAAACCAGAGCAAACACTCTGCCCCCTCCCCCCCCCCCCCCCCCCAACAAAAAAGGAAAGTAAAAGACAAACCAAGAGACAGTGGGTGTGCAGGAGAACAGTGATGCATGTTGACTGGCAAAATTGCTTAGCAGGCACAAACTGGGGCGTGCTTGTTGAGACTGCAGAGTGTAGAATGACACATATTGTAAACACCTGTCTCAACAATTCAGGCACACACATATAGTGCAAGACTTTTCACTGGTTGCCTTGGCTTTTACTGGCTAAAAAAAGTCAGACTCTCATTCGGAAACCACTGTACGTGTTCTTCAGCTTTTCAGTTTTGTGTAGGAAATAAAAGGTGTATAAATAATGCAGTAAGGTTGTCAAGTCTTGGTCTTTGTTGGTCATTGACGCATATTTTGTTTGATCTGACATAACTGTTTCGACTCCTGGACGGTCGACCGCCGGACACAGTGGAACCCTCCTTTTATGACCTCCCAATAGTCTCCTGTCCGCCCAGCCAACCTTCCCCTTGACCCTGCTTGTGACCTTGATGTTTGATGCCCCTGCAAGGGGCACGGTACTCTGTAAGCACTCAAAGAGAGATAACTGGTGGAAACCCTCCTATTTAAGACTTCCTCCTTTTTAAGACCCTGTTTTCTTCGACTAATTCATAACCTCTGTAAATTTACCTCCATTTTAAGACTCCCTCCTTTTTAAGACCTGATTTTGTCAGATTTTTGGAGGTCTTAAAAGGGGTGTTCCACTGTAGTTTTAACATGAAGGATTCAGACTAATTCTGACTGAACAATATGTTTCTGTGATCAGGACATTTTGACTGATACATATTTTCAATCCAGGTCCAACTGACCTATTGTCCTCTAAGACTGAAAACAACACTGTGTGTGATATGCATTATTGTGTGTGGGTGACCGCACATGTGTACATACAATGATACATCTGTTTGTCTGTTAAAGTGTATACATGTGTCTATACCTGTCTGTTTCTCTGTCCATCTGTTACTGTATATCAAGATCTGTTTGTCTTTTAAACTGTATGTGTCTACCTGTCTCACTCACTCAACGGTTTCTCTGTCCATCTGTTACTCAGTACATGTATAAATGGGATGCAGTGGAATATACACCTTTTAAGACACACACACACACAACACAATAAAAGCTGAGTCTTTAAAGGTCCTTGTCTACATTTTTATACCGAAATCGCCATTTGACCATTAAAATGCAGAGTCTATTATCTACAAATATCAACAATACACCCCCTTTCGATCAGGAAAGACGAAGCCAGTGAAGCCGTTTGAAAATTCATTGTACAGGGTTCATACGCTCCTTGAATCTCCTTGAATCTCCTTGAATTTTCAACCACCCTTTTCAAGGACCTTGAATCTCCTTGAATTTGGAGAAAATGGTCATTCTTGTGTTTAACCTCCTTGAACCTCCTTGAATTCTGAAGTGCAGGCAAAAAAAAAAAAAGTTAATATTAAAGTTTTTCAGCAATTTATATCGATTGTGTGCGTGTTGTGTGCAAGTCGTGTCGTCTGCCATCGTGCGAAGGGAAGTTGAAACCGATTACTTCCCCTTCATCCGAGTAGCTTTTAGCGCCATTTCTGAAGAAGCAGTGTGTCGATTCATTGTGACAGCGTTTCAAGCCATCGCCGGTCGAAAATCGTAGTCATGCCGGGTGGAAAGTGCTTTTAAAAAATTTTTAATTTAAAAAAGTAAATAAATGTTTTTGTTTTACTTTACGTTTCTGGTTTGAGCTTTGAATGCATGGTTGATGAAAGTTTTTCCACGTGTACACCTATGCAATTTGACCTCCTTGAACTCCTTGAATACTCCTTGAAAACTCCTTGAATACTCCTTGAATTTCACTGTCAGGTGTCTGTATGAACCCTGTTGTAGTATTCCAGCGTAGTACTCATAGTAGGATATCCTTATTTGGAAAATGCCAAGCGCAAAACTCCTCTCAAATCCCGAGCATTTCGTGCGTTTAAAAAAAAGCGTGGACAGCGCTCCAGTGTCAAACTGTTGCTGCACTTGTTTGGGCGTGGCTATAAGCATAGTGACATGAATTTGATTGGTCAGTATTTTTAGGCAAAGCACAATTGTTCTCAGCAAACAGAAAACAAAATATTGGAAGCGTGAGTCACGCTACCCAAAAATAAAATCTTTTTTTACATATTTTTTTTTTCTATAACTTTTTTCCCCATGGTTCATTCATCATCTGACATAACTTTTTAGCGAAATCTAACCATATGATTATTGAAAAAAAAAGCAAAAATGTAGACGACCACCTTTAAGACCTTTTCCCCCTTTCAAGGCATTTAGCCATTTTTTCAGATTTTCTGTGATTAATTTTTTTTTTTAAATATTTTTTTAATATTCTTGCAGGTCAGCTTGCATCAGGGCTACTGCGAGGATGGAAACACAACCTGACCACACCCTCTTGTGTGGGTGGAGCCGTGTCTGTCAATCATCGCCGGGGAGAGAGCACCGAAGCACCCAAGGCAGCTTCCTCACATGGAAAGTAAGCTGACATTGACTCATGTGTTTGTGAAATGTACTGACATAATATGTCATCAGGTCTTCTTCTTCTTAGTTCATGGGCTGAAACTCCCACGTTCACTCATGTGTATGACCGTTTTTACCCCGCTATTAAGGCAGCATACTCCGCTTTCGGGGGGAATGTCATTATCAATCAATCAATCAATATGAGGCTTATATCGCGCGTATTCCGTGGGTACAGTTCTAAGCGCAGGGATTTATTTTTTTATTTTATGCAATTTATATCGCGCACATATTCAAGGCGCAGGGATTTATGTATGTTTGCGGGTTTGTTTGAAACAACTAAGAGAGTTTTGCTTCTCTTTTTTTTCAACTTATTTTTTGCAGTTTTATGCATTCAGAAATTATAGATGTTAGGTAAATTGTTTGTTATTCTCTTTTCAAAACTTCATTCAGTTTAATGGCACCAGTGCATTTAGGAAGAACAGACAAATATATTTATTTGTGCACACACATTAGTTGCATGTGTTAGGGAGATTGTATTGTGTATAAAACTGTACGTGTGCTGAAACGCCCACGGCTTTTAAGGTGTATGACCGTTTTTACTCCGCCATTTAGGCAGCCATACGCCGCTTTCAGGGGAAGCATGCTGGGTATTTTCCTGTTTCTATAACCCACCGAACTCTGACATGGATTACAGGATCTTTTCCGTGCGCACTTGGTCTTGTGCTTGCGTGTTAATCACACGAAGGGGAATATAAATTAGCCACTAGCAGGTCTGCACATTAGTTGACCTGGGAGATCAGAAAAATCTCCACCCTTAACCCACCGGGCAACCACGGACGGGATTCGAACTCACGACCTTCCGATTAGGAGGCTGATGTCTTACCGCTACGCCACTGCGCCCGTCGTTTTTCTTTTCAAAATTTCATTCAGTTTAATAGCACAAGTGTATTTATTTGTGCACACACATTAGTTGCATATATATAATATGGAGATTGTAATGGGTATAGGGGAAGAGAGAGAGTGTGTGGTATGGTTGCTGTATATCTACATGCTTGTATCGTGGATAAAACTGTACGTGTGCAGGAAACCGAAGACGGGGATTGTGCTGTTGAACCTGGGTGGACCTGAGAAGGCTGCAGATGTTCATGACTTTCTCCTGCGTCTCTTCCTGGATAAAGATCTTATTCCTCTCCCAGCTCAGAAGTAAGGGTTTGTAAACTGTAAGTGGGGAAGAGAGAGAGAGAGAAAAAATGTGCGAGTGTGTGTGGGACAGTTGCTGTACAGTGGAACTCCTCTAATGAGATCCCCCAATTTAAGACTTCCTCCTTTTTAAGACCTTAATTGCTTTTTCAGGTTTTCTGTTCATAACCTCTGTAAATTTACCTCCACTTTAAGACTACCTCCTTTTTAAGACCTGCATGTTTTCTCAGATTTTTGGAGGTCTTAAAAGGGGGGTTCCACTGTATTTGTGACCCTCCACCACGGAATGAGTCACATGTCACCTTTGCATGGTTTTCATATTTTTACATTTTCCTAAAGAGTTTTTTATGCTCTATCCAGTGGTGAAAACCGTTTCAGAAAAGAGCGAAAACTGTTTGAGTTATAAGCCTGTGACTAAGGTGACCCTCACACTGTTACCAGACACTCCCCGGACTTACATTAAGCCTAGCGCAGAACCGCGCGAGGTGACATGCGACTCATTTCGTGGTGGAGGGTCACATTTAGTCAAGTTTTGACTAAATGTTTTAACATAGAGGGGGAATCGAGACGAGGGTCGTGGTGTATGTGTCTGTGTGTCTGTGTCTGTGTCTGTCTGTGCGTGTGTGTAGAGCGATTCAGACTAAACTACTGGACCAATCTTTATGACATTTTACATGAGAGTTCCTGGGAATGATATCCCCGGACGTTTTTTTCATTTTTTCGATAAATGTCTTTCATGACGTCATATCCGGCTTTTTGTAAAAGTTGAGGCGGCACGCGCACTGCAGTGTCACACCCTCATTTTTCAATCAAATTGATTAAAATTTTGGCCGAGCAATCTTCGACGAAGGCCGGACTTCGGTATTGCATTTCAGCTTGGTGGCTTAAAAACTAATGACTTTGGTCATTAAAAATCTGAAAATTGTAAACAAAATCTTTTTTATATAAAACGATCCAAATTTACGTTCATCTTATTCTTCATCATTTCCTCATTCCAAAAACATATAAATATGTTATATTTGGATTAAAAACAAGCTCTGAAAATTAAAAATATAAAAATTATGATCAAAATAAAAGGTCTCGAGTGGAATCCTCCTGATTTCACGATCGAAGGATGTTCTCCTTTAGCGCTTGTATTGTCTGTGGATTGTTGTGGTAAACCCTTTCCTTCAAGTACCCCCAGAGGAAGAAATCTAGAGGAGAAAGATCTGGGGATGAGGTGCTTGGATTGAGAATGTGATGACCTTGGACAGAGTTATCAACAACTTCAATGTCCGTGTCGCAGCCGTAATCCAAAGACGATGTGCTTGGATTGAGAATGTGATGAACTATTGAACTACGCCCAGAAATGATGTTGCAAAGAAGAAAAAACTGTGCCTTACTAAACTTTCATGCTTGTGTGAGACATTCCAGGTGAAAAAGAATTGATGGGAGCCCTGTAGCAGAAATGACAGGCACGCAAAACTGTCTACATTTTTTTGGACCACCCTGTATATTGTGACATTTTGTATAAGGTCAGAAATGTTTCATGGGTGTATCGTCTCAACCTCCACCCTACCCGCTGCCCAATTGGGATTAGAAGAAATTTTGAAAGCAAACAATACAACCTTGGATTATTTGTGTGATGAACATTTCAGCAAGCTTGCCCCAGTGATTGCTCGCAGACGCACGCCCAAGATCATCGAACAGTACCAGAAGATTGGAGGGGGGTCGCCCATCAAGAAATGGACAGAGCTGCAGGGCCAGGCTATGGTTGACATTCTGGATGAAATCAGCCCTGACACTGGTTGGTTTATGTGTGTGGGTGTGTGTGTTATATGCATGTGTGTGTATGCGTGTGTGTTTATGCGTGTGTGTACTCCCCGCGGGTTAGGGGGAAGAATTTACCCGATGCTCCCCAGCATGTCATAAGAGGCGACTAACGGATTCTGTTTCTCTTTTTACCCTTGTTAAGTGTTTCTTGCATAGAATATAGTCAATTTTTGTAAAGATTTTTAATCAAGCAGTATGTAAGAAATGTTAAGTCCTTTGTACTGGAAACTTGCATTCTCCCAGTAAGGTAATACACTGTACTACGTTGCAAGCCCCTGGAGCAAATTTTTGATTAGTGCTTTTGTGAACAAGAAACAATTGACAAGTGGCTCTATCCCATCTCCCCCTTTCCCCGTCGCGATATAACCTTCATGGTTGAAAACGACGTTAAACACCAAATAAAGAAAGAACCAGTTTAGTCGCTCTCCTTTGCACTCTTTCAAGGGCGGCTGATTGACGCTTTAGATACGGATGCCAGATAACGTTGGCATATTCTAAATGTGGTCTAACCATGTTGCAAAATATTCAAGATTCATTTTACGGTCTGTTTCTTTAGCTCAAGTTGTGAGTCATATATAATGCTATGAAGAATACAAGATTTGGAGGCAATTCAGGTTTTTAGTAGAAACAGACTGGGACGTTCGATTGAGTGTATGTAGAGACTGCAGTGGCTTGGCTTGAATATTTTTGCCTGTGCATGCTAATTCTTGTCAGTTCTTGATTTATTAACTAACACCATTTTCTTAAAACACAAGGACTGAAAAATATGTGTGTGTAAGTGCATGAATGTTCACATTTAGGTATGTTTGGATGCATTTCCTTTTTTCCTGACTGCAAGCGATGAGATGTTAAAACAAGAATTTTTCTATTCGCAGCTCCTCACAAGTATTACATCGGGTTTCGTTACGCCCATCCCCTGACAGAGGACACCATCCAGCAGCTTGAACAGTGAGTGTCCATGTCTGGCTGACTGGTTGGCTGGCTGGCAGGTTACGGCTGGTCTTAAAAAGGAGGCAGTGTCAAAATGGGGATACGTACATTAAGCGAGGTTATGAACAGAAAATCTACCCCCCGCGGGTTAGGGGGAAGAATTTACCCCTCCCTGGTCCCCCCGCGGGTTAGGGGGAAGAATTTACCCGATGCTCCCCAGCATGTCGTAAGGGGCGATTAACGGATTCTGTTTACCCCCCGCGGGTTAGGGGGAAGAATTTACCCGATGCTCCCCAGCATGTCGTAAGAGGCGACTAACGGATTCTGTTTCTCCCCCCGCGGGTTAGGGGGAAGAATTTACCCGATGCTCCCCAGCATGTCGTAAGAGGCGACTAACGGATTCTGTTTCTCCCCCCGCGGGTTAGGGGGAAGAATTTACCTGATGCTCCCCAGCATGTCGTAAGAGGCGACTAACGGATTCTGTTTCTCCCCCCGCGGGTTAGGGGGAAGAATTTACCCGATGCTCCCCAGCATGTCGTAAGAGGCGACTAACGGATTCTGTTTCTCCTTTTACCCTTGTTCTTCTTGTATAGAATATAGTCTGTTTGTAAAGATTTTGGTCAAGCGGTGTGTAAGAAATGTTAAGTCCTTTGTGCTGGAAACTTGCATTCTCCCAGTAAGGTCATATATTGTACTGCGTTGCAGGCCCCTGGAGCAATTTTTTGATTAGTGCTTTTGTGAACAAGAAACAATTAACAAGTGGCTCTATCCCATCTCCCCCCTTTCCCCGTCGCGATATAACCTTCGTGGTTGAAAACGACGTTAAACACCAAATAAAGAAAGAAAGAACAGAAAATCTTACAAAACAGGGTACCGGCACGGTTGGCCTAGTGGTAAGGCGTCCGCCCCGTGATCGGGAGGTCGTGGGTTCGAACCCCGGCCGGGTCATACCTAAGACTTTAAAATTGTCAATCTAGTGGCTGCTCCGCCTGGCGTCTGGCATTATGGGGTTAGTGCTAGGACTGGTTGGTCCGGTGTCAGAATAATGTGACTGGGTGAGACATGATGCCTGTGCGGCGGCTTTTGTCTTGTGTGTGGCGCACGTTATATGTCAAAGCAGCACCGCCCTGATATGGCCCTTCATGGTTGGCTGGGCGTTAAGCAAACAAACAAACAAACAAAACTGGGTCTTAAAGTGGAGGGAGTCTTCAAAAAGAGTTGCATGCTTCACATAGAGCAACTCTTGTATTTCAGTAATAAACAGCATAGTTTTAGCTGTCTGCCTGCCTGTTTTTCTGCCTCTCTTCATTTCTTTTTTCATTCAGTCAATGATTGTGACTGAGGTATTTGTTCCATTATATATCCTCCCCCCCCCCCCCCCCCCCCCCTTTCCGCTTTGCGATTTAACCTTGAACGGTTGAAAACGACGTTAAAACACCAAATAAAGAAAGTTCCATTATACTTATAGCGGAAATAACTGCAGCAATCAGAACTAAAAGGAATTAACACTGCAATATTTGTAAATATTCTGGTAGCTGATGAAATGTATCGTAAAGCCAGGATGCAAGCAAAAAGTGCCGTGTTTTTAGAGATGGCGTGGAGAGAGCAGTGGCTTTTACTCAGTACCCACAATACAGCTGTTCCACCACAGGAAGCAGCCTGAACGCCATCTACAGGCATTACGCTAAACACGGCGCCTCCAACAACGTCGTTTGGAGCGTCATTGACCGATGGCCTACGCACCCGGGGCTTGTCAAGGTGAGTATACAGTGGAACCCCCCTTTTAAGACCTCCGAAAATAAAATCTGAAAAAATCAGGAATGAAAAGGGGAGAGAGTCTTAAAATAGAGGTAAATTAGCAGAATGTTATGAACAGAATTTCTGGAAAAGAAGTCTTGAAATAAAGGTAAATTAGCAGATGTTATGAACAGAATTTCTGGAAAAGAAGTCTTGAAATAGAGGTAAATTAGCAGATGTTATGAACAGAATTTCTGGAAAAGAAGTCTTGAAATAGAGGTAAATTAGCAGAATGTTATGAACAGAATTTCTGGAAAAGAAGTCTTGAAATAGAGGTAAATTAGCAGATGTTATGAACAGAATTTCTGGAAAAGAAGTCTTGAAATAGAGGTAAATTAGCAGATGTTATGAACAGAATTTCTGGAAAAGAAGTCTTGAAATAGAGGTAAATTAGCAGATGTTATGAACAGAATTTCTGGAAAAGAAGTCTTGAAATAGAGGTAAATTAGCAGATGTTATAAACAGAATTTCTGGAAAAGAAGTCTTGAAATAGAGGTAAATTAGCAGATGTTATGAACAGAATTTCTGGAAAAGAAGTCTTGAAATAAAGGTAAATTAGCAGAATGTAATGAACAGAATTTCTGGAAAAGGGAGAGAGTCTTAAAATAGAGGTAAATTAGCAGAATGTTATGAACAGAATTTCTGGAAAAGAAGTCTTGAAATAAAGGTAAATTAGCAGAATGTTATGAACAGAATTTCTGGAAAAGTGAGAGAGTCTTAAAATAGAGGTAAATTAGCAGAATGTTATGAACAGAATTTCTGGAAAAGTGAGAGAGTCTTAAAATAGAGGTAAATTAGCAGAATGTTATGAACAGAATTTCTGGAAAAGAGAGAGAATCTTAAAATAGAGGTAAATTAGCAGAATGTTATGAACAGAATTTCTGGAAAAGGGAGAGAGTCTTAAAATAGAGGTAAATTAGCAGAATGTTATGAACAGAATTTATGAAAAAGAAGTCTTGAAATAGAGGTAAATTAGCAGAATGTTATGTGGCGAGTTTGCAGCGAGTGGGTTGTGGCGAGTTTGCAGCGAGTGGGTGTGGCGAGGTTGCAGCCAGTGGGTTGTGGCGAGGTTGCAGCCAGTGGGTTGTGGCGAGGTTGCAGCCAGTGGGTTGTGGCGAGGTTGCAGCCAGTGGGTTGTGGCGAGGTTGCAGCCAGTGGGTTGTGGCGAGTTTGCAGCGAGTGGGTTGTGGCGAGTTTGCAGCGAGTGGGTTGTGGCGAGTTTGCAGCGAGTGGGTTGTGGCGAGGTTGCAGCGAGTGGGTTGTGGCGAGGTTGCAGCCAGTGGGTTGTGGCGAGGTTGCAGCGAGTGGGTTGTGGCGAGTTTGCAGCGAGTGGGTTGTGGCGAGTTTGCAGCGAGTGGGTTGTGGCGAGGTTGCAGCGAGTGGGTTGTGGCGAGTTTGCAGCGAGTGTGTTGTGGCGAGTTTGCAGCGAGTGGGTTGTGGCGAGGTTGCAGCGAGTGGGTTGTGGCGAGGTTGCAGCCAGTGGGTTGTGGCGAGGTTGCTGCCAGTGGGTTGTGGCGAGGTTGCAGCCAGTGGGTTGTGGCAAGGTTGCAGCCAGTGGGTTGTGGCAAGGTTGCAGCGAGTGGGTTGTGGCGAGGTTGCAGCCAGTGGGTTGTGGTCGAGGTTGCAGCCAGTGGGTTGTGGCGAGGTTGCAGCGAGTGGGTTGTGGCGAGGTTGCAGCCAGTGGGTTGTGGCGAGGTTGCAGCGAGTGGGTTGTGGCGAGGTTGCAGCGAGTGGGTTGTGGCGAGGTTGCTGCCAGTGGGTTGTGGCGAGTTTGCACCGAGTGGGTTGTGGCGAGGTTGCAGCCAGTGGGTTGTGGCGAGGTTGCAGCGAGTGGGTTGTGGCGAGGTTGCAGCCAGTGGGTTGTGGCGAGGTTGCAGCCAGTGGGTTGTGGCGAGGTTGCAGCGAGTGGGTTGTGGCGAGGTTGCAGCCAGTGGGTTGTGGCGAGGTTGCAGCGAGTGGGTTGTCGCGAGTTTGCCTATAGCTATAAGGGTCCAGAACCTATTTCCAGCTGGGACCGTGCACTGTTGAGCAGTTGGAAAAATCGGGTACAGTGGAACTACCCCCCTTTAATTGGAGGGTCTTTAAAGAGGGGTTCCATTGTATTTGTATTGTCAATTCATATTATTAATATTTCTTATATCTGTGATATTTGTAACAGTTATATTAAATTTTTTAATTTTTAATCTTCATTGCAGGCTTTCGCGAACAACATTCGAGATGAAATTGCCAGGTTCCCTGAGGAGGACCAGGATGACGTTGTGATTCTCTTCTCTGCACACTCTCTGCCTATGAAGGTAAGCCGGTAGCTCAGTTGGTAGAGCACTGGACTTGTGATCTGTGGGTCACGGGTCGAATCCGAGCCGAATGACATATGGGTCAACTTATGTGCAGACTCAGAGACGGTATCCATGCATATTTCTCTCCCGTGTCACCACTGTGGCACGTAAAAGACCTCAGTCATTCTGCCATAAGTGCAGATGGGTGGTAACGCCTAAACACGCTAACACCTGGGTAGCGCGACTCTGTTGCTGCTGAGCTTTCCACTGGGAGGAAGCGATATGAATTTCCCAGCGATTGGACAATAGAGTAATGACATGAAAGCTAAACTGCATTTTCCCGACTGACTGGCTGACTGACTGGCTGGCTGACTGACTGGCTGACTGACTGGCTGACTGGCTGGCTGACTGACTGGCTGACTGACTGACTGACTGGCTGACTGACTGACTGACTGACTGACTGACTGGCTCCAAAGAGACAACACTTTCCAGGATAGGGTGTTCACCTTTGAGCGTTGTTCCCAGTGTCAGAGGACAAAACAGGCGTCGGCAGAGCCAATGAAGAGTGATATCAACTTGCAGTTCTCATTCACTTAATGTGCTTTAAAGTATTGATTTCTGCGGTGACAGGTGGTGAATCGCGGTGACCCTTACCCCCTGGAGGTCAGTGCCACGGTTCAGCGAGTGATGGAGGAATTGGGTCAAAGCCATTCATACCGTCTGGTCTGGCAGTCCAAGGTAAGCTTTGCATCATGGTCACCTTTATATAAGTGTGATTTTGATGGGTTTTAGTACAGTATGCATCTACCTTGACTGTTTGTTTGTTTGTTTTTGATGGTCCGGGAAATCCTAAATCATCTTCAAGGGGTAATGTTTCAACAAAGTAAACACAGCTCTACTTTCTTTTCTTTTTTTTTTTGGCTCACGTAAGTGTAGCCTATGCGATGCTAACTTTTGTCTGTCTGTGCGTGCGTGCGTGCGTGCGTATGTATGTATGTCTGTGGTAGAAACTTTAACATTTGAAGACGTCACAACATTTGAAGACGTCACATTATGACGTAAGAGGGTTAGACGTCACGCGAAGGAATTACTGAAAGTCTCGGTCATTGTTATTTTGCCGAGCGGGCCGAGACTAGTTTTTTCTTCGAAATCGGCCATTCAGATCTAGATCTAGTGTCTCGCTTTCTTGCACAGTGTCACCTATGCCGCTTACTGTGTGTGTGTGTGTGTGTGTGTATGTGTGACGAAGTGATTGAGTTTGTGTTACTGTTTGTCGATTTCTTACGTGAGCCTTGAAGGCTTCGCCTCTTGTTTTTTGTTACGTTTCAATCAGCAATTTTAGACTGAAAACATCTTGTGATTAAATGCATTCCAGGTGGGACCTCTGCCATGGCTGAGCCCTCAGACAGATGATGCCATCAAGGGTCTGGTTGCCCGCAACAACAAGAACATTCTGTTGGTGCCCATCGCTTTCACCAGCGACCACATCGAGACGCTTTACGAGCTGGACCTTGAGTACGCTCAGCATCTAGGGGCTGAGGTAAGAAATTAATTCGACACACTTTTGTGCAATTTTTTTAGATTGCTGAAAACTTTACCATACCAAATGCCTTAAACTTCTGAAAATAGAGAGAGGGGGCAAGAGAGAGAGAGGTAGAGAGAGAGAGATCAAATCAAATTTCATTTTACGAGGGTTGTGGCATGAGCACTACAGACACGCTTTTTTTGTAGCCAGCCATCGCCCAGAGAGGGACAACACTAATCATATATAATGCTTGGACATTCACATTAAAGAGGGGGGAGAGAGAGAGAGGGACAGAGAGAGAGAGAGAGAGAGAGAGAGAGAGAGAGAGAGAGAGAGAGAGAGAGAGAGAGAGGTCAAATCATGGGAAAATGTACACAAAATAGGCTTTGCACAAATACTAATTATTATATATGTGACCCTCCACCACGAAATGAGTCGCATGTCACCTCGCGCGGTTCTGCGCTAGGCTTCATGTAAGTCCGGGGAGTGTCTGGTAACAGTGTGAGGGTCACCTTAGTCACAGGCTTATAACTCAAACAGTTTTCGCTCTTTTCTAAAACAGTTTTCACCACTGGATAGAGCATAAAAAACTTCTTTAGGAAAATGTAAAAATATGAAAATCATGCAAAGGTGACATGCGACTCATTCCGTCGTAGAGGGTCACATATGTACAGAGAGAGAGAGACAGATGAGATAAACCTGGAGAGGGGGATAATATAAAATTTCAAAAATAAATTTTCATTTAATTAATATACTTACCAACTCACATAGATAGCAATAACTTCGTTTGGTTGCTAAGACATTGAAGCACTCTTACATGGTTACATGGGGAGATAACTCTAAAGAAAAACACCCACCCGCCATATAAGGCATGGGTCACGGTAGTTATCTCCCCTACCGGCGCCCGCGCATGCGCAAGCCGTACACCGGTAATACTCATTCCGTTCTGAAACCCACATCCCTTCAAATAAATTGCGGGGAAGGCTGGGAGGGAATTCAGTATGTGAGTTGGTAAGTATATTAATTAAATGAAAATTTATTTTTGAAATTTTATATTAAATTACATATTCTTACTCAACTCACATAGATAGCAGATTGCTAATCTAGGTGGTGGGTAAAAATATATACTCACAGTTAACATCGAGAAAGCATCTGTCCCGCAGCCACCATGGCTGGCAGACCAAATGTTCCATCCATACGAGAACTTGCGATATCCCGCAAGTAAAAGTTCATGAACACATCCTCAGATGCCCAGTAGGCTGAGTCCATGACTTCTTGAAGTCTTCTGGATCGTAAGACCGCTGAAGACGATGCCCAGGCTCTAAGCTCATGAGTCCGGGCTGACCGGAGAGGAAGGACTGACTGCCCCCCCCCCTTTTCTTTGCCACCAAATGTAAGCCTGTCTTACTAGGGTGGAGACCCATCTCGCCAAGGTTGACTTAATTATGTCCTTCTCCCTCTTCGTATTGACTGATAGGAAAAGAAGCTTTTGACTGGAGGATCTGATCGGATTTGAACGAGACAGGTATGCTCTCAGTACTCTCACAGGACAGTTTGCAATATCCGGGTCTGAAGGAGCGAGAATGGAGCTCAAAGGTTTGATCTGGATTAATGGCGAGGGTTTATCTGGTTTTTGGTTTTTTGCTAAAAACTTCGCGCAAAACCTAAGTATGACCGAACCGTCCTTTTCAAAGGACACATCGCGAGGTGAGCCTGACAAGGCGTGAATTTCGCTACCTCGTCTACCTGACGCCAACATGACAAGAAAAACTGCCTTTCGCGTAAGATTCGCCAGACTGGCAGAGCATAAGGGCTCAAAGTCTTGAGTTCTTAAATATTCCAGCACTAAGGGCAGATCCCATGCTGGAATAGCGGATTTCGTTTTGTCAAAACGAAGGGAAGCTCCCTTTAATACGCTAGTAATGAAACCTTCGCGTGATATAGAATGCCCTAGCTGTTTCAAGGTAACTGAAATAGCTGACCTACGGACTTTCAAAGAAGCCGGCGCGGCGCCCTGACTAGCTAGCCAAGACAAATGATTTGCCACTTGAATAGATCGGGGTGACGTAGGTTTCACTCCGTTAGCCTTGCACCATTTAAGCCACGCCAACCAGTGAGAGGAATAAACTGACGACGTAGAACCTCTATGAGACGCCTGAATCAAATCGATAGTGGCGTCTGACGCACCTGATCTTTTCAATGATTCCCGCACAGAATCCAAGCGTGCAGGGCAAGCCACTGCGGATTCTCGTGGGGAATGCCCGATCGAGGCTGTACCAAGTCGCCTCTTTTGAGATCCAGAGGAAGAGGTGGGCCGTTTGACAGTCGCAGAAGGTCCGGGTACCAAGGCTGTCCCGGCCAGTATGGTGCCACGAGAATCAGAGATGGTCTTTCCATGTCTGCCTTTCGCAGGACCCTCCCTAGGAGGGGAATGGGAGGAAAAGCGTAGGCGATCAGCCCGCTCCAAGAGATTTCCAGAGCATTGACTTCCCACGCTTCGGGATCTGGAAATGGGGACACGAAAATCGGCAGACGGCGTGAGAACCGTGTGGCGAATAAGTCTATGGACGGCTTCTCCGCTTGGGCCCAGAGGCGAAGAAGCGCTTGATGAGTGATCGTCCACTCCGTGTGTACTATCTTGGAAGACCGACTCAGAGAGTCTGCTAAGACATTCAGCCTTCCCGGAAGGTACTTTGCTGACAAAACTACACCGTGATTGTGACTCCACATCAAGATCTCGCATGCCCTGTGCGACAGGGGCAGAGAGCGAGACCCCCCTTGTCTGTTCAGATAGGACACCACTGTGGTGTTGTCGGAGTGAACCAGAACATGTTCCCCCTTGACAAAGGGTAGGAACTCCGTCAGTGCTAGAAAGACTGCTTCTAACTCCAGCAGATTTATGTGCCATTTGACTTGCACCTGGTTCCAGAGACCAAAGGTCGTGTGACTTTCCAGGTGAGCCCCCCACCCCTCGAGAGAGGCATCTGTGAACAAGTGCCTCGAAGGCGGGGAAAGGACTATGGGAACTCCCTGCGAGAGCCAAGCTGTGACCAGCCACTGTTTGGTCGTTTCTATAAACCAGTCCTGAAGTGGGACTAGAGTCTCCCAGTCCTGAGACTGAGGGTCCCACCTGGAGTTCAGCGCCTCCTGAAACGGGCGCTTGTAAAGCCTGCCCAAATGAGTCAGAGGAGCCAGCGATTCCATCTGGCCTAGGATGGACGTCAGAGACCTGACCGAAGCCATAGACAGAACCGCCGTGGCATTTATGTGATCCCGGATCTTGTTTATCCTCCTCTGAGTGGGCTGAACTGTCCATTCCACAGTGTTGAATACCATTCCCAGATACGTAAAGTTCTGGGAAGGTGTCAACTCGGACTTCATGCAGTTGATCATGAAGCCTAGCTCCGCTGCCTCCTGCAACACGGTCTGTGTGTGCGTGAGGCACAGAGATTGTGCCTGATTCTGAATTAGCCAGTCGTCTAGGTACGTCCGTAGACGAATACCTTGACCTCTGATCAGTATGCAAAACTGGCGAACCACCATCGTGAAGATCCAGGGAGCCAGTGAGAGGCCGAAAGGCAGAGCCCTGAATTGAAAAATCCTGTTGCCCCAAACAAAGCGGAGCCACTTCCGGTCTGTTTGGTGCATCAGGATGTGGAAGTAAGCGTCGGAAAGATCTATGGAGGTGACCCAATCGCGTGGCCTGAGGGCCTGCCTCACTGAGGTGGGAGTCTCCATGGTAAACTTGATCTTCCTCAGAAAAAGATTTAGCTGAGAAAGATCCAGCACCGGACGCCATCCTCCCGAGGCTTTTGGAACGACAAACAGACGTCCGTAAAAGCCTGGGGAGGCATGGTCCCGAACTTCTTCCACTGCCTGCTTCTGAATGAGAAGTTCTACTTCGGCCTGAGCGGCCTCTCTGGCTTCCGGTCTGGCCGGAAACCGAAAAGCCGGAGGAGTTCTGGTCAATGGAGCCTTCTGAGAACTCCAAAGAAGCCGGAACCCCGATCTGAGCACTCCTGCAATCCAGTGATTGTTTGACTTCTTCAGCCACACTGGCAAAGCCCGCAACAGGCCTCCCGCCACAGTAACCGTGAGGGACGCAGGAGTGCTGAAATCGGGGGGGCATCATTGGGGGTTAGGCTTTCGACCTGACCCCCTCTTCCCGAAGGAAGGCTTGTTCTTGGGGTAAGGTCGCGATCGGTTCCCTCCTCTCGAAGCTGAACCCCTGCTCGGCTTATGACCAGGCTTGGAGGACCCCGAGAAAGACTGGGCAGGAGGACCGCTGTGCTTAGCTTGCTGTTTCGAAAAGGCAAACTCAGAAAGTTTCACAAATTGCAAATCTTTGTTTTGCTGAGTTTGCTTCTGAAGCGCGTCCAGAGTGTCCTGTCCAAGAAGGGAACCTTGAAGGATCGGTGAGACCCTGAGCGATTCCAGAATGTTCTTGTCTTCTAGACGAGAGCCCGACAGCAGAGCTTCACGTCGCCAGAAGACGGCCTGCGCATACAACCTCGCAGACAAAGCCATTTGCTCCGCAGACACCCTTCCTAAGGTCGCAAAAAGGAGCGAAACGTCCTTAGGATCTGCATCATGCCTGAACTCAAAAGGGTTCAGAGAGGATGTCACTGCCCGTGAGAGGGAACGAATTAAAGTGTCAGTCAGAGACGATAATTCCAAAGCAGCGCGGCCGCATTCTTCGACAGCAATGAGATCTTTCTCTTTACAACCAGAAAGCCTCTCTTTGTTGTAGCCGTCTTGCCGAATGAAAGCCAGTTCCGGTGTAACCGGAAGTGATGCCGAGGGTAAGGCGAAGGAAGAAATCAAAGGTCTGCTAAAAGCAGCGAGACGAAGCTTCCTCTGAGAGGCCGCAACCGGAACCGGCGCACGACCGGAAGCAGCCAGCCAAGACTGAGCCCCTGCAGGCGCATCCCCATAAGCTGATAACAGCGGAAGAGGAACATCGCCCTGAAACACTTTCGCAAGTTGATAGGCCACAGCAGGTGACTCCAAAAACTTAGTTCTCAGTCCGCTCTTGCGAAGGGGCAAAGTCAGCAAAAGCTGATGGAGGAGGAGCAGCGGAAGTGGTTGCCGCAGCCACCCCTTCCGAGAAGTAGCGTGCAGTAACCTCTGCTGCCAAAGCCAACAAATGAGGTAGCTTAGCCGGAAGTCGGCGAGACGCTTCCTCTTCTGCTTCTGATGCTTCTTCCTCCAAATCCTGCTCATCCCCAACCGAAGCATCATAATGATCAACTGAGGGATGTCCAGCAGAACCGACGTCCGATGAGGCAATTTGAGCCGAAACCGGAAATGGTTGTGAAAAATTTCCGGAAACCGGAAACCCGTGGATTGAACCACCATCCGGCTGTCCAATGCCAGCGGAAATGCTGGGAAAGGAAGCGGAAGTAGCCTGAGCAAGGCTAGCGGAAGCCGCAACAGCGGAACCGGAAGCCACAGGCTGATGAATGACTCCCGCCAGCAGCGAAGTGCTAACGGCGGAAGTCAAACCTCTCCTGCCACCGGAAGCCGCCCCGACGCCAACGGTGGGAGCGGAACCAGCAGAGGACTGTATAGCATGAGCATCGACCAGCCCCAATAAATTGGAACCGGAAGATCCTGTAACCTGTCTGCCAGCAGCCGCCCCGACTGGAATTGCGGGGGCGGAACTAGCAGACACATGCCCTTCACATCCCATGCCCAGGACCGTGAAAACGGAGCCAGGTTGGTCTGTGGGAAAACCCTTACGGTCAGTGTGCAATTCCGCCGAAACGGAAACCGACTTAAAAGGCTTGCGTACTTCGCCAAGAACACCCGGAGGTGCTGATGTCCTAGACTCAGACAAAAACTTGTCAAAAGATGAGTCCGACATATCCAACACCGTCGTTGGATCTGCCACCACGCCAGCGGACGTGACCGTAGCAGACGGTTCAGAGCGAACCCGCGCAAGCGAGGAAACATTAGTAACACCCGAAGGACGAGACAGAGCAGCATGTTGGGCTATTTGTCTTTCCGACGAGATCAACTCATGCACTTCTGTTTTGAAAGACGATAAAATCGCTAGCAAATCAGTCTTAGACAAAGATGAATCTGCGCTAGGCGCTTGAACTTTAGTGGAAGGAGCCGAAAGAGAAACGGATGGTTTGTCAATCGCAACTGAAAACGATTCATCATTCGCCGGGTTGAAAACAGAGACAGAAACGTTATCCGCCGGTGGAATTTTCTGAGTTCGAGACGGAGTGGTGGTAGCCACCTTAACTTTGGATTGGGGCGCTTTGCCTGATTGAGAGCTAGGAGAGCAAGCCTGTCTGGTCGAACTCCGAGTTCTTTCTCTCTCCTTATCTTTCGGTTTGTCCGCCATATTGGATGACAAAGCTGAACCAAAACATAAGACGCAAAACGTTCCAAAAAGCTAATAAATCGCGTCTCGGTAATAAAAAGAAAGATCTCACCCAATACTTGGAGTAGTGAAGGAGACAACGAAAGCGTAACCAAGGTCCGATGGTCAAACACCGACGTGAATACCAGCAGATAGAAAATTGACGAGTGCAACACACGTCTTGCTCCGTGCGTTGAAGAAGAAGGAATGAGTATTACCGGTGTACGGCTTGCGCATGCGCGGGCGCCGGTAGGGGAGATAACAACCGTGACCCATGCCTTATATGGCGGGTGGGTGTTTTTCTTTAGAGTTATCTCCCCATGTAACCATGTAAGAGTGCTTCAATGTCTTAGCAACCAAACGAAGTTATTGCTATCTATGTGAGTTGAGTAAGAATATGTAATTTAATCTGTTTTTCCCTTGTTTTTGATTCTTCAATTCTTGTGTCTGCTTGCAGGTTGGGGTGAAGAACATCAGACGGGCAGCATCTCTGAACGACAACCCCATTTTTATTGAGGTATGTATAGCCACAGTGTGAAACAATAAGTCAACACATTTGCTCTTGACAGAATTCCCAAGGTTTGAGATAGTTCTAGACATTTTGAGGGTCATTTTCTTTGTGGGGAAGAATGTCTCGCTCATAAATTATGTTAAACAGAAAATGTCCTTAAATCATTTAAGAGAGAACAAAAGGGAATTAATAGTGTGCAAGTCTTAGCAGTGAGAGGTTCCCCCAATAGCATGTACAGTCAATTGCAAGGTGCCGAGTTGATATCTGGATCTGGCTGCACTTGCATTTACGCATGTCATACAGATACATTGCCTTCGCATTTGGTCACCAAGAACAATAAGTGCTGACCTTGAGGTGGTCAGGATTGGAAACTCCCATGCCCACAGGGCACAGAACTCAGATAAAATAAATGAGGTTATCGTACTTGCTGCGGATCCTGGGTGATTCAGGTGCAGTGTATTCTGGAACGTGTGTCGATGTATCCCCTTTTTCGTTGATTTTTTGCCAGGACTGTGTGTCCCCCACTTTCAAGCTAGACGCCAAATGTCACCTCAAGCGGCAAATAGACACCAGAGATATGAGTTTCAAGTTTCAAGTTTTTTATTAATCCATAACCCCTGGGGGCATTTTGAACAATAAATACAATCAATACAATCATGATATATGCTAATATAATAAAAATAAAAATAAATAAAAAAATAAAAAAATAATGAGTTCAGACAGAAGGATAAACTGACAGAGTGAATCTATATAATTTTATGTATATACATCCCCATTTTTGGGAGTGATTTTTGTACAGTCTCTGCATGGGCACTCGGCCCCATTGTGTAGAGGGTAGGACTCTTCTGAATTAAAAATTATTTTGTTTAGGTTTTTCTTTTCAGTGTCCTACATCATTCACAGAAAGTGTTCTCCTCATTGTGCAGGCAATGGCAGATATCGTGAAGACGCATCTTCACTCTGGCGACGTGTGTTCACGTCAGCTGTCCCTGCGTTGCCCAATGTGCGTCAATCCGACCTGCGGAATGGCCAAGGAATTCTTCTCTTCCCAGCAGTCCCTGCTCGAAGAACTGCTGCAGAGTCCTTCTCAACAGCGTGGAGCTTCTTCAGCGTAGATCTGAGATTTTTTTGGATTTTTTTTTTTTGTTTTTTTTGGGGGGTAGTGTTTGGTTTGTGTTCAGTGTTGAAGTGTTGGAGTTTGAGAGGTAGAGAGTTGTTAAAGTGTGTTTTTGGAAGATAAAGTGGAGATTAGTTTGGCTTAGGTTGCGTTGTGATGTGTTGATTTGAAAAATGTTTTTTCAAGCTTTGAGACAAATCTTGAAAAAAAGTCTTCCAACTTCAACAAATCTTGAAAAAAAAATCTCTTTTCTTAAAAAGAATCTTGAAAAAAAACTTGCTAACTTGAACAAATCTTGAACAAAATTCTGCTAACTTTTTCTGACATGGTTTCTTCAGAAGGGTTAGACCTGAATGTTTCCAAAAGGCACAGACAAATACTTTAGCAAATAGTGTGTAAATATAGTGAGAAATCTGGAGCGATTCCATGCTTCATTGTATTCAATCATATATGAAAATATAATCAAAATGGAGTGTTTTTTTTCTGTTTCTTTTTCAGATTGGCTTACTAACTTGAAAGGTTATACAGATGTTCAGTCTGTGTTTGGTAATGCTTGAAGAAAAGACATGGCATTTTCGTTCATTTTGCATTTAACTTCTTTTGTGTTTAAAAGACCCATATGGGGGGGGCCGGTAGCTCAGTTGGTAGAGAACTCATGGACTTGTAATGTGATCAAAAGGTCGCAGGTTCGAATTCGGGCCGGGACGGACACGGGTCATCTTTATGTGCAGACCCAGAGACGGAAGCCATGTCACACCCCTGTGTCACCACAATGGCACATAAAAGACCTCGGTCATTCTGCCATAAGTGCAGATGGCTAATACCACCTAAACACACATACACTTGTGTATTTCATCAAAAGCCGTGAGGGCGTAAAACTCAAAATATCATATAGCCCATATTTAGCCCGTTGGACATGAAGCATTCTCTTTTTCTTTAAAGACCCTTATACATGTAGCACTGAGAGTAAACAGTTTGAGACGTTTGTCTGCAGTGCATTTGTTTGTTTGTTTGTTTGTTTGTTTGTTTGCTTAACGCCCAGCCGACCACGAAGGGCCATATCAGGGCGGTGCTGCTTTGACATTTAACGTGCGCCACACACAAGACAGAAGTCGCAGCACAGGCTTCATGTCTCACCCAGTCACATTATTCTGACACCGGACCAACCAGTCCTAGCACTAACCCCATAATGCCAGACGCCAGGCGGAGCAGCCACTAGATTGCCAATTTCAAAGTCTTAGGTATGACCCGGCCGGGGTTCGAACCCACGACCTCCCGATCACGGAGCGGACGCCTTACCACTAGGCCAACCGTGCCGGTCTGCAGTGCATTGTCTTTCTTTATACCAACAACCTGTATGAATATGACAGTATGTCTCAAAAGGGGCTTCTATTATGATTTCTTTGAGAAGTCAGAATTTATATTATGCATTGCCATTGATAACTGCTGCTGCTTTCCACAAAATGCATGCATTTGATCTTCCAGAATCTGTGAATATGTATACCCCAAGGAGCTCTCGATACAGTACTCCTTGGTATACCCGCTTAAAATGAAAAAGGGATCTAAGGCCAAAAAAAAAAATAGGTGTGGTTGAGGTAACATAGCCCAAAAAAA
>NC_090260.1:31613404-31643404 GCF_037325665.1 Littorina saxatilis | reverse complement strand
ACAAACAGTAACCGATAAAAAGAAACATACAAATGGTATACATGTTTCTAAACGAACTATGAAGGTGTAATAATTAATGCGAGTTTACTTTGAATGTCAAAAATAATGGCGTAACACATTTGCATGCAGTAAAATTACGTATTAACGTATTCGACTCTGATGCCTTTTATATGTGATATCAAAAACAAACAAATCTACACACACACGAACACCCCAAATTAACAAACAAACAAGTAAACATTCAAACAAAACCGCAAATATATTCCACTTCATCACAACTAAATAAACCAAACTTGGTTCTTTTATAGAACGTTAAAATATTTTAAAAAAAACACGATACACCTGTTGGTCTTTAGAGAGAAAAAAAACAACAACACCAAGACAAAGAAGAACGCTAAGGCGTGATTGACCATTCAGACCGATACTCATCTCGACTCCTTTGATTTTTGTTTGTTTGTTTGCTTGCTTAACGCCCAGTCCACCACGAAGGGGGATATCAGGGCGGTGCTGCTTTGACATTTAACGTGCGCCACACACAAGACAGAAGTCGCAGCACAGGCTTCATGTCTCACCCAGTCACATTATTCTGACACCGGACCAACCAGTCCTAGCACTAACCCCATAATGCCAGACGCCAGGCGGAGCAGCCACTAGATTGCCAATTTTAAAGTCTTAGGTATGACCCGGCCAGGGTTCGAACCTACGACCTCCCGCTCACTGGGCGGACGCCTTACCACTAGGCCACCGTGTTGCGGTACTCCTTTGATAAAATCACTGGGACGCTTGCCACAGACATGCAGACAGATAGAATGCTACACGGACGCACGCAGACAGACAGACAAACAGACAGACAGACACATACAGCTGGTACCTCTGTGGTGCTTTATCCTTCACGAACACACACACACACACACACACACACACACACACACACACACACACACACACACACACACAAACGCGTACATGCACACACGCACGCACACACACGCACACACACACACACACACACACACTGACGCACGCACGCACACCCACACACACACAAACACGCACGCACACACACATACGCACGCACACACACAAACACACACACACACACACGCACACACACACACACACACACACACACACACACACACACATAGAATGTCAAACATAATTATACACTCAGATATGAGCTGAAATATTTTTACAAAACATTCTCACACAATAAACCATGTTAGGCTGTAAATGCATACATATATTCAATAATAATTGCTTCGTGTTTTCCCGTTCAAAATAAAAGCGACTGACAGACCTAGAATCAATGTCAACCATGAACAGTGAGGTGAAGACCCAAAACAAGTGACGCAATTGTATGTGAATTGTTACTCAGCTTTTTGAACATGCACATGTCAATTGTTATCTATGACGGTTTACCAGCGCCAAAACCTGAGGTTACCCATTAGCACGGGTTCTGTGTAATTCACAGCGATAATCTTAACTGACTGTGTTAATTACTAACTTTCAGTTTTGTCCTCGGCTTACTAGGGCCAAAACCATAATTAAACACGAACACCTGATAATTACACATTAACACTTGATGATTAAGCATGATCATTTGATAATTAAAATGTTCACGTGAAAATTTATCATTTTTAGTTCTTGCTCACTTCCAGACGGATTACGTACTTGAGCCAAAACTGAAAGTTGATCGCTACCTGGGGAAGACAATTGGTCATTTTCACCACATAGTTGTATTTTTTTCGTGAAAATTAGTAATTTTCACTAAATATTTGTAATTTTCATGTGAAATTTTCAATTGGGTGGTTTTGGCGTTAGTAGGACGTCATACTGAGTTATCGGCATGAGGGTATTCCAGAGAATAAATACATCAGCATTATGGCTTTCAGAACGAGTGGTCTCAGACTTAGAGAGTGTAAAAGACACAGTCCTTCCCTGTAAAAAAAAAAAAACCCACTTCGGTTTACTATCATTTAATTACCTGCCCAGGTTTTTTCGTAGGGCAAGGTTATTCGGACATGCGGCTTCCCCCAAAAGCGGCGTATGGTTGCCTTAATGGCGGGGTAAAAACGGTCATGATGGCATGATGGCATTACGTCCCTTGATTTTTCCAGTGTCAAGGTCACTCTTGAGTTCAAGTTGATGGCTAGTACTCCACTTGAAGTCATACCAAAACGCACCAGCGTGCATAATTGATTACAGCGAAGAGTAGGATATGTTGAATATTCTTGAGCTTAAATTCGCACATTTACAGTAGTGCTAGTTAAGAACTTTATTCATCAACGCATACCCACAGACACTCAGGATTTTGATATTTCGCACGTGTCTTCTTCTTCTTCTTCTTCTTCTTCTTCTTCTTCTTCTTCTTCTTCTTCAGCGTTCCAGAATTTTTCTGGTTACGTGTGAGCTCGTTTGCACATTTGGGTTCCTCACACTATACTCTAGTATAGTCAGCTTCACTCCGCTTTCGTTGAGTAGGCATGCTGGGTATTTTTGTGTTTCCATAACCCACCAAACTCTGACATGGATTACAGGATCTTTTCCGTGCGCACTTGGTCTTGTGCTTGCGTGTACACACGAAGGGGGTTTAGTCACTAGCAGGTCTGCACATAAATTGATCAGGGAGATCGAAAAAATCTCCACTCTTAACCCACCAGGCGGCAGCGACCGGGATTCGAACTCACGACCTCCCGATTAGGAGGCCGACGTCTTACCACCACGCCACCACGCCCGTCATCGTGTCTAAGTGGACGGGACTGCCTTATTCCACGTAGGGGAAAGGCTCCTAATATGGACAACTTTTTGTTTATTGCTGATAACTAGCTTGTTTTCTTGCAAAGAAGTTTCATTTTGTGTTTGGTAGTCCTTCTCTGTTAGGTTAACCGTTAGGCCTAATTAGAGTAAAATAGCTTTGATAGACATTTAGCAAAAATTAAATAAAGAAAAAATCACGAATGGTCCATATTAGGCGCCCAGGCTCCTAATATGGACCAGCGAAGCGGCCTCCACGAATCACCGTAAAAAGCCCCCTATACTTCAAATTAACATGATTTAACTTGGTGTGCAAGTCAGACAAATTAAAAGATGCTTTAAATTTATCTGTTTCGGGTTGATAAGAGCATTATTTGAAGCACACCAGGAAACTAAAGAAGCTTATCAAAAACAGAGTGAAAATAAGTGAAATTATCAACTTCCACGAAAAGAAGACTATTTGTTATATTTTTTTTAAATCTCGAGGGCTAGTTATAGGTTTTTTACAGCAAGCTTCTTAATGAATTAATGAAAATAGCCTTTTGCTTTTAATTTCTTCGATTTGTTGAAGGTGGTCCATATTAGGGGACTCACACATACTTTGAGATTTTGCTATTAATTTTTGTTTGCAGTAGAAACTCGGGGTCAAAACTGCTAAAATGTAACAAATACGGTCTTAGCTGTCATATATAGCAATTTTTGTGGCAGAAACGAGTCCGTTTTAGGCGGCAAATTTAGAGTGGACGCTGCCAAAAGTGAAAAAAAGAGAAAAAGCCTAACGGTTTTGAGGTTTGTGTTTCTGCAACTGTTTTGACATGTGCAAGTTATCCAGAGAGGGTGGATACAGCGAATGAAATTGTTTTTAGCGCTCTAGCGCCGTTAGTTTGTCAGAACAGGAGGTGGTCCATATTAGGAGCCGGTCCATATTAGGAGCCCTTCCCCTACAAGCCTGCTTAGATCAATGACGGTGCGCCGGGCCAAGCTGTTTTCACAGGTAGGACAGTTGAATTGCCTTTAAATCAACAAACTTAACAAGCAATAGCTTCAAGGTATGTTAAAACAAGGCCCGTGAAGCGATATAACAACATGTAGTCAAGCTTTCAGCATCAAAGTAACAGATTAACACCAACAAACAGTCGTCGCCGCGACTATATTTCAGATAGTCTCGACTAACCACACACGGGTCACGCTCGTCTCCGCGTAGCGTGCAAACGTAGTACTTATAGGCCTACTTAAACCTATTTTCTGTAATTCTGAGCACATTTTTAGAGTAAACATGACATATCTATATATTTTTGAATTCAGGGGAAGATGAGAAATACAACGCAATCAATTTTAAATCTGTTTGCGAAAAATCGATTTTAATGACAACTTTAATGAGCAAACTCATTGATTAATTGTTAAGCCTCCAAAACTGAAATGCAATGCCAAATCCGGGCTCAAATCGGGGCTTCGTCGAAGATTACTTGACCAAAATTTCAACCAATTTGGTTAAAAAATGAGAGCGTGACAGTGCTGCCTCAACTTTCACGAAAAGCCGGATATGACGTCATCAAAGACATTTATCCCAAAAAAGAGAAAAAAAAGTCTGGGAATATTATACTCAGGAACTCTCATGTTAAGTTTCATGAAAATCGGTCCGTTAGTTTTCTCTGAATCGCTGTACCCACACACACACACACACACACACACACACACACACACACACACACACACACACACACACACACAAACACACACACACATATCAAAACTTGACTAAATGTAAAAAAGAAATACATCCACTGACATTGTTCAAACATTAGAGACATATGTGACCCTTCACCACGAAATGAGTCGCATGTCACCTCGCGCGGTTCTGCGCTAGGCTTTCGGGGAGTGCCTTGTAACAGTGTGAGGGTCACCTTAGTCACAGGCTTATAACTCAAACAGTTTTCGCTCTTTTCTAAAACGGTTTTCACCACTGGATAGAGCATAAAAAACTCTTTATGAAAATGTAAAAATATGAAAATCATGCAAAGGTGACATGCGACTCATTTCGTGGTGGAGGGTCACATATCAAAATGTAAAATACCTCTTATTATAGTAAACACATGTTTTCAGCGCAATGTTCGTACACACGCCTTTTTCTTGCAGTTCGATTTCCCATTTCCAATAGAAATCAGACGTGTATAAAACAAACGCACTCTGCCGACATCGTAAATGAAGCATAAACTAACACAGAAATAAGCAATCAAAGGAACAAACAAACGCACTCCACATCGTACATAATTTTTATAGCATAAAGTAACAGAAAAAAAGAATCACGCGTATCAAACAAACGCACTCTGCCTTGTAAATATAGCATGAACTAACACAGAAATAAGCAATCAAAGAAACAAACTAACGCATTCTACATTGTAAATATAGCATAAACTAACACAGAAATAAGCAATCAAAGAAACAAACTAACGCATTCTACATTGTAAATATAGCATGAACTAACACATAAATAAGCAATCAAAGAAACAAACTAACGCACTCTGCCTTGTAAATATAGCATAAACTAACACAGAAATAAGCAATCAAAGAAACAAACTAACGCATTCTACATTGTAAATATAGCATAAACTAACGTATTCTACATTGTAAATATAGCATAAACTAACACAGAAATAAGCAATCAAAGGCACAAACTAACGCATTCTACATTGTAAATATAGCATGAACTAACGCATTCTACATTGTAAATATGGCATGAACTAACACAGAAATAAGCAATCAAAGACATAAACTAACGTATTCTACATTGTAAACATAGCATACACTAACGCACTCTGCCTTGTAAATATAGCATAAACTAACACAGAAATAAGCAATCAAAGGCACAAACTAACGCATTCTACATTGTAAATATAGCATGAACTAACACAGAAATAAGCAATCAAAGAAACAAACAAAACGTCACGCTCATAAGATAATTGCCTATGTCATTTTTTGATGTTTTGAGAAAAACGCAAAAAACTTTCTTTGGTTTCATTTTAGTTATAAGTTGCAAACTGCCTATCTCGAGCGGTGACAGCTGGATAAACGTGAGATAAACGGAGCTGGCAGCAACATTTTCAATCAGCAAAACAGCATAACAACCCACACAGATCTTTTGCATACCTTCACATTCTCAAAACAAGTCTTCCTGTATCGTAAAGAAAAAGTGCCTAACTCAAGAAACGAGATCGGCAGTTTTGCTTACGTTACCGTGGCAATGGTTTCCGATCAGTTGTCTGAGAGTTTGCACTCTCTAACACATGATAGATACCCTTCCAGTAGCTTCCCCTGTAGTTTCACTACAGAAATGCCCAACACTGAGATAGGTATTTTTCTTATTAGCGTGACGATTACACAAACTAACACAGAAATAAGTCATCAAAGAAAAGAAAAAAAAAGCAATCGCTGTATGATGAGATAAGGGGGCGCAGGTGTTTATAGGGATGACCTGAGGGGTTGTATTTTCTCTTTTCTTTTATATTTATCATTTATCTATCATTTTCAGGGGTTGGACTTTCTCTTTTCTATTATATTTATCATTTATCTATCATTTTCAGGAGTTGGATTTTCTCTTTTCTTTGATATTTATCATTTATCTATCATTTTCAGGAGTTGGATTTTCTCTTTTCTTTGATAATTATCATTTATCTATCATTTTCAGGGGTTGTATTTTCTCTTTTCTTTTATATTTATCATTTATCTATCATTTTCAGGGGTTGGACTTTCTCTTTTCTATTATATTTATCATTTATCTATCATTTCAGGGGTTGTATTTTCTCTTTTCTTTAATATTTATCATTTATCTATGATTTTCAGGGGTTGGATTTTCTCTTTTCTTTCATATTTATCATTTATCTGTCATTTTCAGGGGTTGGATTTTCTCTTTTCTTTGATATTTATCATTTATCATTTATCTATCATTTTCAGGGGTTGGATTTTCTCTTTTCTTTGATATTTATCATTTATCTATCATTTTCAGGAGTTGTATTTTCTCTTTTCTTTGATATTTATCATTTATCTATCATTTTCAGGGGTTGGATTTTCTCTTTTCTTTGATATTTATCATTTATCTATCATTTTCAGGGGTTGTATTTTCTCTTTTCTTTTATATTTATCATTTATCTATCATTTTCAGGGGTTGGATTTTCTCTTTTCTTTGATATTTATCATTTATCTATCATTTTCAGGAGTTGGATTTTCTCTTTTCTTTTATATTTATCATTTATCTATAGTTTTCAGGGGTTGGATTTTCTTCTTTTTTAACATGCTATTTTGCAAACCCAAATTATACTGGTCCCGGAGGTATACACACAGTATATTTTGGGTTTGCAAAATAGCATGTTAAAAAAGAAAGGATACAAAGTCGAATCAAAACAACGCAGAGGGAGCAAAACGACAGACAGACAGACACACACACACACTACACCACACACACATACAAACAAGCCACCACGCCACGCACACATCACACACCACACCACACCACACAACCACACACACACACACAAACAAGCCACCACGCCACACACACACACCACACCACACACATACCACACACACACCACACACACCACACACACACACACCAAACACACACACACCACACACACTAAACACCAAACACACACACACACACACACACACACACACACAACACCACACCACACACACACCACACACACGCCACACACACACACACACCCACACACACACAACCACACACACAACCACACACACACACACACACACAACCACACACGCACACACACACACACACACACACACACGCCACACACACACACACACACACACACGCCACACACACACACACGCCACACACACACGCCACCACGCCATGTCGTCTCCATTCCCAGACTACAAGTATGTGAAAGCATTTAGCGAGTATTTACATGTGTCATTGTCGGTTTTTGGTGACTGAATAATGTCGACGTCACGTCACGACACACCAGTAATACCTTGAAAGGAATACTCGTGGCCAAGGAACGGTAAAAACAAACAAACAAACACACACAAAAACAAAAACAAAAAAACAAGCAAAAAAAACAAAAACAAAAAAAGAATTGCCCCAAATGTACATATAGTTCGGTCTCGGGTTAGAAACGGTGTAAACACACTCCATATGCCTCAAAAGTGTTTAAACATTTAATTACTCAAATCTAAAACGATGTTTTGGGGTCGACTTTGCAGATTGTAAATTCTCTGCGCACTCTATAATAGGTGCTATTGTTTCGCGTCGTACTAACATACTTTTTGAATTTGCCAGCAGTTAAAGTTTGACACATTTTGTAGGTCACAGTGTCGAGTAAGCCCATTTTTTGTTTAACAAGAAATAACACAATATTATCACATGTTGTTAAATGTCAGGGGTGAATAAGCTCATGAGAGGATTGATTTCTAGTGGTGAGTATATCGGAGAAAAAGAACAACAAAACAAATTTTTAAAAAATTAAAAAAAACGCACCGCAAAAACACAGTCACACGCACACACACGCACGCACGCACGCACACACACACACACACACACACACACACACACACACACACACACACACACACACACACACACACAAAACCATGGGCACCCCCTTCCTCCCTACACGCACACACGAATACTGACAAAACTTGAGAAGACCACCCCCCCCCCCCAAAAAAAAAAAAACCACAAAAAAACCCAACCTTTCCACAATTTCCAATCACAAATTGGACATCAGCATTCCAGACCTTGTCCACCAGAAAGTCACCACACTCAAAAACACCCGGAAGAAAAGTCCAATAGAAATATCCACCCGGAGTCGCCCACCCTCGTCAGTGGCGCCGGCATGTGTAGGCGCATTGAGCCCGGTGGGCGTATTCACAGGGGGGTCGGGGGTCTTGGCCCCCGGAGGGACGTAGAGGTAATGCGTCATTAGGTGAATGACGCCATTGCAGGCGACCAGGTTCCATCGCGTCACGCGGCTGTTGACGTCACGGTAGCGGAAATACAGCCCTGAAATGGACAGTTATTTTTATTTTTAGTAAGCCAACAGGAATGTAAGGACATTATGATATCGATCCAAAAAACCAAGACGCCCTTTTTTTTAAATCTTTTTTTTATATTTTTTATACACATTTACTCAACAAAGTTAGAAATTACGTCTTAACGTGAATAATGGCGTCACGTAAAAAATATGCCATTTCTTCTGCATGTCTCCAAAGTAAGTGACACCGAATTTGGAGAATCTATTAATTTGATTGTATGAGGCATTGTTATCTGTAATTTTTCTGAATAAATTGTTTAAACCAATTTGGAGAACGACGTTTGTCTCGGTGACTTCGACATAACGGCAGTAGAGAATTAATCGTAAGGTCACCGCACGTATCGGTATCGTATATCATTAAAAGGAGAAACGTCGTCAATGGCCTATGCTCCCAACGTGTTTCATCGGGTTAGGATTGCCGTTTTCATGAAAAGATTCCATCGTTCTGTAAACCTCCTGTGAGGCGCAATGGGGCTTTAAGTAAGTACACTGTGTACACCTACTCACCAGTGCCTGATTTGGCAAAAGACACACCCGGCGGTAGAATGGAACTGTCCACGCGACCGTCACGTAACTGGTCGTATGTGATCTCACTTCCGTTCAGCACGTGACGCCAAAACACCTGGAACATGTCACGTGTCAAAAAGAGCGTACAGAGTCAGCAGGAAAACAGGATTATATTTGATGCGTACATGCGTGCATGGATACGTTGGTTCGCCAGTGTTTTAATGACAATGCAAAACAGAAAACAAGCAAGCCATTTGATGCTTATGATGTCTTAGATTATGCAGGTAAGAAACGGCATGAAAACTGAGAGAATCTACTGCATGGTCGTTGTCATCGTCGTTGTCATCGTGAGAGAGAGAGTGTGTGTGTGTGTGTGTGTGTGTGTGTGTGTGTGTGTGTGTGTGTGTGTGTGTGTGTGTGTGGTGTGTGTGTGAGTGTGTGTGTGTGTGGTGTGTGTGTGAGTGAGTGTGTGTGTGTGTGTGGTGTGTGTGTGTGGTGTGTGTGTGTGTGTGTTGTGTGTGTGGTGTGTGGTGTGTGTATGTGGTGTATGGTGTGTGTGTGTGTGTGTGTGTGGTGTGTGTGTGGTGTGTGGTGTGTGTGTGTGTGTGTATTTGTGAGAGGTGGGGGTGGGCGGTTGGTTGTGCGTGCGTGCGTGCGTGTGTGCGTTCACGTGTGTGTGTGATTGTCTGCACACACATGCATACTTTATTGTGCACCGCGTACTTGTTAGTGCATGCGACCGTTCAATCTTGCGTGAACGCTTTTGTGCGTTTGCTTCTGTGTTCCACTCAAATACAAAAAACAAAACAAAAAAAAACAAACAAAAAACAAACAACCCCAACCATTTGACGTTCTTGGTGCCTCAGGTTGTGCAGATAGGAAATGTCGCTGAAGCTGAGAAAATCCACGGCATGGTCATCGGGCATCAGGAAGGTGAAGGTCATGTTATGCAAATTCAGAAGTTCAGCGTCATAGGGCGGCGGGAGTTGCAACATGTGTTCCAATGAGCGGCTGTAAAATACGTCAATAATGTTTTAGATCAGTCAAGTACATATATATAAGCAGGAAACACAACAACATATTGGCAGGCAACAACAACAAACACAACAACAAGAACAACAACAACCGCAAGAAGAAGAAGAAGAAGAAGAAGAAGAAGAAGAAGAAGAAGAACAACAACAACAACGACGACAACAACAACAACAACAACAACAACAACAACAACAACAACAGCAACAACGACAACAACAACAACACGTACAATCGGAGTTACGATACCTCTTTTTGCCACAAATCATGTACAACAACTGAGAAAAGTGGTTTCTGTCTTCAACATTTACCAATTCTGGAATGGGTGATCTAAGCAGGTACGCCAACTATGTTCAGAACTCAAGGCATGAAACTTCAAAGCACCACTCCCTTTAGCCTTTCTCACCGCCAAAACTTTGATATTTATACTTTTTTGTCACAGTGACCTTCTATATCTATATACGACTAGTGTCTGTCTGTGTGTCTGTGTGTCTGTGTGTGTGTCTGTCTGTCTGTCACTTCGCGATGCACGGCCAAAGTTCTCGATGGATATGCTTCAAATTCGGTGGGCATATTCAGGTAGACCCCGGACACAATCTGGTCGATGAAAATGTTCAACACGTGCTCTAAGCGCGGCGCGGTGAACCGATTTGGCTTTTTCTGTAGATCCATTCCCAGTAACTCTTCCTTATCTTCTTCGGTGTTTTGCGCGTTTATCTCCCTTCCTTCGTGGGGCGTCAACCACGTCAACACATGCTCCGTCTCGCGATCCACCCGGCGAAGCGGGTAATCATCTAGTTCACAATACCACACGAAATCAATTAGTTTGCACACCAATGTCTGAAGAAATACTGACTGAAAAAAATCTTTGAAAGGCACAGGCATTCCTATTCAAACGATTTTGTCTCACCATCTCAGACATGGACTATGACAACCCCCTCCACTTGGAGACACAGCAACAATCAACATCATCACTGACTGTGTCCTGTGCAAAGTGAGTCTTTTTATGAATTAATTTCACAGATTGCGAGTTGTGTTTTTCGAGGAATTACTTCTGGAGAAATTTCCCCTCTGCTAAGAAAGCACCCAGGCGTGTGTGTGTGTGTGTGTGTGTGTGTGTGTGTGTGTGTGTGTGTGTGTGTGTGTGTCTGTCTGTCTGTCTGCCTGTTCTCTCTCTCTCTCTCTCTCTCTCTCTCTCTCTCTCTCTCTCTCTCTCTCTCTCTTCCCATGTTTTTTTTATTGAAGGTGGGGGGGGGGGGGGGGGGGTTGGGGTGGGGAGGGAGGTTAATTTGGCTATAAAGACTGACCTAATGGAAGGCTCCCTCTTGAGTCTCTCCAGAATGGTTAAAGGGGAGTAATTCAGGAAGCCGTCGATGACGTAGATGACGCCATTAGTACAGCCGTAAGCACGACCGATGACGTCAAGAATCTGAAGGTCGTAACCCCCATCCACGAAGACACCTTAAACATAATCCATCAATAAAGTAAATAAAAAAAATAAAAAAATAAAAATATATAAAAAAAACCCACCCTTCAGAATTTTCAAGTTGATGCTAGCTACGACTAAGCAAACAATCCAGCATGGTAAAGGAAGACAGAAATGAATAAATAAATAAAAATAACTAATACATTTACGAGAAATCGAGCTCAAACCAAAACCAAGAATAACAAAAACAGACACACACACACACGCACGCACACACACACACACACACACACACACACACACACACACACACACACACGCACACACACACACGCACATGTATACACACTCACACACACACTGACACACGCACGCACGCACACACACACACACACACACACACACACACACACACACACACACACACACACACACACATCCCCCTCACACTTACAACTGCTACTTTATAATCCAGAACAGAATCATGTGACACCTACCGTCGTCAGTTCTGGTGATGGTGAAGGACACGTTGAAGGTACTCTTGGACACAATGTAGTTCTCGTCGGGGAACTGACCCAGGAACACATCGTCCATTCGCACTTGTGGCAACGTGTGTCCGAAGTAAAGCTGCAGCAAAATAAAGTAGATGATAAATGTGCTTGTTCTTATCGCCAAATAAAAAAAAAATGTGCGCGACCAACCCCCCCCCCCCCCAAAAAAAAAAAACCCCACCCCAGAAACTCAAAAGTAAACCAAGCTCAGGAAAATCCAGTTTATGTCTCTCTTTAACAATTAGCAAACAATTAACTGATTTTTTTTAATTCAAGAAGAGAATTTAAACAAGTTTCAAAAGCAGTCAGAAGAGACATTTAACAAGCAGGTAATCTGATTATATCAAAGAGTATATTTTGATAGTTCTATATTTCAAAAGCTTTTTCAGAGAAAATATTTTGCACGGAAGACTTGAACATGTGGAATATTCGGAGTACATTTTGAAATGTCTGAATTGAACGATTTTTTGCTAAAGACTCACGCGTCTCAAAACGTTGGGATCAGCCTGCATCATCATCATTTGATCTGACGTCACTGTGCGTAAATAGCGTGATGACGGAATGAAGAGTGTGACGTTGCGGTCCTCGGCCTCTACAGCAATCTTATATTCGGCTAAATCCGACATCAGCTCGTGGAACGGCCTGCAATCGAGAACGTGACATAGATTGTGTTGATATAATCTAATAACATATGGGATGCAGTACACGTGGTACAACTATTGATGGATCTTATTTGCCTCTGTATAACACCTACAGACCCCCCCTCCCCCTCCACCCCCATTTAAACTCTAACTCTCGTATAAAAACAGACACAGAAACAAACAGACAGAAACAGGCTCAACAAGAAATTCCTCTGATAGGAAAAACACCCCCGTCAAGGGAAATAACCTTCTCAGTTGGTGGCAGTGAGAATGGTTATTTCCCTTTGACCAACGGGGGTGTCCGTCTATAAGTCGTTGTATAATTTTAATCCACCAATACCTCCCTAACCGTGTGTTTGACTGGTCCCAATTTTTGTAAGGACCGTCTCATGAATGTATAGAACCTGTTCACCAAGTTTGGTGACGATCGGTCCGTTCATTCTTGAGATCTACTTGCGAACACAAACACCGCCACAAACACACAAACACATCGAGTGAAACCTATACACACCCCTATACCGGGGGTGTAAAAACACACACGACACACGGAGACAGAGAGAGGCAGACACGCACATGGGCACGGACAGACAAACACAATCAAATACTCAAAGACACGGACATAGAGGCGGACAGATACACAACACAGACAGACTGACTGACACACAAACCAAGACTGGCAGACTGACAGACAGACACTGCCACACAAACATCTCCGCACACACATTCTCTCTCTCTCTCTCTCTCTCTCTCTCTCTCTCTCTCTCTCTCTCTCTCTCTCTCTCTCTCTCTCTCTCTCTCTCTCTCTCTCTCTCTCTCTCAAACGGATAGAATCGAAACTCATTCTTCCACAAAATAATTAAATCTTACTTCAGTTCGTCCATCGTGCTCAGCAAATGGGCCACATTATGGTAAGGTATGAAAAGCAGTCGGTTAATGATATGCACGTGACCGTTGACTGCGGGAATGTCGGAGGTCACCACTTCCGCCCACAAATTGTTGTTGATGACGTAACCTGCAAATGAGAAAAATAGTACGCTAAAAACAAAAACCAGACCAACTTTTATTTGACAGTGCAGTTGAGGAAACCTAGTTTTCTGGAAATGTTTGACAATTAGAACTTTATTGTCATCATAAACTAACAAATAAAAACAGACAGATTATAACAATCAAAATGAGATTCTTTCCATCTGTAAAAAAACAAAACAAAAACAACAACAACAACAACAAAACGGTCAGTAATTGTCTATTATCCACAGAAACAAATGATTGCGAACTAGTCTAGATGTAAAAAAAAAAAAAAAAAAAAGAAAGTCCAACTGACGTTTTCCATTTTTGGTCAAGACGTAGATGAAGTTGTGTATGGCGGTCAGTTTCTCCCCTTCTGGAATGTCCGCCATGTAGCGTAGCTCGTTGGGTACCACGTGTGCACGGAGTATCTACGAATAGAAAGAGAACAACGATGAACATAGTCGGCCAAAGGACGGGCAGACAGACCTGCAGACAGACAGTCAGACTGGCCCATGCGCCATTACCGTAAAATCCCTATCAAACGCCCAGTATCTAGCAAACGCCCACCCCCCACTTTTGGCCAAAAGTTGTGCAGAGGGGTCACTACCAAGCAAACGCCCACCCCTTGTTTGCTTTAACAAAAATGTGTTTTAAGACAGTCGGCCTCCTTTATCTACGATGTGTGCACACTGTTCGATGGTTCGCCGGTTTTTTCTTCTTCTATTTTTCCTATCACAGAACGTTGATCTTTATTTGTGTAAACAAACGGTGTGTTTATTTTTCATTAAAATTGCATAAATCACATGTTGTATCACTGTTTTTTCTCGTAAAAATGTGATGACACTTTATCTTGCAAAGGGGTGTATACCTAGCAAACGCCCACCCCCTACTTGTACCCGAAATCAGGGCGTTTGCTAGGGATTTTACGGTAATAGAGTAGTTCGTTGGGTACCACCTGAGCGCTTAGTATATGTGGAAAAGAAGAGAAAAACGATGAACCAAGTCAGATATAGGACGGTCGGACAGACAGACAGACAGACAGACAGACAGACAGACAGACAGACAGACAGATAGACAGACAGAGACAGGGCAATTTACCATGTAGCCTTGATTGTTGGATACCAATTTTAACGCGTAGTATTTTTGGATGAGAGGTACAGAATGATCAACGCAGTCGGAGCACTCAATCAAAGCACGAAAAGGGATACTTTTGACATTGACATTTGATTCATTTTGCAAACATTATTTTAGTTACAATGCAGATGACTAAACAAGGCGGCCTTTTGAGTGGAAAGAGTTAATAGAAATGGACAGAAATACAATGACATGACAATAAAAGTGAATGGAATACGCAGACAATGACTGAAATAAACAGAAACAAATTGAAATGAAAACGAACATGAATTAAATACACAGAAATATAAAGAAAACGCAGATGAAAATGAACTACATACACAGAAAACAACAAGTCGCGTAAGGCGAAAATACAACATTTAGTCAAGCTGTCGAATTCACAGAATGAAACTGAACGCAATGCAATTTTTCAGCAAGACCGTATACTCGTAGCATCGTAAGTCCACCGCTCGTGGCAAAGGCAGTGAAATTGACAAGAAGAGCGGGGTAGTAGTTGCGCTGAGAAGGATAGCACGCTTTTCTGTACCTCTCTTCGTTTTAACTTTCCGAGCGTGTTTTTAATCCAAACATATCATATGTATACTTTTTTTTAATCAGGAACGGACAAGGAATAAGATGAAAGTGTTTTTAAATTGATTTCGAAAATTTAATTTAATTTGATCATAATTTTTATATTTTGAATTTTCAGAGCTTGTTTTTAATCCAAATATAACATATTTATATGTTTTTGGAATCAGAAAATGATGAAGAATAAGATGAACGTAAATTTGAATCGTTTTATAAAAATTTTTTTTTAATAATTTTCCGATTTTTAATGACCAAAGTCATTAATTGATTTTTAAGCCACCAAGCTGAAATGCAATACCGAAGTCCGGCCTTTGTCGAAGATTGCTTGGTCAAAATTTCAATCAATTTGATTGAAAAATGAGGGTGTGACAGTGCCGCCTCAACTTTTACAAAAAGCCGGATATGACGTCATCAAAGGTATTTATCGAAAAAAAGAAAAAAACGTCCGGGGATATCATTTCCAGGAACTCTCATGTCAAATTTCATAAAGATCGGTCCAGTAATTTGGTCTGAATCGCTCTACACACACACACGCACAGACAGACAGACAGACAGACAGACAGACAGACACACACACACACACACACACACACACACACACACACACACACACACACACACACACACACACACATACAACGACCCTCGTCTCGATTCGCCCTCTATGTTAAAACATTTAGTCAAAACTTGACTAAATGTAAAAATGAAAAAGAATAAAGATACACAGAATTATAATCAAAAGAAAACGAAAATTGACGAAATGAATGGAAAGAAAGGGATGCTAACCACTCGTGTTCTGTCAAGCTCCCGCCGAAGCGTGTCGATGGAAGACCAAGGGAGATGACTGAAGGCGTCGTTGTTCGCCACGAACACGGTGAAGTCCCTTGACGTGTCGCTGAAGTTGTACGCGTCATCTCGTAAACTTTCGAACAGCGTTGTCATGTACCTGTTGTTGAAGAGAGAACAAATAACCACAAATGACATTGTTTTCATAATTATTTTTTTTAAAGGAAAACTGACTGAACATTTCCAAGTAAATCCCTTGATTCTTTCTGACACTCATCCATCAGACAAAATGTAGTAATGAACTTTGAAAAGGACAAGTGTTGGGCAGGGGCTCACATCCATGAAAGGTGGCATATGACAAATGTCCTGGACGATGCATAAGTGATAGGACATTTGTCCTGAACAAAAATATATCAATAGGAATTTGTTTGAGACAAAACGTAAATTAAAACGATAAAAAACGCGAATAGGGGCAACTGTCAACCGACTTGGAGCATTTAGAGTTGCAACCCTTGGAAGCTCTTCTCTATAAAAAGCACATACAGCCTCCCCAAGTTTCGTCTGCTTGGAGAGACACATCGCTTCGCAAAACATCGATAACATAGCAAATTGGAAAGTACTGACAATGTCCAGATCAAATGACAATGACCACTTTGCGACAAAAACAATAGGACATATATCCTCTTGCATAAACAACGTATAGGACATTTGGAAAAAAATATCCGTGTATGTCCGATGTCCGACGTGGATGTGAGCCCCTGGTTGGGTTTGACAAAGAGGCGGTTATCAAGGGCTGTTCACATGGCAGTCGATGTACAACCGACTTTCCCCCAACTTTCTAGCGATTGTTGTCAGAACTAAGTTAGCTGAAAGTCGCTGCTTTTGTGAACACCACTAACGCTCAGAATAGTCTTAAGCCGCCAACGATTGTCAGCACATTCGGGCATGTCCATTCGCAGTCCTTGTTTTCTGGCTCGACCTTAATAACCCAATCGGGAAGCGCAATAAGAAAGCTTGCCAAAAGTAGCTTGCAAATCGCCGAGGAGTCGATCAGCGTTCAACTGAGTTTTCAAGTCGCTGCTAAAACTAAATCGGAACTTAAATCGCCGGGGCCATTCACATGGGACACTCTTCGCCGGTCTCAGCGACTCCTATAGTTAACAGTTAGCGAAAAGACCACCATTTGAACGGCACTTTACTTTAAAAAGCTAGTATAACAATTTAAAGGCACAGAATCAGCAAAGAAGAAGTGTTAGTAATTGAAACGTTTAGTTTTTGACAAAACAAGACAAATTTGATTTTTATCGTTGACAAAATGTCTTGTGTTGTGAAAAGTGAAACGTTCCAATAACTGACTTTAAAAAAAAATTGTTTAAAATGTTTATCTTTTTTATTCTGGATTTTGGAATGTTAGCAGTACGTATTTTTTTTTTTTTTTGGGGGGGGGGGTAGGGGGGGGGGGGATTTTTTGTAAAGGCACAAGTTCTTCTCGCGTACACCATCACGTTAACCGCCACAGACCTGGCCAGACGTTCACATGGAAAAAGACCATCCCTCCACTTGGTCACATACCAAAAAAAAAGAAGAAAACAACACATTCCCCCGAAAGCGGCGTATGGCTCCCTATAAATGGCGGGGTAAAAAACGTATTATACACGTAAAAACCCACTCGTGCAAAAACACACAAAGTACGTGGTAGTTTCAACCCAGGAACGCAGAACAAGCAGAAGAAGAAGAAGAAGAAGAAGAAGAAGAAGAAGAAGAAGAAGAAGAAGAAAACAACAGAAAAATAACATAAGACAAAACAAAACAAACAACAAAAAAAACCACACACAAACACCAGACAGACAAGCAAACAAACAAAACAAACAAACAAACAAAAACAAACAAAAAAACCCAAACACATTGTATTACTTGAGCTCTGGTCGCCTCTTCAGCTCATCAGCGATGGTACGCGTGGGCAGATGAAGAATTTCATCAATGATAAATATGACGCCATTGGAACACCAAACGTCCTTGACCGTCACTTTTGCTGTCACGTGACTGCCCCTGACGTACAAATCTGCACGGAAAAAGTGTGTGTGGGGTAAAGTTATGGTGACCAGGATAGAGACAGAACACGTGATGTGAGATTGATGATTACATGCGATTACCAGGAACATGGTCTCAATTAAATAATCAAATTACGAGCTAGTCGAAACCATACTGATTGCTCTTGCTGCAACAAAAACATATCTTCAGCATTGGTCTTACGCCACATGACAATCTCTGTGGTCTACACAACTTGATGTACGACAAAAACACAAAAACGTGTGAAAAACAGGCATTTTCGTCACATAACGTACTCTTGTTGGTAGTCTAGACCTTCGAAAGTCATTTCAATAACATTTTAAGGTAGTCCAGCCATTCTGTGACGTGGTGCGCCAGATATTGTGAGAAGGGTCTGGCTGCCCAACCTACCTTCGCTCGCGATCCTGAGCAAGTGAAAAAACAGCGACTATCCACAACCGGAATACGTCGCTCCCAACGGATATGGTGCGGAACAGTTCTATGACGGCTTTCTAGTGCCAAAACCTCATAATTGTAATTATCAAGGGAAAATTAGTCATTTTCCCTTGATAATTACCATTTTCACGTGTGTATTACTAATTTTCCCGGGAAAATTACTAATTTTCCCGGAATAATTACTAACTTTCATTTGTTAATTACTAATTTTTAGTTTTGGTTTAAACAAGTTTATTTAGTAAATTCCATTGGTACTATTACCGCATACATGAAATAAGGAACATGGAGCACAACAAGCTAAGCTTATGAGCGTACTCTTAAAAGCAAATGAAATTTGGCGGACGATTTTAATATAACAAATTTGAAATAATGTCAAAATAATAATGGTAAATTATGGTAGACAAACATGTAACAATAAAAGGAAAAAAAAACCAACAAAAGAACAGCAAACAAAAAAACAATGCTAAACTAACAACAGTACTCACACGCGCTCGCACACTCACTCGCACACACACGCATACAATGACTTCCACATGGTTGAAAATAGAATACTACCAGAACAAGGAAATGTAAACAGTACTGCACATGGTGGATGAGATAAATGCATTCATTATTCAAAACGTTTGCTTAATAAGATAAACCTGAATAACTGGTCAAATATCAATGCATTTTCGCTGTCTGACTTGTCTCTATTGCCATACAGAAAATCATCAGCGGTTAGCAAATCATAGTTGGGCAGTGTTGACAAGGTGACTTCACGTATTTGAAGAGATAAGGGGCAATGAAAAATATAGTGCTCCGCATTTTCAACAGGATAACCACAAGTGCATGACGGGTCGGGAATTAAATGTCTGTCAAATAGATCACTATTTAGATTGCTGATCCTCAATCTCAGTCTGCAATGGATAATTTCTGATTTTCGATCAGATGTGTATCTATACGAGGGAACAACAGAATCATCAGAACTAATACGTTTTTTAAATAACCCAATAGAATCAAGTTGTTTTACAGTTTCTGGAAGCTCATTCCACAGGGAAGTCGAAGACAGAAAAAATGACTTTTTATACAATTCAGTTCGAGAGTGGGGAGTCTGTCTGTCAAGTGGTCTTCGTCTATGGTAAGGGTTCACAGAAGCAACGAGAGGAGGCAGACGTTCTAGTAAGTATGGTGGCACGCGTGCATTAACTAATTTGAAATACAAAATCAATTTGTGTCTTTTTCGCCTCTCCTTCAGTGTTGTAAATCCTGATTCATCGTACAATTTTTGGTGACTCGTGCCACGAACTGCACCTATAATGGTTCTTATGGCATCAAGATGCAAGTTTTCTAATAAAGTAGCTAATCTGTCAGAACAGTTATCCCAAATGACGTCAGAAAAATCAAAATGGGGAATAATAAAAGATTTATACATAAGTTCAAGTGCCTTTCGGCTAAGGCGATACTTATAGGACCGAAAACATGAGAGAAGAACACGTATTTTTAGTTTTGGCTCACTTCCTGATGGATTGCTAGTGCCAAAACTAAAAATTAGTAATTTTCCCGTGAAAATGAGTAACTAACAGGTGAAAACAGTAACTGACAGCGTTAATTAGTAATTATCACGTGATAATGGGTAACCCCAGGTTTTGGCACTAGTAAGCCGTCATAGGGCTTACTAGTGCCAAAACCTCATAATTGTAATTGATAATTACCATTTTCACGTGTTAATTACTAATTTTCCCGGGAAAATTACTAACTTTCACCTGTTAATTACTAATTTTTAGTTTTGGCTCACTTCCTGACGGATTGCTAGTGCCAAAACTAAAAATTAGTCATTTTCCCGTGAAAATTACTAATTATCCCGTGAAAATGAGTAACTAACGAGTGAAAACAGTAACTGACAGCGTTAATTAGTAATTATCACGTGATAATGGATAACCCCAGGTTTTGGCACTAGTAAGCCGTCATACAGTTCCCTACCCGGGGGTGATAGTAGACACAATTCCTTACCTTTACTTTCCGGGTCCATAGTGACCGTGAGCTTCGTTCCGGCCAGCGTGTTCAGTATCACTGGGGGCTGTATTCTGTGTGTGCTGAGTCCAGTCAGTGAAATGTGACCCAGTAAAGCCTGACAAATATTCATAAATCAATGAAACAATCAACCAATCAACCAATCAACCAATCGGTTGATCAATCTGTCCATTAATCTATCCATTAATCTACCCATAAATCCATCCATAAGTCTATCCATAAATCTATCCATACATCTATCCATTAATCTATCCATTAATCTATCCATTAATCTATCCATTAAACTATCCATACATCTATCCATTAATCTATCCATTAATCTATTCATCTATCCATCCATCCAATACCCAATAATGACTAGATGTTAATATAGCCACTTTGGCTAATTTACTGTGCGTTCAGTCCGATCAGAGAAGTTTATTCCACAAACATTTGAATGGATAACCAACCAACCAACCAACCAACAAAGCAGCCAGGAAAACATCTGACTGTTCCTTTACTTTGTTCTAATTCTGCATCCCCTATTTGTTTGAAATCTGCAACTGCTGCACATTTTATGTCTGTGTTTATTTGATATCGATCAAAATCAAATTTCTCTCTGTCTCTCTCCCTACCCCCATCTCTCTCTCTCTCTCTCCCTCTCTCTCTCTCCCTCTCTCTCCCTCCCTCTCTCTCTCCCTCTCTCTCTCTCTGTGTCTCTCTCTCTCTCTCTCTCTCCCTCTCTCTCTCTCTCTCTCCCTCTCCCTCTCTCTCTCTCTCTCTCTCTCTCTCTCTTTCTCTCTCACTTGTCATCATTCCCCTCCTTCATATCTCCTTGTGGCATTTCTCTCTCCAGAGTTTTATTTTTTTGCAATAAAGGAATGTAATCATCGTTCTGACACTTCCGTTTCTTATTTCGTAATGGGCTGTCCAGTTGTTGCATGAATTTCATGAATCTCTAACAGTGCTGCAATCCGATACATGTATCATTCTCCCAGTTTTGTAACTGGAAACTGGGAAAATGGATTAGTTCTATGAATTTATATGTCGTTGACATCTTTCCCACAGACTCATTTTTTTCTGGACTTTATTTACACGCATGCTGTTTTAATTCTTCTCTTTTGGAGTATGTCTATTTTACCCTATAATGTATTCACTCATTCTCCTAGCTGTTGTTTCAAACTCTTTTCGTCCGTGAAATGACATACGCTTTTTTAGAATCTTCTACATTTTTACCGTGAAAGAACTAAACGAAACTAGTTTAGCATGACTCCTGCCATGTAAACTGAGAAAGTGAACAAACGTGCATCGGTCATGGATAGCCACATAGGCTGGCTGGAGTGACGATCATAATAATAGCCAACCACCACCCCTTTTACCCTTTTACCCTTAATACATTTTCTCTCTAACCGTCCTTCTTTGTTTCTTTGTTTCTTTTTCTCTCTCTCCCCCCTCTCTCTCTCTCTCTTTCTCTCTCTCTCTCTCTCTCTTTCTCTCTCTCTTTCTCTCTCCCCCTCTCTCTCTCTCTCTCTCCCCCTCTCTCTCTCTCTCTCTCTCTCTCTCTCTCTCTCTCTCTCTCTCTCGGTAATCACTTTCCCATCTACCATCTTCTGTCTTCCTACCCCTCTCTGTGTGTCTAGGGTGGGTGGGTGTCGATTTAGGTGGGTGGGTGGGTGTCGATTTAGGTGGGTGCAAGCGGCGACATGGTTATGTTGTTGTCATTATTGGTAGCGGTCGGAAGCGAGGATATCACCGCTCCTTCTACCCCTGATAACAATTTCTGTTCACTTTGACTGTTTCCCCTGTTTGCTTATGTGTCGGCTTGCTTGCTTGCTTGTTTGTATGTTTTGTTTGTTTGTCAACTTACGCTATACACCTGGTCCCGTGAATCCCGAAGCAGAGCGGCCACGTGACTGGACGCACGTGACATGGCGTCATCACTGGCCAGGAAGACTGTGACGTGATTCGTCTCTGACGACAGAATGTCCTCCACGTCATCAAAGTTTTGCGTCAGCGTCTTCATCTCACTGAAACAATATATTTTTATTTAAATTTTTTTAATTGTTTTTATTTTTTTAAACACTCCAGTTCGGTTCACCATTTTTCTCTCTCTGTCTAATCTGACAGGTAGGCTACATATTTCGCAGAAATTCATATCGGTTTACTGTGAATATCGCTTTGACAGTGCTCTGAAAAGCGCTTGTTTGTTAAACGAACAATGCATTATCGCCTTGAGGTGAGATATTATGTGCGAGTTATAAATTCTCGTATTATTATCCCGAACTCTCGCCCTATCTCTCTCCCCTATCTCTCTCTATCTCTCTCTCTCTATCCCCTCTTCTTTTCTGTTTCTATCGTTCTCTCTCTCACTCTCTCTCTATTTCTCTCTCTCTCTCTCTCTTCCCCTCTCTCTCCCCCCCCATCCCCCCCTCTCTCTCTTTCTCTCTCTCTCTCTCTCTCTCTCTCTCTTTCTCTCTCTCTCTCTCTCTCTCTCTCTTCCCCTCTCTTCCCCTCTCTCTTTCCTTCTCTCTCTTCCCCTCTCTCTCTCCCCCCATCCCCCCTCTCTCTCTCTTTCTCTCTCTCTCTTCCCCTCTCTTCCCCTCTCTCTTTCCTTCTCTCTATTCCCCTCTCTCTCTCCCCCCATCCCCCCTCTCTCTCTCTTTCTCTCTCTCTCTCTCTCTCTCTCTCTCTTCCCCTCTCTTCCCCTCTCTCTTTCCTTCTCTCTCTTCCCCTCTCTCTCTCCCCCACCCCCCCTCTCTCTCTCTTTCTCTCTCTCTCTCTCTCTCTCTCTCTCTCTCTCTCTCTCTCTCTCTCTCTCTCTCTCTCTCTCTTCCCCTCTCCCTTTCTCTCTCCGCCCCCTCTCACCTCAGCATAGGTATGCCGGACATGGCTTCCCAGACCGTATAATTGTTGACGTAGAGCACAGTATCGATGACGTGAACAATTCCGTTTGTCACGCCCAGGTCTCGCTCCGTCACGTGTGATCTCAGCTGACCCCATTCCAAGTACACCTCTGAGAAAAAAAACACGGATTTTTTTATTATTTTTATTTTTATTTTTTGCAGCATTAGAATTACAGCATGCAACAGAGTGGTATAGAGCTTTCTCTTTTTTTTGGAATGTCTGTACATGTCCCTGTTGCTTTTTTTGGTTTTTGTATTTCTCTCTCTCTTTCTGTTTTTATGTACCTCTCTGTCTGTCTGTCTGTGTCTCTCTCTCTCAATTTTTTATTATATTTAAATCAACAAGAAAGAAAGCTACCTCAAATAAGCATGCATCTAAAAGCTCTAAACACGTATTTTGCTCGTCGTTAATTTGGGGATGGAATCGACGTTGGGATCTTGTGTCGGCAATGGTCTCTCTGTCTGACGGTGTTAGTCTGTATCGGATTAGACTGCAGCAGAAAAAAAAACAGTCCCTGAATTTACAACGCCAAGTGTAACATAATCGATTGTCTGTCTCATGACAGTAGTATGTATTGTGCGAGAATCTTACACATGCGAGAATCTTACACATGCGAGAATCTTACACGTGCGAGAATCTTACACATGCGAGAATCTTACACATGCGAGAATCTTACACGTGCGAGAATCTTACACATGCGAGAATCTTACACATGCGAAAATCTTACACATGCGAGAATCTTACACATGCGAGAAACTTAAACAGATGAGGATGACTTGAAAGTCGCTTGATCATTTCAACGCTTGTTATTCTCTCAGGTGCCAGGAGAATGGTTCCGATTAACTCTCACTTACTCTATTACACATGTCGTATGCATTTAGAGCGCTTACTTCCCTTTGTGTATCAGTTTTGTTTGTTTGTTTGTTTGTTTGTTTGCTTAACGCCCAGCCGACCACGAAGGGCCATATCAGGGCGGTGCTGCTTTGACATATAACGTGCGCCACACACAAGACAGAAGTCGCAGCACAGGCTTCATGTCTCACCCAGTCACATTATTCTGACACCGGACCAACCAATCCTAGCACTAACCCCATAATGCCAGACGCCAGGCGGAGCAGCCACTAGATTGCCAATTTTAAAGTCTTAGGTATGACCCGACCCACGACCTCCCGATCACGGGGCGGACGCCTTACCACTAGGCCAACCGTGCCGGTTTGTTTATCAGTAGTATTATGCTTTATATACATTGACATGACATGTATAGCTCTTCTCCTCTGTTCCTTGTAGTTTTACGTCAAATGTATTACCTAAAACAAACACACTAAATACAAATAGTGGTATATATGTGACGTCAACCCATCGACGTCATCATTGTTACGTCATCACTACAACATCCAGGCTTACCTTCTCCGTAGCTTTTGATTCGCACGACGTTTTCGTTCATGGTGACGAGTGTGCTTCGTTGTGACAAGCTATCCACATCGTACGTGACGTCATTGATGATATGACCCAACACCACCTGATGACGTCACACACGAAAAAAAGCACAACTTTTTGTTTTAGCACCAAAACATAACAATGAATATGTCATGGAATGTTTGTCGTTGACAAAGCGAAACATTCGCCGGAACGTCGCCCTAGTGGTACGAATGTGGATGGACAGCTGGTTGGTTGCTTGGTGGGTTGTAGATTTTTCAGTAGAGGTTATATGCCGAGTTTCGGTGACTATTAAAAATAATGGTCGAAGTTTGCGGATCATAACAACTGCGAGCTTCTATGTCCTTTTCTGTCTGTTTGTCTGTCTGTCTTTCTGTGTGCAAGTTTGTGTGTGAGTTTGTTCATGTGTGCACTCGCGCCTTTGAGAATGTTCCACAAACATACACAATCCTCAATACAACCAAACACACACACACACACACACAAACACACACACACACACACACACACACACACATACACACACACACACACACACACACAAACACACACATACACACACACGCACACACGCACGCACGCACGCACGCACGCACACATGCACGCGCACGCACACACACACACACACACACACACACACACACACACGCACACACACACGTACACACACTCCTCCACCAGCAACAAAACTCACGCTTCTGAGAAAAGCAGAATCCGTGGAAAACCGCCGTTGGACAGAATCGGGAATCTTGGCAAACGCCAGATCGGAAGGTACGAAGACTGTGAACTCTCGTCCTGTGTTCTTCAGGCTGTTTAGAGTCTCTGCTGGAAGCTGCGCCATCAGACTGGCCATTTTTCTGTGGAGAAAGAGAGATAAGATTAAATGAGGTGGGGTGAGATGAGGTGAGGTGAGATGAGATGAGATGAGATGAGATCGTTCTGAGCTCTTCAGGCTGATCAGAGTCTCTGCTGGAAGCTGCGCCATCAGACTGGCCATTTTTTCTGTGGAGGGAGAGAGATAAGATAAGATGAGATGAAATGAGGTGAGGTGAGGTGAGATGGGAGGGAAGGGGACGGGACGGGACGGGATGAGATGAGATGAGATGAGATGAGATGAGATGGGATTGGATTGCATTGCATTGGATGAGATGAAGTGAGATGAGATGAAGTGAGATGAGATAAGATAGATCGTTCTGTGCGTCTTGTTTTGTTCAAATTCAGGAATGGCCAAATCTCAAACTTTTAACTCGCCAGTGGGCGAGTAAGGTCAAGAAAGTCACTAGCCCGGCAGACATTTCGCTGGCCCTGGCAGTTGATCTGCAATGCTTTTTGGCTTTAAAACTCGACATTACAACCTAAGGTTGCATTTGACCAGGATTTTCATTGGCCAGCCGGGCGAGTTGCCAGGCGGTTTCTACAAGCCCGGCGGATTTTTTACTCGCCCCTGGCGATCGGGCAGTCCATTTGGCCATCCGTGAAATGCCTTTCCATTCTCGCTTTTTGAATCTTGCACATACCTTGTATTGGGCAAGTTCGACACCATTTGTATGACGTCACGGTAGACGTAATAGAGGAGATTGTCGATGACGTGAAGCACCCCGTTCGCCACGGGTATGTTGGGCTGCACGACGCGAGCTCTCACCCGACCGTTCGACACGTACACTGAAAGAGAAGCAGTTTCACAAATTATAATTATCATTCAATTTAATTGGAAAGGCCACCAAATAAAGCAATACGTGTGTGTTCTTGGCCCTATCTTCCAACATTTATTTACCATTTAAATCAAACATGGGCGAATAGGACGATAGTGTTTGCGTTCGGCATGGATTGAAACCCGCGAAAGATTGCCTACATTGGTTTTTTTTAATGCACACACAAACACACACACAGACAAACACACACACACACACACACACACACACACACACACACACACACACACACACACACACACACACACACACACACACACACACACACACACACACACACTAAAAACAACAAACTAAAGGAAACAAAAAACTACACAAAAGAACACCTTTCAACACATCCGCTGTAAACCTATATTTCCTTAGGAATTCTTACCATCTCTTCCTTTGCGTGAGAATTTTAGTGTTCCGTGCAAACAGTCCGTGTCATTCAGAATGACGTCACTGGGAAGAAATACGGCGTTGCCCCTGACAACGTGAGCTTCGTATACCTGTACCGAACACAGATGGAAATGTTATTCTAATACAGGTCAAGTTTCACAGACGAGACAGACAGCCTGCAAGACAGACAGACAAACTTACACACACACAGACAGACATACGCACATATACAAATACACACGCATACACATACACACACATCATTACACACACACACACGTACACACACACACACACACACACACACACACACACACACACACACACACACACACACACATACGCGAGCGCCTGCATAACCACACTTGCGCTAACACAGACAGAGACAGATACAAAGACACAGACACACACACACAAACAAAAACACACACGCACACACACACACACACACACACACACACACACACACACACACACACACACACACACACACACACATGCACACACACACACACACACACACACACACAAACACACACACAAACACACACATAAACACACATACACACACACACACACACACACTCACACACGCATACACACATACACACATACACACATACAAACACACAAACTCTACCCACAATCCCCACCCCCATCCCATCCCCCTCATGGGCCCCCCGGCACACACACACACACACACACACACACACACACACACACACACACACACACACACACACACACACACACACACACATGCACTCAAACAATCCCCCAAAAGCATTTACACTCACAATTCTGAGTAGCGTCCAGTTCTGAAACAGCGGCGTCTGACCATAGTCCGGCATGATTGTTATGTACGAGTCGTTGGGGGAGAATGACGTAAACAACATGTCCGACCGGTTGGTCTCCACCGTCAGATCTGGAACGACTGCTCTGGCAAAATATATAGACCTGAAACAACAACATTATACGTTATTTATGTTAAACGGATCGATATAGTCATGGTTCTACGAGACCTGTGTCAAATGTCACATTTTGGTCAAAAATACAAATCATATTATGCAATCACTGTCGGCGTTAATCAGAAAAAGGCATTCAAAGGTCCTGGGCCTTGTACGCTGTGGTCCCCTATTTGAGAACCCCTAATAAAGGATGACCCCCCCCAAAACAAATTTGACACCCTCAAACATGCAAATAACTCTCACATGGGTTCAGAGAAATACTTCATAATTGGTGTACATTAGCTTCAAATATGGGATGATAATTTCAAACAGTTTCAAGCATGTAAGTCAAGTGGTTTGTTTTTTACGCTTTCAACAAAATATTTGATTCAATAGAAGCAAGAGTTTTCTCTTTTTCAAAGCCCATACGAACACAGGAGAGTTATTTCCGAGCATGGTCTATTTCCACCCCATCCCGGGCCACACATCTCACACACACCTTTTCAGTTTCACTCTTTGTTGCGTTCTTTTTAAAACATTTTTAATCAAAGTTGAAAATCGCAAGGATTCCTTACTCATTAATACAAGGACAGCACACACACATATGTTAACTTTTGTTTGTTTGTTTGTTTGTTTGTTTGTTTGTTTGCTTAATTAACGCCCAGCCGACCACGAAGGGCCATATCAGGGCGGTGCTGCTTTGACATATAACGTGCGCCACACACAAGACAAAAGTCACAGCACAGGCTTCATGTCTCACCCAGTCACATTATTCTGACACCGGACCAACCAGCACTAACCCCATAATGCCAGACGCCAGGCGGAGCAGCCACTAGGTTGCCAATTTTAAAGTCTTAGGTATGACCCGGCCGGGGTTCGAACCCACGACCTCGTCCCGATCACGGGGCGGACGCCTTACCACTAGGCCAACCGTGCCGGTGTAAAAACATTAACTTAGGCTGTCAGCACTGTCACGTCAAACACTCAAAAAAAAGCATCAGCTGAGTAAAGGGAAATAACTCAGTTTGCAAACACCTAAGCTCCTTATATGGTATGGATCTGGCAACACTAAAACGACACTAATTAGGTATTCAAAAGACACCCAAACGGTAACTCTATTGCATCCATTTAACACCCATTTTTTTCCGAGGTTTCATTTTGGTATCAAATAAGTGTTAATTTAAATAATTTATTCAAGGATTATTTGGTACCAAAACAGACCCAAAACTGTACTTATGGTTAAACGGGGATGTTAGCTTTTTGTCTATGGAGGTTTTTTCAGGACTGGCAAAACAACACATTCAAAGAAAAACAAAAAGCAAAAGCAGCACGGAACCACAACGAGATTAAAAAGAAGATGGACGGAAACATAAAGGGAAGGAACTAGTGCTGCTTTTGCTTTTTACTTCCCTTTGTATTTGTTTGTTTGTAAGTCCTTAAAAACACCCATCGGCGATAATTTGACATTTTGTGTGTGCTGCCTTTGTATTGGTGAGTACAGAATTATTTTGATTTTCAACTTTGATTACAAAAACCTGATGAATGAACGCGAAAAAGAATGAAACTGAAGATCAGTGTGTGTGTGTGTGTTGTTCATACCAACCTACACAGTCATTTTGTCGTTCAGTGTTTAAAAAAAGAAGAAGTTTAATCAGGTTTT
>NC_090260.1:31607222-31613204 GCF_037325665.1 Littorina saxatilis | reverse complement strand
CGTCTCAAAACGTTGGGGTCAGCTTGCATCATCATCATTTGATCTGACGTCACTGTGCGTAAATAGCGTGATGACGGAATGAAGAGTGTGACGTTGCGGTCCTCGGCCTCTACAGCAATCTTATATTCGGCTAAATCCGACATCAGCTCGTGGAACGGCCTGCAATCGAGAAAGTGACATAGATTGTGTTGATATAATCTAATATTGCTATTTCATATGTTACGGGGATTTCCATTGGTCAATTGGGCAAAACTGAGCTCAGTGCAAAAGTGATATCGACGACATTTCCGTCGATATCAGTTTTGATATCGACGACCTCGTTATTGCTTCCCCACTTCAAAAACAAAAACACCTGAATTTAAAAACAAACAAATATATATGAAAATGTAATGATCCCAGAATTTAGTTGAGCAAGTGACTAAAGACTTTTTGAAAGAAAAGACATTTTTAAATACTGAAAAGTACAAGAAAAGAGTGAACAAAAAGAAATAATAATCAGAGGGAGGGATATGGAACAGCCAAAACTGAGACAAATACTTTTGTAATTTCTTTACAAAATACAAAATGTCCAGAGAATTAGCAATATATCTAACATTGACTGACTGTGTGACGATATCTTCTGCTATTGGTCTGTTTCGACAGTGGTATCAAAATCTCGACCTCCGGTCTCGATTTTGATATCACTGTCTCAACAGGCCATAGCAGAAGATATCATCACACAGTCCGTCAATATTGGGTAATAACATGTGCGATGCAGGACACGTGGTACAACTATTGATGGATCTTATTTGCCTCTGTATAACACCTACAGACCCCTCCCCCCCCCCCCCTCCGTCCCCCTTTAAACTCTAACTCTCGTATAAAAACAGACACAGAAACAAACAGACAGAAACAGGCTCAACAAGAAATTCCTACGAGGTAGGAAAAACACCCCCGTTGGTCAAAGGGAAATAACCATTCTCACTGCACCCATTCTCACTGCCACCAACTGAGAAGGTTATTTCCCTTTGACCATTAATATGTCCCTCTATAAGTCCTTGTAGAATCTTAATCCACCAATAACTCCCTAACCGTGTGTTTGACTGGTCCCAATTTTTGTAAGGACCGTCTCAGGAATGTATAGAACCTGTTCACCAAGTTTGGTGACGATCGGTCCGTTCATTCTTGAGATCTATATGCGAACACAAACACACAAACACACAAACAAACAAACAAACAAACAAACACATCGACCGAATCCTATACACACCCCTATACCGGGGGTGTAACAAACACACACGACACACGGAGACAGAGAGAGGCAGACACGCGCATGGGCACGGACAGACACACACAATCAAACACGCAAAGACACAGACATAGAGGCGGACAGATACACAACACAGACAGACTGACTGACACACAAACCAAGACTGGCAGACTGACAGACAGACACTGCCACACAAACATCTCCGCACACACATTCTCTCTCTCTCTCTCTCTCTCTCTCTCTCTCTCTCTCTCTCTCTCTCTCCTCTCTCTCTCTCTCTCTCTCTCTCTCTCTCTCTCTCTCTCTCTCTCTCTCTCTCTCTCTCTCTCTCTCTCTCTCAAACGGAAAGAATCGAAACTCATTCTTCCACAAAATAATTAAATCTTACTTCAGTTCGTCCATCGTGCTCAGCAAATGGGCCACATTATGGTAAGGTATGAACAGCAGTCGGTTAATGATATGCACGTGACCGTTGACTGCGGGAATGTCGGAGGTCACCACTTCCGCCCACAAATTGTTGTTGATGACGTAACCTGCAAATGAGAAAAATAGTACGCTAAAAACAAAAACCAGACCAACTTTTATTTGACAGTGCAGTTGAGGAAACCTAGTTTTCTGGAAATGTTTGACAATTAGAACTTTATTGTCATGCATATACTAACAAATAAAAACAGACAGATTATAACAATCAAAATGAGATTCTTTCCATCTGTAAAAAAACAAAACAAAAACAACAACAACAACAAAACGGTCAGTAATTGTCTATTATCCACAGAAACAAATGATTGCGAACTAGTCTAGATGTAAAAAAAAAAAAAAAAAAAAAAAAAAAAAAAGTCCAACTGACGTTTTCCATTTTTGGTCAAGACGTAGATGAAGTTGTGTATGGCGGTCAGTTTCTCCCCTTCTGGAATTTCCGCCATGTAGCGTAGCTCGTTGGGTACCACGTGTGCACGGAGTATCTATAAATAGGAAGAGAACAACGATGAACATAGTCGGCCAAAGGACGGGCAGACAGACCTGCAGACAGACCTGCAGACAGACAGACAGACAGACAGACAGTCAGACAGACAGACAGTCAGACAGACAGTCAGACTGGCCCATGTGCCATTAATAGCGTAGTTCGTTGGGTACCACCTGAGCGCTTACTATATGTGGAATATGGGGCGGGGATATAGCTCAGTTGGTAGCGCGCTGGATTTGTATTCAGTTGGCCGCTGTCAGCGTGAGTTCGATCCCAGGTTCGGCGGAAATTTATTTCACAAAGTCAACTTTGAAAGTTGCAGACTCTCTTCGGTGTCCGAACCTCCCCCCGTAGACACTACATTGGGTGTGCACGTTAAAGATCCCACGATTGACAAAAGGGTCTTTCCTGGCAAAATTGCTTAGGCACAGTTAATAATTGTCTACCTATACCCGTGTCACTTGGAATAATAGGCCGTGAAAGGTAAATATGCGCCGAAATGGCTGCAATCTTCTGGCCGTATAAAATTTCATCTCACACGGCATCACTGCAGAGCGCCTAGAACTGTACCCACGGAATATGCGCGATATAAGACTCATTGATTGATTGATTGATTGAAAAGAAGGGAAAAACGATGAACCAAGTCAGATATAGGACGGTCAGACAGACAGACAGATAGACAGACAGAGCAATTTACCATGTAGCCTTGATTGTTGGATACCAATTTTAACGCGTAGTATTTTTGAATGAGAGGTAAAGAATGATCAACGCAGTCGGAGCACTCAGTCAAAGCACGAAAAGGGATAATTTTGACATTGACATTTGATTCATTCTGCAAACATTATTTTAGTTACAATGCACATGACTAAACAAGGCGGCCTTTTGAGTGGAAAGAGTTAACAGAAATGGACAGAAATACAATGACATGACAATAAAAGTGAATGGAATACGCAGACAATGACTGAAATAAACAGAAACAAATTGAAATAAAACCGAACATGAATTAAATACACAGAAATATAATGAAAACGCAGATGAAAATGCACTACATACACAGAAAACAACAAGTCGCGTAAGGAGAAAATACAACATTTAGTCAAGCTGTCGAACTCACAGAATGAAACTGAACGCAATGCAATTTTTCAGCAAGACCGTATACTCGTAGCATCGTAAGTCCACCGCTCGTGGCAAAGGCAGTGAAATTGACAAGAAGAGCGGGGTAGTTGTTGCGCTGAGAAGGATAGCACGCTTTGCTGTACCTCTCTTTGTTTTAACTTTCCGAGCGTGTTTTTAATCCAAACATATCATATGATCTATATGTTTTTGGAATCAGGAACGGACAAGGAATAAGATGAAAGTGTCTTTAAATTGATTTCGAAAATTTAATTTAATTTGATCATAAATTTTATATGTTTAATTTTCAGAGCTTGTTTTTAATCCAAATATAACATATTTATATGTTTTTGGAATCCAAAAATGATGAAGAATAAAATTTGGATCGTTTTATAAAAAATTTTTTTTTACAATTTTCAGATTTTTAATGACCAAAGTCATTAATTAATTTTTAAGCCACCAAGCTGAAATGCAATACCGAAGTCCGGCCTTTGTCGAAGATTGCTTGGTCAAAATTTCAATCAATTTAATTGAAAAATGAGGGTGTGACAGTACCGCCTTAACTTTTACGAAAAGCCGGATATGACGTCATCAAAGGTATTTATCGAAAAAAAGAAAAAAACGTCCGGGGATATCATTTCCAGGAACTCTCATGTCAAATTTCATAAAGATCGGTCCAGTAATTAATTTTGGTCTGAATCGCTCTACACACACACACGCACAGACAGACAGACACACACACACATACACCACGACCCTCGTCTCGATTCTCCCTCTATGTTAAAACATTTAGTCAAAACTTGACTAAATGTAAAAATGAAAAAGAATAAAGATACACAGAATTATAATCAAAAGAAAACGAAAATTGACGAAATGAATGGAAAGAAAGGGATGCTAACCACTCGTGTTCTATCAAGCTCCCGCCGAAGCGTGTCGATGGAAGACCAAGGGAGATGACTGAAGGCGTCGTTGTTCGCCACGAACACGGTGAAGTCCCTTGACGTGTCGCTGAAGTTGTACGCGTCATCTCGTAAACTTTCGAACAGCGTTGTCATGTACCTGTTGTTGAAGAGAGAACACATAACCACAAATGACATTGTTTTCATAATTATTTTTTTTAAAGGAAAACTGACTGAACATTTCCAAGTAAATCCCTTGATTCTTTCTGACACTCATCCATCAGACAAAATGTAGTAATGAACTTTGAAAAGTTCAAAAGGACAAGTGTTGGGCAGGGGCTCACATCCATGAGAGGTGGCATAGGACAAATGTCCTGGACGATGCAAAAGTGATAGGACATTTGTCCTGAACAAAAATATATCAATAGGAATTTGTTTGAGACAAAACGTAAATTAAAACGATAAAAAAACGCGAATAGGGGCAACTGTCAACCGACTTGGAGCATTTAGAGTTGCAACCCTTGGAAGCTCTTCTCTATAAAAAGCACATACAGCCTCCCCAAGTTTCGTCTGCTTGGAGGGACACATCGCTTCGCAAAACATCGATAAAATAGCAAATCAAACTACTGTAAATTGGAAAGTACTGACAATGTATGGATCAAATGACAATGACCACTTTGTGACAAAAACAATAGGACATGTCCTCTTGCATGAACAATGTATAGGACATTTGGAAAAAAATATCCGTGTATGTCCGATGTCCGACGTGGATGTGAGCCCCTGGTTGGGTTTGACAAAGAGGCGGTTATTAAGGGCTGTTCACATGGCAGATGTACAACCGACTTTCCACCAACTTTCTAGCGATTGTTGTCAGAACTAAGTTAGCTGAAAGTCGCTGCTTTTGTTAACACCACTAACGCTCAGAATAGTCTTAAGCCGCCAACGATTGTCAGCACATTCGGGCATGCCCATTCGCAGTCCTTGTTTTCTGGCTCGACCTTAATAACCCAATCGGGAAGCGCAATAAGAAAGCTTGCCAAAAGTAGCTTACAAATCGCCGAGGAGTCGATCAGCGTTCAACTGAGTTTTCAAGTCGCTGCTAAAACTAAATCGGAACTAAATCGCCGGGGCCATTCACATGGTACACTCTTCGCCGGTCTCAGCGACTCCTAGTTAACAGTTAGCGAAAAGACCACCATTTGAACGGCACTTTACTTTAAAAAGCGAGTATAACAATTTAAAGGCACAGAATCAGCAAAGAAGAAGTGTGTTAGTACCGTAATTGAAACCGGTTTAGTTTTTGACAAAACAAGACAAATTTGATTTTTATCGTTGACAAAATGTCTTGTGTTGTGAAAGGTGAAACTTTCCAATAACTGACTTTATTTTTTAAAAATTGTTTAAAAATTGTATCTTTTTTATTCTGGATTTTGGAATGTTAGCAGTACGTCTTTTTTTTTTTTTTTTTTTTTTTGGTAGGGGGGGGGGGGGGGGGATTTTTGTAAAGGCACAAGTTCTTCTCGCGTACACCATCACGTTAACCGCCACAGACCTGGCCAGACGTTCACATGGAAAAAGACCATCCCTCCACTTGGTCACATACCAACAAAAAAAAGAAGAAAACAACACATTCCCCCGAAAGCGGCGTATGGCTCCCTACTAAATGGTGGATTAAAAAACGTATTATACACGTGAAAACCCACTCGTGCAAAAACACACAAAGTACGTGGTAGTTTCAGCCCAGGAACGCAGAAGAA
>NC_090260.1:31599722-31602222 GCF_037325665.1 Littorina saxatilis | reverse complement strand
TACACACGCGAGAATCTTAAACAGACGAGAATCTTACACGTGCAAGAAACTTACACATGCGAGAATCTTACACATGCGAGAATCTTACACATGCGAAAATCTTACACATGCGAGAATCTTACACGTGCGAGAATTTTACACACGCGAGAATCTTACACATGCGAGAATCTTACACGTGGGAGAATCTTACTGTGACATGCGAGAATCTTACACGTGCGAGAATCTTACACACGCGAGAATCTTACACGTGCGAGAATCTTACACACGCGAGAATCTTACACATGCGAGAATCTTACACGTGCGAGAATCTTACACACGCGAGAATCTTACACGTGCGAGAATCTTACACATGCGAGAATCTTACACGTGCGAGAATCTTACACACGCGAGAATCTTACACATGCGAGAATCTTACACGTGCGAGAATCTTACACACGCGAGAATCTTACACGTGCGAGAATCTTACACATGCGAGAATCTTACACGTGCGAGAATCTTACACATGCGAGAATCTTACACGTGCGAGAATCTTACACAAGCGAGAATCTTACACGTGCGAGAATCTTACACATGCGAGAAACTTACACATGCGAGAATCTTACACGTGCGAGAATCTTACACGTGCGAGAATCTTACACATGCGAGAATCTTACACATGCGAGAATCTTACACATGCGAGAAACTTACACATGCGAGAATCTTACACGTGCGAGAATTTTACACATGCGAGAATCTTACACGTGCGAGAAACTTACACATGAGAAAATTTTACACATGCGAGAAACTTACACATGCGAGAATCTTACACGTGCGAGAATTTTACACACGCGAGAATCTTACACATGAGAGAATCTTACACACGCGAGAATCTTACACACGCGAGAATCTTACACATAAGAGAATCTTACACGTGCGAGAATCTTACACGTGCGAGAATCTTACACATGCGAGAATCTTACACATGCGAGAATCTTACACGTGCGAGAATCTTACACATGCGAGAATCTTACACATGCGAGAATCTTACACGTGCGAGAATCTTACACATGCGAAAATCTTACACATGCGAGAATCTTACACATGCGAGAAACTTAAACAGATGAGGATGACTTGAAAGTCGCTTGATCATTTCAACGCTTGTTATTCTCTCAGGTGCCAGGAGAATGGTTCCGTATAACTCTCACTTACTCTATTACACATGTCGTATGCATTTAGAGCGCTTACTTCCCTTTGTTTATCAGTTTTGTTTGTTTGTTTGTTTGCTTAACGCCCAGCCGACCACGAAGGGCCATATCAGGGCGGTGCTGCTTTGACATATAACGTGCGCCACACACAAGACAGAAGTCGCAGCACAGGTTTCATGTCTCACCCAGTCACATTATTCTGACACAGGACCAACCAGTCCTAGCACTAACCCCATAATGCCAAACACCAGGCGGAGCAGTCACTAGATTGCCAATTTTAAAGTCTTAGGTATGACCCGGCCGGGGTTCGAACCCACGACCTCCCGATCACGGGGCGGACGCCTTACCACTAGGCCAACCGTGCCGGTTTGTTTATCAGTAGTATTATGCTTTATACACATTGACATGACATGTATAGCTCTTCTCCTCTGTTCCTTGTAGTTTTACGTAAAATGTATTACCTAAAACAAACACACTAAATACAAATAGTGGTATATATGTGACGTCAACCCATCGACGTCATCATTGTTACGTCATCACTACAACATCCAGGCTTACCTTCTCCGTAGCTTTTGATTCGCACGACGTTTTCGTTCATGGTGACGAGTGTGCTTCGTTGTGACAAGCTATCCACATCGTACGTGACGTCATTGATGATATGACCCAACACCACCTGATGACGTCACACACGAAAAAAGCACAACTTTTTGTTTTAGCACCAAAACATAACATTGGATATGTCATGGAATGTTTGTCGTTGACAAAGCGAAACATTCCCCGGAACGTCGCCCTGGTGGTACGAATGTGGATGGACAGTTGGTTGGTTGCATGGTGGGTTGTAGATTTTTCAGTAGAGGTTATATGCCGAGTTTCAGTGACTATTAAAAATAATGGTCGAAGTTTGCGGATCATAACAACTGCGAGCTTCTATGTCCTTTTCTGTCTGTTTGTCTGTCTGTCTTTCTGTGTGCAAGTTTGTGTGTGAGTTTGTTCATGTGTTCACTCGCGCCTTTTAGAATGATCCACAAACATACACAATCCTCAATACAACCAAACACACACACACACACACACACACACACACACACACACACACACACACAAACACACACACACACACACACACACACGCACGCACGCATATATGCACGCGCACGCACACACACACACACACACACACACACACACACACACACACACACACACACACACACACACACACACACACACTCCTCCACCAGCAACAAAACTCACGCTTCTGAGAAAAGCAGAATCCGTGGAAAACCGCCGTTGGACTGAATCGGGAATCTTGGCAA
>NC_090260.1:31589722-31594722 GCF_037325665.1 Littorina saxatilis | reverse complement strand
CGGAGTTCGATTCAACTGAGTGATTCCGGCCTCCATTTTGTTTTACACAAACTCATGATGACGTCTGACATAATTTGCTTAGTGACGTGTCTTTTCAGTTGTGCATGATGTGCATGTGGTGATCTACCTGATCTAAATTTAGATCCAAAAATAGGCCAAGACCAGCCGGGTCCGAGTACGAAATTAATTCGTAAAAAAATCGCAGTTCTTGACTCTTTGGGTGCAAGTCAATGAAACTTGGTAGTTCTTCTAACGGATAGCTGCCTGAGGTATGACTAAAAGCCCCAGGGGCTCCGTGCACCTGGATTTGACAAGTTCAGTACCTTTAAAAACACCCATCGGCGATAATTTGACATTTTGTGTGTGCTGTCTTTTGTATTGGTGAGTACAGAATTATTTTGATTTTCAACTTTGATTACAAAAACCTGGTGAATGAACGCGAAAAAGAATGAAACTGAAGATCAGTGTGTGTTTGTGTTGTTCATACCAACCTACACAGTCATTTTGTCGTTTAGTGTTTAAAAAAAGAAGAAGTTTAATCAGGTTTTAAGCGGTCCATCTACTACTGAATGAGTGACTCACGTAAAGGCGAACTGGGTGAGAGGCGGCTCCTCCACGTACGTCGCGAGCGTGGAGCGGTGAGCGACAGGGGCCAGTACTCGGTCAATAAGGTGGATAACTCCGTTGTCACTCTGCAGGTCCGTCTTGACGAGTCGCGCCCCGTTGATTGAGACCAGCTGAAAAGCAAACAAACATGGCCGCCGCCGCTCAAACATGGCTGCTCCGGCGGCAAACAGCATCGGCAAAGGGGAGAGTGTGGTTTGTTGCGAGAGAAATGTTCGAGAGAAATGTTTATTAAGGGTGGGGTGGGATGGGGTGGGGGGTGAGTGGGGTGTGATTGGAGGGGGGGGGGGGGGGCATCTTTTGAAGGATTGTGCGAAGGGTAAGATTAATCAAGTGGGGGCTACGTTCAATGGTTTGTTGCGAGCAAACGTCCGCTAGAAATGTTCAAGGGGGGGATGGGGGTGGGGTGGGCGGCTTCTCAGTTTTGAAGGATTGTGCGGAGGGTGAGATTAACTTCAAGTGAGGGAGCGGGTGGATGAGGAGGGGGGGGGGAGGGGGTGGGAGGGGGGTGATACCAGTTGAAGGACGGTTTCATCAATCACCTACCTGTCTTTGACTGACCGGGGGGTGTGGGGGCAAGAGGGTGTAATATATCGATGTCGTGCCGGTTGACTGCAGAATGTGTGAGTGTGTCTTGGTTTTGAATGGAAATGGAGACTCTCCGGCGTTAATGTGAGTGATACCCCCACACTGCACAGACAATCAACCATGCACGCAAACCCATACACTGATACACCGACACACACACCGACACACACACACGCACGCACGCTAGCATTCACACACACACACACACACACACACATCACATACACGCACGCACGCACGTACGTATTCACGCGCGCAAGCAAGCAAGCTCAGACACACACACACACGCACGCACGCACGCACGCAGGTACGTTTTCACACGCGTGCGCACGCAAGCTCACACTATTCAAAGCTACTGTAATGCACCCCCCCCCCCCCCCCCGACCTCCTTGCACTTTCCTAAAACCTTCTTTTAAGACCGTAAACAAATCTGAAACGGAACCTCATTGACCGGAAACTGTGAGGGCAAAAGGATGTAATACATCGATGTCTTGAAGTATGCGTGTGTCCCCGTTTCGATTGGGCTGGAGACTATAGATAGTATATTGGGCTGGAGACTATAGATAGTATTGGGCTGGAGACTATAGATAGTGATTGGGCTGGAGACTATAGATAGTATATTGGGCTGGAGACTATAGATAGTATATTGAGCTGGAGACTATAGATAGTATATTGGGCTGGATACTATAGATAGTATTGGGCTGGAGACTATAGATAGTATTGGGCTGGAGACTATAGATAGTGTTGGGCTGGAGACTATAGATAGTATTGATGGGCTGGAGACTATAGATAGTATTGGGCTGGAGACTATAGATAGTATTGGGCTGGAGACTATAGATAGTATTGGGCTGGAGACTATAGATAGTATTGGGCTGGAGACTATAGATAGTATATTGGGCTGGATACTATAGATAATATATTGGGCTGGAGACTATAGATAGTATATTGGGCTGGATACTATAGATAGTATTGGGCTGGAGACTATAGATAATATATTGGGCTGGAGACTATAGATAGTATTGGGCTGGAGACTATAGATAGTATTGGGCTGGAGACTATAGATAGTATTGGGCTGGAGACTATAGATAGTATATTGGGCTGGATACTATAGATAGTATTGGGCTGGAGACTATAGATAGTATTGATGGGCTGGAGACTATAGATAGTAGATTGGGCTGGATACTATAGATAGTATTGGGCTGGAGACTATAGATAGTATTGGGCTGGAGACTATAGATAGTATTGGGCTGGAGACTATAGATAGTATATTGGGCTGGATACTATAGATAGTATTGGGCTGGAGACTATAGATAGTATTGGGCTGGATACTATAGATAGTATTTGTCATTGAGTAAGTTCTCTGGTGTTAGTCACATTTAGAGTGGAGATTGAAGGGATGGAGGGAAGGGGGGGGGGGGGTCATGGAGGGAAATAAATATTGAATAAATATTGAATCTATACATATAAGTAAAAGAGAGTGTCTGTCTGTGTGTGTGTGTGTGTGTGTCTGTCTGTGGTCGCCATACCTCTGAGATGGCAAGAGGCAGGAACAAGATAGTGTGCACGTACACTCCCTAGGTGCTGCAGATGTGCACCTGGGTTTTAGTTTCTTGATTCATTGTTTCCTTTTTCAGATTATGGACCTCCCATTTATTGAATACAGCCTATATGGTGCAAGACCAGTTCAGTGCCTACTGTTCACCTGTAGCAAGCACATCATGCCAGTGATATTAGAGACTCGCTATTGCTCCTATGAGGGGAAGAAATGAAGAATGAAAAATTAACTGGACAGTTCCGGAAATTTCTAGAAGGTAAGGGAGATAACTCTTTTTTGTCTGAGGTCGCCATACCTCTGAGATGGCAAGAGGCAGGAACAAGATAGTGTGCACGTACACTCCCTATGTGCCGCAGATGTGCACCTGGGTTTTAGTTTCTTGATTCATTGTTTCCTTTTTCAGATTATGGACCTCCCATTTATTGAATACAGCCTATATGGTGCAAGACCAGTTCAGTGCCTACTGTTCACCTGTAGCAAGCACATCATGCCAGTGATATTAGAGACTCGCTATTGCTCCTATGAGGGGAAGAAATGAAGAAAGAAAAATTAACTGGACAGTTCCGGAAATTTCTAGAAGGTAAGGGAGATAACTCTTTTTTTGTATCCAAACAAAGGAGGTAAAGCTAATGATAATGGGATAGCGAGCGTCTTAAATTGCTACAGGGCTCCGCTTACTCCCGGGCGAAACCGGGCTTAACTGCTAGTATTGAATAAAACACAATGATACAAAAAGGCTTGATGATTTCTGTAAAGCCTATGTTTAGCTATATTTAGGATATTTTTGTGTGAAAATCAAGCAATTCTGTAAGTAAACGTCGGTGTGAAAACCCAGCTTTTCCTTTATATAACAATGAGGATGAAAGTCGCTTGTTCATTTTGTGACAGGGGAGGCTACCGCTCCTTTTACAGCAGACTCTGCACCCGAGTTGTTGGCCTTTAAGTCAACACCCGTGGTTTGTGGAAATCTGTTTGTGATGGGGTCTGGTAGTTTCCGATTGTCAAGTCAAGTCAAGTCAAGTTTTATTATTCCAATAAAACCCCGTGAGGGTACATGGACAATTAAAAAACACAGTAAAAACACATTTCATTCAACACCAAATAAAAGGAACTAAAACAAAAAGAAATCAGACTATGTACAGAAAAGGGAGTTGAGGGGTGAGGGAGAGCAAAAACAATACAAGAAACAATTCAACAATAATAATAATAAATAATAATAATAATAATAATAATAATAATAATAATAATAATAATAAAACACTACAAGTGCAAAGTGATTACATACATTTCTTTACTATGGGAAATGGGGGTAGGGGGGAGGGGGGGGGGGGTGGATGGTGAGTTAACATCAGGACAAAAATACTATTACAAACAACACAAAACAGATATCGGAGTATAAAGCTAAAAGAGAATTAAATTTTACTCGCTTCTCAAACAGTCCATGACAAGTGTCATGAACTTTGCGAGTTTTAGCAATAAACTCTTTTTTGTAGTGGAAAAAAGCTCTTTGAATTTAACTGAATTGGGGCGGGCATAATAATAGCACCGTAACAACTGTTTTCTATAATTGGTAAAAAAAGGACATACAAAAATATAATGGAACTCGTCCCCAAGGTCACCTGATGAACATTTGTGACAGATTCTGTCTTGTCTGGGAACACCAAGAGTCCTACCTTTTTGTATAGGCAATTTATGATTCAGTGTTCTAAATTTTAAAACAGCGTTTGCTAAATTAACCGGCAGGATAGACAAGTACTTTTCAAACTCAAAATTCTCTTTATACATTCTATAATTATAATAAAACTCATTGTTATTTATTTCTGAATGCCAGGTTTGGACAAATTGGTCTTGTAGCCTATTTTTCATCAGTGCTTTGAAAGTATTAAAATAACCACCATCCGTTACATTATCGCTAGTTTGATTGTGCCAAAAATCACTAAAGCCTAACTCATTTAGAACACCATGGACAGAAAGCAGAAATTTTGACTTGTATACACCAGATTCATACATTTTAAACAAAAAACGATATGTCACACAAGAAAGTTTGTCAGAATCATTAGAAAATGCAAGTTTGTACCAAAAATTCAACATACGACATTTCGCTTGAATACTTACAGGGAACTGACCTAATTCACCCAAAACCATGTTTGTTGGTGTTGATTTGCCAACTTTCAAAATCATCTTAAAAAATCGTATCTGTAATTTGTTAGCTAAATCAGACATGTAAGCGCAC
>NC_090260.1:31577222-31587222 GCF_037325665.1 Littorina saxatilis | reverse complement strand
AGTGAGAGCGGTGTTGTCAGAGTGAGAGTGGTGGTGCCAGAGTGAGAGCGGTGTTGTGAGAGTGGTGGTGCCAGAGTGAGAGCGATGTTGTCAGAGTGAGAGCGGTGTTGTCAGAGTGAGAGTGGTGGTGCCAGAGTGAGAGCGATGTTGTCAGAGTGAGAGTGGTGGTGCCAGAGTGAGAGCGGTGTTGTCAGAGTGAGAGCGGTGTTGTCAGAGTGAGAGTGGTGGTGCCAGAGTGAGAGCGATGTTGTCAGAGTGAGAGCGGTGGTGCCAGAGTGAGAGCGGTGGTGCCAGAGTGAGAGTGGTGGTGCCAGAGTGAGAGCGGTGGTGCCACAATGAGAGCGGTGCTGGTGTCAGAGCGGTGGTGGCATAGTGAGAATGATGGTGCCTGAGTGAGAGCGGTGGTGTCAGAGTCAGAGTCAGAGTGAGAGTGGTGGTGCCAGAGTGAGAGTGGTGGTGTCAGAGTGAGAGTGGTGGTTCCAGAATGAGAATGATAATGTGTGAAAAACAGAGGTGGTGGTGCTGGAGTGTGATGATGTGAGAGACAGGTGGTGTGCTAAACTTGTAATGAATGTAAAAAGAATGTGTATTTCGAGTTGCATGCTTCTTCTTATCGCTGATAATAACTTTGCAGAGAAGATGAATTTGGGGGAATCAAACAAAAAAAGGTGTCCTGACCTGATGAGTACAGCAGTAATTTTCTCAGGTCATCAGCGTTTTGGTAGTCCAGGTTAAAGGTCACCTTGGCCTCGTACTGAAAGTTAAAGTAGGCGTCACTGGTCGGGAGAAACACTGTAATGTTGTCTTCTTCAAACAGGCCGCTCAAACTGCTCCGTTCAAGAACTCGTGCCATCTGAAAATAAAACAGGGTTAGGAGAAATTAGGTTTAAGAACTAAATAAGAAATGAAATAATACTGATGCAATAAAAATAAGAAATAACTACTATTAATAAGCTTTTGATGAACTAACCGGATGACTTCGTTTTTGTGGTTTTGTGTGTGCTTATTTCATTCATGTGGTTGAATTGATTCATTGACCGATTGGGAGTGATTTATTTATTTATTTATTTGTTAACTGTGTTAACTGATCCAATTGATGAATGCATGAATAGACGGAAGGTTTGTGGAAATCCTTGATTGATTGATGGAAGAACTATTTGAAACAGTACCCGCTATTACGAGCTAGTCGTGTGACAGAGAGTTTTCTTGCACACGAGACTGTAGATGTTTCACGACGGCTTTAGCCGGAGTGAAACAGCAGCAGTCGAGTGTGCAAGAACACTCTCTGTCACACGACTAGCTCGTAATGGCGATTATGTCTCACAGCTTCAACAGAGGAGAGAACAAACACGTTTTGCGTACTCACGCTTGATAAACCTAAACACAGGAGCAGCCATTGTGGAGAGATCTACTTTTTGACGAAAGTGAACGAACAACTACGAATGACGTCTCGGTATATGTGAATGACGTCACAGTCATCGTCACAGTCTGTATCTTTTGAAGCATTCCATTCTTCATGACGTCTTTCTGTGTCTGCATCCGCGAAATGTTTGTTCTTTCCGGGGTCTTTGTCATCTATGTTCAGAACTCTGTCCTTCTAGTTTCAGACTAACAGGCCTCCTGAGCGAGCCACTTTCCAAGGGAAGCTAAACTCGCGTATGGAAACAGTACTGTAGTCTGGGATGCCGTTTTCAGTATTCTCAGCGTTGAAGAATTTGTAAAGAGAAGACACGACAACAGCAGGAGAAATAAAAGTCGTGTGTGCATTTTGGGGTTTTTGGAGGGACGATTTCGAGTTTGAATCCGTTCTTGCACATGCCCCAAAGCGTGTAACATACAATCTTGCACACGTTTGCTTTAGTAGTGGCAAAGAAGGAAAGCGTGTGACATTTGTTTATCCTACATACGTGAGAGAGACACCCGTGAGATAATAATCGTTCAAATCACACGTAAATGAGGTCATGTCAAGCAAGTCTGGCAGGGACCTGTTTTTCGACTGCTTATGATGCCAAAGTCACCGAGACAAACGTCATTATAGAAAAAAAATTGCGCTCGCTAATTACCCTCGATGATTATTTAGAACTAACACGTCACGCCACACTTTCAGAGTGACGTTTCTTTGCTTTGACGTAATAGATTGCACGAGACTTTAGAAGAGATCGAGGTTCCAAAACAAGCGTCTTCAATTTAGCTGCCTCGACTGCAGGACATTTTCAGTGGAAGACACGTAAGTACAGTATGTAGGATAAACAGAATACTACGTCATGGCTTGCTGTGTCGTACCAGATTTACACTCGTTGCTTTTTGAAATAGTGAATAGTCTGTCCGTCTGTCTGTCTGTCTCTCCCTCTCTCTCTCCCTCTCTGTCTCTGTCTCTCTCTCTGTCTCTCTCTCTGTCTGTCTCTCTCTTTCTCTCTCTCTTTGTCTCTCTCTCTCCCTCTCTCTCGTTCTCTCTCTCTCTCTCTGTCTCTCTCTCTGTCTGTTTCTCCCTCTCTCTGTCTGTCTGTCTCTCTCTGTCTCTGTCTCTCCCTCTCTGTCTGTCTCTCTCTTTTTCTCTCTCTCTCTCCCTCTCTCTCGTTCTCTCTGTCTCTGTCTTCATCTCTCTGTCTCTGTCTCTGTCTGTCTGTCTCTCCCTCTCTCTGTCTGTCTGTCTCTCTCTGTCTCTGTCTCTCTCTCCCCCCTATCTCTGTCTCTCTCTCTCTCTCTCCCCCTATCTCTCTCTCCCTGTCTCTCTCTCTCTTTCTCTCTCTCCCTGTCTCTCTCTCTCTCTCCCTCTCTCTCTCTCTCTCTATCTCCCTCCCTCTCTCTCTCTCTCTCTCTCTCTCTCTCTCTCTCTCTCTCTCTCCCTCTCTCCCCACCAACCACGCCTACGCACAGGAATGTGAGTCACACACATTGTCAGAACTCAAAGAAACTAAGCGAGGGCGACAATTGGATGGAACCGGGCGTTCCTAAGGGAGGGACCAAGGAGAACGCATGATTTAGCAAATTGAGGAGGGTCGTGGAAATTGGCGCCAGTGCAAAAGAACACCCGGTGTAATGTACTTTTTTATGGACAAAATTAGATTTTAATGTAATGCCCTAGAGCAAAAGATAACGAGGAAGATTTAAAAACACACACAAAGGAGAGAAAAAAACAACAACACACGAAGCGAACGAGAAGAAGAAGAAGAAAAAGACAACGATTCGTTCTGTCTTGATAAGTTTAGAAAGTGCGTTCTTCTGAATTACACACAAACTTCCAGTGCAGTATCCAAGTTGTGTGGACAACTTAGTCAAAGAAGTCTGACATTCCGTACTGAAAACGCAATCAAAATGATAAATAAGCAGAAGAAGCTAATGATTTATTTTGTTATTATTTTTTATTTTGTTCAAACAAAATTTCGTTCAAAATACAATACACTAAAAAATATTATGCAACTAGGACTTGAACTCAAGCAAATGCTTCTTTTATTTTTTTTATTTCGCAGAATTGTTCAGCTCCGACGCAGACTAGACCAACAAGTGTCTAAATCGTTTTAAAATGTGAACATCAAAGAAGTTCTCATGCCAACAATTTAGTATATATAGCTTAGATGGTCAGGGAGTTATACCTGAGATTTATTTGACTTGACGAATTTGCCAAAAAGGCCATAGAAGTTTCGGAAATGTTCCGAAGTTCAAAGGCAAGGTCCTTGTAGTTAACGCGTTGCGCTTTCCTTCTTTCTCAGATTAGACCATGCATTCCTCCATTTGGACACATACCAAAAATGAACAGCCTGGGTGCATGCTCTTAGTGGGATTTTTTGGATAAAGTAATTGGAATCATCAAGAAGACAGTCCAAATCAGGGTGCTGAGGATGTAGCTCAGTCGGTAGCGCGCTGGATTTGTATCCAGTTGGCCGCTGTCAGCGTGAGTTCGTCCCCACGTTCGGCGAGAGATTTATTTCTCAGAGTCAACTTTGTTTGCAGACTCTCCTCGGTGTCCGAACACCCCCGTGTGTACACGCAAGCACAAGACCAAGTGCGCACGAAAAAGATCCTGTAATCCATGTCAGAGTTCGGTGGGTTATAGAAACACGAAAATACCCAGCATGCTTCCTCCGAAAACGGCGTATGGCTGCCTAAATGGCGGGGTAAAAAACGGTCATACACGTAAAATTCCACTCGTGCAAAAAACACGAGTGTACGTGGGAGTTTCAGCCCACGAACGTAGAAGAAGAAGAAGAAGAAGAAGGGTGCTGATTTTTGCTGTCTGTTCAAGTGGAGTTCTGGTCTTATTCCCTGTAAAATCCTGGCTAGATCTAAGATAGTGAGTCGAACTGATTACAAGGGAACGAGTGTGCGGCCTCTAATTTAATCCTTGACGTCCTCTAGCTTTCCCCCACAGTGAACAAAATGGCATAATGGCATATCTGCCAAAATGAAGGCAATGTGTTTCGAAACTGGAAAGAAGGATCGGTGTTTTGCTGACTTCCAGACACTAAAAGGCATCCCTGTAAGCTTATTTACGGTTTGATGTTGATTCTGCATGAGTATGAGTGTTGGTCATCATTGTCACGAGTTGGTTTAAACAAGTTTATTCAATAAATTCCATTGGTACTATTACCGCATACATGAAATAAGGAACATGGAGCACAACAAGCTAGGCTTATGAGCGTACTCTTAAAAGCAAATGAAATTTGGCGGACGATTTTAATATAACAAATTTGAAATAATGTCAAAATAATAATGGTAAATTACGGTAGACAAACATGTAACAATAAAAGGGGGAAAAAAACAAAAAAACAATGCTAAACTAACAACAGTACTCACACGCGCTCCCACACTCACTCGCACACACACGCATACAATGACTTCCACATGGTTGAAAATAGAATACTACCAGAACAAGGAAATGTAAACAGTACTGCACATGGTCGTTTCGAACATGGATGAGATAAATGCATTCATTATTCAAAACGTTTGTCACGAGTTCATTCGTAACCCGCTGGGTAACAAAAAACAATGTTCATAAAAAAAATGTGACAGCGGCTTCGGTCAATAATGAAGCAACAGAAGACGGTATGCTCCTCTCGGGCTGACACAAAAGCTGATCTTTTCACTAACAAAGCAAACATCTTATTATCTTGCACTGCTCCAATAGATGGTGGATTAAACATTTCTTTACAGGGAAAGAAAGAGAGAATGCTTACTGTCCTACAGGCTAAATATTTCGCCTCTTAAGGACAAGATATGGGTTATAAAATAATTCGAGTTTTACGCCCTCACGGCTTTTGATGAGATACACAAGTGTATGCGTGTTTAGGTGGTATCAGCCATCTGCACTTATGGCAGAATGACCGAGGTCTTTTGCGTGCCACTGTGGTGACATGGCTTCCGTCTCTGGGTCTGCACATAAAGTTGACCCGTGTCCGTCCCGGTCCGAATTCGAACCTGCGACCTTTCGACCACAGGTCCAGTGCTCTACCAACTGAGCCCCACTTTACAGGGATAAAGTTTGTTTGTTTGTTTGCTTAACGCCCAGTCCACCACGAAGGGTGATATCAGGGCGGTGCTGCTTTGACAGTTAACGTGCGCCACACACAAGACAGAAGTCGCAGCACAGACTTCATGTCTCACCCAGTCACATTATTCTGACACCGGACCAACCAGTCCTAGCACTAACCCCATAATGCCAGACGCCAGGCGGAGCAGCCACTAGATTGCCAATTTTAAAGTCTTAGTATGACCCGGCCGGGGTTCGAACCCACGACCTCCCGCTCACTGGGCGGACGCCTTACCACTAGTCTAGGCCACCGTGTTGCGGTCAGGGATAAAGTAGCTGACCTGATCGTTCAAGGAGGAATTTCTGGCAAATCTGAATAATCTGAATAATCTGGGGAATCCACTGTACCTTTATCTAGATGCACACGATACGATTTGCTGAAAAACTCACCACAAGCTTAGTATGGTAATTAATTCAACCAAAGTGAGTGAATGCGCTTCAGGGCGCTGCTTCTTGCCGGTGTTGGAAACAAAGACGGAGTCCAGAAACGCTCCCTGGCGGTAAAACGTAAGTACCGTCTCTGACGCGGCGGCCTAATAACCGCATCACGTAAATCAACAAGGAAAGTGAGTCAGTGGTATATTAGTTCAACCCAACCCATAAAGAGTGCTTTTTATATTTAGTCAAGTTTTGACTAAATATTTTAACATCGAGGGGGAATCGAAACGAGGGTCGTGGTGTATGTGCGTATGTGTGTGTGCGTGCGTGCGTGTGTGTGTGTGTGTGTGTAGAGCGATTCAGACTAAACTACTGAACCGATCTTTATGAAATTTGACATGAGAGTTCCTGGGTATGAAATCCCCGAACGTTTTTTTTCATTTTTTTGATAAATGTCTTTGATGACGTCATATCCGGCTTTTCGTGAAAGTTGAGGCGGCACTGTCACGCCCTCATTTTTCAACCAAATTGGTTGAAATTTTGGTCAAGTACTCTTCAACGAAGCCCGGGGTTCGGTATTGCATTTCAGCTTGGTGGCTTAAAAATTAATTAATGACTTTGGTCATTAAAAATCTGAAAATTGTAAAAAAAAATAAAAATTTATAAAACGATCCAAATTTACGTTCATCTTATTTTCCATCATTTGCTGATTCCAAAAACATATAAATATGTTATATTCGGATTAAAAACAAGCTCTGAAAATTAAATATATAAAAATTATTATCAATTTTTTTTTTCGAAATCAATTTAAAAACACTTTCATCTTATTCCTTGTTGGTTCCTGATTCCAAAAATATATAGATATGATATGTTTGGATTAAAAACACGCTCAGAAAGTTAAAACAAAGAGAGGTACAGAAAAGCGTGCTATCCTTCTCAGCGCAACGAATACCCCGCTCTTCTTGTCAATTCCACGTGCACTGCCTTTGCCACGGGCGGTGGAGTGACGATGCTACGAGTATACGGTCTTGCTGCGTTGCGTTGCGTTCAGTTTCATTCTGTGAGTTCGACAGCTACTTGACTAAATATTGTATTTTCGCCTTACGCGACTTGTTTTACATTTAGTCAAGTTTTGACTAAATGTTTTAACGTAGAGGGGGGAATCGAGACGAGGGTCGTGGTGTATGTGCGTGCGTGTGTGTGTGCGTGTGTGTGTGTGTGTGTCTGTGTGTGTGTGTAGAGCGATTCAGACTAAACTACTGGACCGATCTTTATGAAATTTGACATGAGAGTTCCTGGGTATGAAATCCCCGAACATTTTTTTCATTTTTTTGATAAATGTCTTTGATGACATCATATCCGGCTTTTCGTGAAAGTTGAGGCGGCACTGTCACGCCCTCATTTTTCAACCAAATTGGTTGAAATTTTGGTCAAGTAATCTTCGACAAAGCCCGGACTTCGGTATTGCATTTCAGCTTGGTGGCTTAAAAATTAATTAATGACTTTGGTCATTAAAAATCTGAAAATTGTAAAAAAAAATAAAAATGTATAAAACGATTAAAATTTACGTTTATCTTATTTTCCATCATTTTCTGATTCCAAAAACATATCAATATGTTATATTCGGATTAAAAACAAGCTCTGAAAATTAAATATATAACATTTATTATCAAAATTAAATTGTCCAAATCAATTTAAAAACACTTTCATCTTATTCCTTGTCGGTTCCTCATTCCAAAAACATATAGATATGATATGTTTGGATTAAAAAGTTAAAACAAGGAGAGGTACAGAAAAGCGTGCTATCCTTCTTAGCACAACTACTACCCCGCTCTTCTTGTCAATTTCACTGCCTTTGCCATGAGCGGTGGACTGACGATGCTACGAGTATACGGTCTTGCTGAAAACTTGCATTGCGTTCAGTTTCATTCTGTGAGTTCGACAGCTACTTGACTAAATGTTGTATTTTCGCCTTACGCGACTTGTTTACATTTAGTCAAGTTTTTTTCTTCTTCTTTTTGGTTCGGAATAAAAATCTCGTGGCAGTAATTCTCTCGTGTTACACCGGATACTCTCGAGCGCTTCTACACATGTGATCCGCCCACTTATATCCATCTCTCTGCCCTTTCCTGCCCCCTCCCTCACTCCCAATCTGTGTAGCTATCCCTTCTGTTGGTACCAATTAGCAGTAAAGCAATTAAGGGTGGCAGAGAGCTTCACCCTGGCACTAACGCCTCTTAATGAATAGCCCAAGGCCCCCGGTACCCCCTTCTGGGAATAACAAGATTCTCATAAGCTCTCTCTGTCTCTGTGCATCGGTGTCTGTTTTACTGTCTGTCTCTCTGTCTGTTTCTCTCTGTCTGTTTCTCTTTCTCTCTCTCTCTCATTCTCTCTCCCCCCTCTCTCTCTCTCTCGCTCTCTCTCTCCACACACCTACGCCTACTTCAAAACCCATGTTTTTATATTTAGTCAAGTTTTGACTAAATATTTTAACATCGAGGGGGAATCGAAACGAGGGTCGTGGTGTATGTGCGTGTGTGTGTGCGTGTGTGTGCGTGTGTGTGTGTGTGTCTGTGTGTGTGTGTAGAGCGATTCAGACTAAACTACTGGACCGATCTTTATGAAATTTTACATGAGAGTTCCTGGGTATGAAATCCCCGAACGTTTTTTTCATTTTTTTGATAAATGTCTGATGACGTCATATCCGGCTTTTCGTGAAAGTTGAGGCGGCACTGTCACGCCCTCATTTTTCAACCAAATTGGTTGAAATTTTGGTCAAGTAATCTTCGACGAAGCCCGGACTTTGGTATTGCATTTCAGCTTGGTGGCTTAAAAATTAATTAATGACTTTGGTCATTAAAAATCTGAAAATTGTAAAAAAAAATAAAAATTTATAAAACGATCCAAATTTACGTTTATCTTATTCTCCATCATTTGCTGATTCCAAAAACATATAAATATGTTATATTCGGATTAAAAACAAGCTCTGAAAATTAAATATATAAAAATTATTATCAAAATTAAATTGTCCAAATCAATTTAAAAACACTTTCATCTTATTCCTTGTCGGTTCCTCATTCCAAAAACATATAGATATGATATGTTTGGATTAAAAACACGCTCAGAAAGTTAAAACAAAGAGAGGTACAGAAAAGCGTGCTATCCTCCTTAGCGCAACTACTACCCCGCTCTTCTTGTCAATTTCACTGCCTTTGCCATGAGCGGTGGACTGACGATGCTACGAGTATACGGTCTTGCTGAAAAATGGCATTGCGTTCAGTTTCATTCTGTGAGTTCGACAGCTACTTGACTAAATATTGTATTTTCGCCTTACGCGACTTGTTTTTCTATCTCTCTTCTTCTTCTGGGCAGATGATTCTGCTGGCTCATATGCCCTCTCTCTCTCTCTCTCTCTCTCTCTCTCTCTCTCTCTCTCTCTCTCTCTCTCTCTCTCTCTCTCTCTCTGTCTCTGTCTCTGTCTCTCTCTCTCTCTCTCTCTCTCTGTCTCTCTGTGTGTCTCTGTCTCTGTCTCTCTCTCTCTGTCTCTCTCTGTCTCTCTCTGAATCAAGGAGTGCAAGATGAGAACCGTTTTTTGAAAGATTTCAGAGAAAGATTGATTGATTGTAGATGGCAGGAATGGAATTTTCATGTTCAGAACAGTGATAAATTTGCGTTATATAGGACATTTTGCACTGTGCACGAAGTAAAACCTTATCTATTATTGAACATGGATAGGCATTTGAAAATTATTATGGCAAGATTCCGAGGTGGAATAACAGAACTATTAATTTTGTGCACGTTAATCGATATAAGAGATACGATGCGGATATGTTGTTATGCCCATTGTGCAGGGAACGTACGGAAGATGAGTTTCATTTTGTGCTTTGTTGCCCCGCACTTCGTTATTTGCGATGCCAGTTCATTCCTGCTAAGTTTTATAGAAACCCAAGTTTACACAAGTTCTCTATGCTTATGGCATCTGTGAATGAAGGTATTGTTCGAAAGTTGTCAGTTTATGTGTACAAATCATTTCGGCTACGTAGTGTTGTTATGTCTTAGTTCATGTAAGCCTACGATTATTTTATTTGAAATGTA
>NC_090260.1:31567222-31574722 GCF_037325665.1 Littorina saxatilis | reverse complement strand
ATCTTTAACGTGCACACCCCAATGTAGTGTTCACGAGGGGACCTCGGTTTTTCGTCTCATCCGAAAGACTAGCACTTGAACCCACCACCTAGGTTAGGAAAGGGGGGAGACAATTGCTAACGCCCTGACCCAGGGTCGAACTCGCAACCTCTCGCTTCCGAGCGCAAGTGCGTTACCACTCGGCCACCCAGTCCTACGGTAAAAGACACAGTGGCGGATCAGTTCATTTTATGGGGGGGGGGGGGGGGGTGTTTCCAAAAGTATATTGTGAAGATATGGGTGTGAAGGCGCGAAGCGCCGAGCGGACGGCGCAAAGCGCCTAGCTTGCTAGGGGGGTCCGGGGGCATGTTCCCCCGGAAAATTTTGAAAAAAAGGATGCAAAATGGTGCAATCTGGTGCATTCTGAGGATGATCATTACCAGCTTCAGGCAGCAGATTTTGTCACTGATTAATACCCAAAAAAAACCACTTTTTGTTTTTTTTTTCGTGGCTGGGGGTTCCGGAAACCCCAGAAACCCCCCCCCCCCCCCCCCTCGTCCGCCCCTGAGACATGACAGATAGCGAAAAGGAAGGATGACAGCTTGCTTGCTTGCTTGACTGGCTGATTCTTCGAAGGCCGTCCTTAATTGAACCACCAGAAGTCGACTTCACGACTACTTGGGGAAGTCTTTTTACCGAAAACTCAGTGCCAAAGGTTCGTGCAGTGAGCTTCGTCAAGTCGACTTCACGACTACTTGGGGAAGTCTTTTTACCGAAAACTCAGTGCCAAAGGTTCGTGCAGTGAGCTTCGTCAAGTCGACTTCACGACTACTTGGGGAAGTCTTTTTACCGAAAACTCAGTGCCAAAGGTTCGTGCAGTGAGCTTCGTCAAGTCGACTTCACGACTACTTGGGGAAGTCTTTTTACCGAAAACTCAGTGCCAAAGGTTCGTGCAGTGAGCTTCGCACGTCAAGTCGACTTGGCGAATTCAACTTGGCCCAATGAATATTATGCTTTCAAAAAAGAACTGCAAGAATGAGTGTATGGACTGTAGCGAGATATGTGAGTCGCATGTCACTTTTGCATGATGTTCATATTTTTACATTTTCATAAAGAGTTTTTTATGCTCTATCCAGTGGTGAAACCCGTTTTAGAAAAGAGCGAAAACTGTTTGAGTTATAAGCCTGTGACTAAGGTGACCCTCACGCTGTTACCATACACTCTCCGGACTTATATCAAGTCTAGCGCAGAACCGCGCGAGGTGACATGCGACTCATTTCGTGGTGGAGGGTCACAATTGTTTTCGGCTTCCAGGTCGGTGGAAGACACAATCAACGGAGAGATGAGCGGATTGCTTGCTTGCTTGGTTGCATTCTGATCATCATCGCTCCACGGCTATCGCCAGTTATCTCTCTGACCGGACGCTAAAGTCCTACGCGAATCTATCAAAACAAGAATACAGAGTTATCTCCCATATGTTGTTCGCGAGCAGTGTTTGCGAGACGAAAATGATTGCAGATTGGCCGGCTTCGACAGTGGTCTCCGTTCTGTTCTTCACAGTTATGATAAAGACATCGTTCTAAGGTCAAAACAAGTCGAAATTTTGGGACTGCTGCCGGAAGGAGACCGTAATATATGGTTGTATCACTGTCAGAAAAAAATCGTCTGCTCCAGCGAGCGCCGAAACCAAACGGTGGATTATCACGTGACACTTTTGCCATATTTAGAGTTGTTTGCACAGTAAATACAGCCGCGAAAAATAGCTGGCTTGAAACTGTCTTACATATCAATTCCTTTGTAATTTAAAAATTACACAACACCATGAAAAATCATTATCGACGATCGCGAATCTGCTTACATCCATAACACATTACGAAAAGATCTAAATATGTAAAAAAAAAAAAAAATCGATTTCCTCGCCAGACAAGGAAAACCAAGGCATCCTGTCAGGGATAGAATGAGCCGAACTCATTTTGACCTGAGGTCAGGATGGCTTGGTTGTTGCAAAGTTGTTTGTTGGCTCGCGTGCTTGCTTGCTGGCTTGATTGTGTGACAAGTACATTGCTTTGCTTCCAGATTGGGGGAAGCTATAATGTATAGAGATATGAGTGGTTTGCTTGTTTGGTTGTCGCTAAGTTGGTTTTTGAGGTTGTCGCTTAGTTTTTTTGTGTGGCTCGCTCGCTCGCTTGCTTGCTTGATTGTGTAACAAGTAAACTGCTTTGCTTGCAGGTCAGTGGAATATATAACAGATAGAGATATGAGCGGATTGCTGGCTTGGTTGTTGCTTAGTTGATAACTATAGCTTGCTTGCTTGTGTAAAAAGTACATTGTTTTGCTTATAGATCAGTGGAATATATAATAAATGACGAGATTGGCTGATTGCTTGCTTAGTTGTTGTTTTTTTTGCTTGCTTGCTGGCTTGCTTGATTGTGTAAGAAGTCCATTCATATTGTCTTGGGCTCAGAACGAGTGAAGGAAAGAGTCAATGTAATTGGCGGACAGATGGACGGATTGCTTGCTTGCACTATTGATCGTTTGATTGTGTAACAATTCCATCGCTCGCTGAAGCTGTTCGACATTAATCCATTAAATGATCCGTTGGGTGGTTAAGGGAGAAGTAAACACAATTACCTCTCACGAGAGGCTAATATTTTTCACGCAAGCGCCAAATAAATCAATCAAGTCTCTATTCTGACATGAAACAGGACCTAATGACGGTGAATGCTTTTTGTTGTGAAACAGGATTACACGCCAAAATTACATCAGTATTTCTGAAAGTCTTGGAGAGAAAAGCAAAGGAAAGACCAAGAAGAAGAAGAAGAAGAAGAAGATGCAGAAGAAGAAGCAGAAGAAGAAGAAGAAGAAGAAGAAGAAGAAGAAGAAGAAGAAGAAGAAGAAGAAGAAGAAGAAGAAGAAGAAGCAGAAGAAGAAGCAGAAGAAGATGGAGAAGAAGAAGAAGAAGAAGAAGAAGAAGAAGAAGCAGAAGAAGAAGCAGAAGAAGATGGAGAAGAAGAAGAAGAAGAAGAAGAAGAAGAAGAAGAAGAAGAAGAAGAAGAAGAAGAAGAAGAAGAAGAAGCAGAAGAAGAAGCAGAAGAAGAAGCAGAAGAACAAGAACAAGAACAAGAACAAGAACAAGAAGAACAAGAAGAAGAAGAAGAAGAAGAAGAAGAAGAAGAAGAAGAAGAAGAAGAAGAAGAAGAAGAAGAAGAAGAAGAAGAAGAAGAAGAAGAAGAAGAAGAAGAAGAAGATGCAGAAGAAGAAGATGCAGAAGAAGAAGAAGAAGAAGAAGAAGAAGAAGAAGAAGAAGAAGAAGAAGAAGAAGAAGAAGAAGAAGAAGAAGAAGAAGGGGAAGTCGAAAAGACCATGCCGACAGAAGGTTTTCACTGCTCAGAAACAGTTTGGTTTAAAGGCACAGTAAGCCTCCCGTAAACCATCACAGAGCTCCCCGAGCGTCTAAATACAGTACAAGCATACTTCCATTTGAACGCTCACCGAACGGGAACATCCTGGCTGCTTTCTGTCGAGCGTGAGACATTTTCAAAGAATTTATTTTCGTAGACTTGTTCCGTTAACAACAACGGCGCCTCGTTTTTGCGCTAGACCTAACTTTTAAAATCTAAATAATAAATTGACAGCTTGTTACACAAACATTCTTTAATCATAAAAGAATTCGTTTTTCATCAAGACAAGATCAGAACAATTCGAAGTTGTGAAAGTTTAAAAAAAGAAAAGCCCGGAAGCAGGGTCACGCAAGGGTCGTAGCAGACGACGGCCGGTTTATCAGTGCAAATCGCCGTTCCTCTCAACAGTCAAAAGCCATCGCTAGAGTTCTTGTGAACCACAGCCGTTGTTTCGTGCATAAAAAAACGAGCTATTGTAGATAAGCTCACGTCGAGTCGCATTCAAATGACTAACTATGACGACTGCATTGTAAAAAGGGAAAACTGGATCACACGGGTTCACGATGGCTCAGGGGTAAGATAAACCACGCAAAAATAAATTCTTTGAAAATTGTTCGCTCTTTACGGAGGGCACCTAGGATGTTCTCAATTGGTGAGTGTTTAAATGAAATGGTGTTTGTACTGTGTGTAAAAGCTTGACCGTATCTGTGATGGTTTACGGGAGGCTTACTCTGCCTTTAAACAAGGTTTTATTCAAATAAACATGATACAATAGTTTCCGTCTGTTTCTCGGAAATTCGAAACGCGTATAGTTTTGTCAAAATTTAAACTTTGAAATAACTAAAACATTTTTTTTTAAATCGTCTGTTTCGTTGACGTACCTGAATTTGTTGTCTGTATCTTTTTGTTACAAAGCCGTTTAATGTTTTGGGTTGCCTTTCAAGCCTTTTATTTGTGTCTCTACTATAGCCTGTCTGTTTATCCACGCGCTCGTCTATCTGTTCGCCTGTCAAACTCTCTCTCTCTCTCTCTCTCTCTCTCTCTCTCTCTCTCTCTCTCTCTCTCTCTCTCTCTCTCTCTCTCTCTCTCTCTCACACACACACACACACACACATACGCACGCACACACAAACACACACACACACACACACACACACACACACACACACACACACACACACACAAAATATGTAGTTACCCTATATTCTCGTCGTTTACGTGTCTCCGTTTGGTACTGTTTATTTTCAATAATGTCGTATTGCTATCTCCTTCCCCTAACCAAACCACAGCTCTCCATCCACACCATACAACCACAAACATACGGCGCGCATGCCTAAACACACAAACACATCCGAAACTGGTGGCATACATACACAAACACACAGACACCAAACACACATCAAGTCGCAGTGATACACAGACACACAGACACAAACACGCACTCAAACACCAATTACCACACAGATACAAATACGCCCCCACCTCCATCCCCTACCCCCCAAGACAACCACCACCTCTTTCCCCACACTCACAAACACTCACACGGGTCCCTTCTTCTTTACTCATCACCATCACCATCATCATCATCATCATCATCATCATCATCATCATCCAACCAATTCCCACGACACACTTTGCTTCAGTCAATGCGTAATCAACAGTATTAAAAGCCTGAGCACACAAACTGACACTAATACGGCTCTGAAACAAAAACGGCCTTTTGTTTTGCGCCTTCACTGGCGGCTTCCTTTCATCTCTTGAAAAGACACTCACCCAGAATGCACCGCGGTGCGATCGACTGACAAGAGAGCCGGAAGGCAGTACACTTCAACGACCGACTCCATTCATTCAGCCATTGTTATTTTCTCTGTCTCTGTTTTCAGGGTTTTGCTGCGCGTTTCTTTTCATGATTCAGTCTCTTGCTTTTGGAAGCGCCGTGCTTGCTAGCTGCTTCGTAAGGCAAGTTTTGATCGAAGCTTTGAGTACTTGTTGGAACGTGTGATTGATTGGTTGATTGATTGGTTGATTGCTTGGTTGATTGATTGATTGGTTGGTTGAGTGATTGGTTGATTGATTGATGGATGGATTGATTGATTGATTGTGTGATTGATTGGTTGATTGATTGATTGTGTAATTGATTGATTGGTTGGTTGGTTGATTGATTGATTGATTGGTTGATGGATTGATAGATTGATGGATGTTTAGATGGATGGATGAATGGATAGTCTTCATCGAAAGCCGATCTTGTCCCTTTTTTTAAATGGTGATCTATTGATTGACATATTGATTAATTAATTAATACAGATACACGATGGAGTACTTTTACAGAGAGAAATTAGTATAAATTGTTACAATAAATTTGTCGTGACTCGGTTTTGCGGCGTGAGTCCTTCGTGATTCTTTTGGATTGCTTCTGGAAGCTATAATTATGCTGCGCTCTTGCTGGTTGATGGATGTTTTGAAGCTTGTATGATACTGGTGAATATAATAATAATAATAACGGGTATTTATATAGCGCCTTATCCGAAGTTCAAAGCGCGTATGCCGTTGTGAGATGGAATTTTTTACACAACATATCACGCATTCACATCGGCCAGTAGACCAACAGCCTATAGGCGCTGCATCCACCTTTCTCGGCCTATTATTATGGGGGCGAGGACGCCCCCATTCTATACGGATAGTTTCGAGGTTGACCATGGGCAGCGCCATTTTGTTGTGAAATACGTCATCAGTTTGTGTACACAGGAAGTTGTGACATCCGTCACCCTATGGGAGGGGTGACGTCAAAATTGTTCATCTGTAGAAAGTTGTGAAATCCGTCACCCTATGGGAGGGGTGACGTCAAAATTGGTCATCACAGAGTTTGTGTAACACAGGAAGTTGTGAAATACGTCACCCTATGGGAGGGGTGACGTCAAAATTGTTCAACAAAAACATGATATGTCGCATTGTGCAGGGTCAACTGCAACAAACTCAAACCGAGCCATTCATACCTAGCTGTATTTGAGTGACTTATATACCCGACATTTTTATTTCTTATTTTTAGCACAGGTGTAGGAAAAATCATGAACCAAAATGTTATTTATTTTCTAATTTAACATTTTTTTTACAAATATGACCATGGTCTTTTAAACATACAGTGACATTAAACATTGTTATGTTAAAAAAAAGAAAAAAGAAAAAAAGCTTTTGTGCACAAATCAGAAAATACATTGTACATTTTACCTACAGGCCAAACCGTGAGTGTCTGTGGCAAAGCCCGACCCAGGAAATTGCACTGATTTTATATTTAGATCAGAGAGAAATTGTCAAGAACAGGCGCTTGCATTTGGATGTGTCCAATGATAGTAGGTTTGGTTGTGATCAATCAGAATAATGTAGGAATAAAAATGTATGACAGTTTAGTATGATGACATGTAATTCACATATGCTGAAATATGATATTATACATCATGTAATATTATTATGGCTGTTGCCATGACCATGAAACCCAACAAAGGTTTAATGTAATGTAATTCAAAATACCAAAACCGAGCACCTATTAATCTCGTCTTTGCGCGTGAAGATTGAGGCCGTCTGCCAGTAGCGGTTAGGTCATACAGTGGAACCCCTCTCTAGCGACCTTTAAAATGTTGACAAAAATCGGTCCTTGTGGAGGAGGGTCCTTACAGAGGGAGGGGGCGGAGTCAGGGGGCCACAAAGAAAGTCAGATTTAAAAAAAAAAAGAAAACAGAGAAGTTTGAGTTGCTGACGACCGTTCTCTCTGAAAGCAAACTGCTTCGATTTCATGTTTGTCCTTGGTGTCCACCAGTTCTGGTGCATGTACTACCCTGGCCAAGTTTCCTCTCAAGACATCAAAGAGACCGCCCCAGTATACTCTACAGCCTCTGGGCGAACCACCTCTCATAGCTAAAACTGGGTCAATGACCCCTGGGAAGAAGGTCAGTGTCTATAAAAATTTTACTCCTAGGCCTGCGGCCAGGGGGGGGGGAGTATACCGGTACCATTTGAGAATCAGACCAAATGAGAATTGAACCATTTGAGAACATCCTTTTTTTTTTCAATCACTACATCGAAGGCCTGCGGCCCGGGGTTCACATGGGTTGGTTTGTTTGTTTGT
>NC_090260.1:31513775-31563775 GCF_037325665.1 Littorina saxatilis | reverse complement strand
CAACCGGTTCACTCGCTAGTGGGAAAAGTGAAACAATCACTCACAAACACTTATTTTTGTTGTTGAGAGGAGAGTGGGTGCAAATGCCTTTAGGTGTTTTCTTTGAAAGTAAGTGAGTGAGTGAGTGAGTGAGTGTGTGATAGAGGGAGTGCCTGCGTGAGTGCGTGCAGGAGTGAGAGGGTGAGTGAGTGAGTGCGTGAGTGAGTGAGTGAGTGAGTGCGTGAGTGCGTAAGTGAGTGAGTGAGTCAGAGAGTGAGTTAGTGAGTTAGTGCATGAGTCAGTGAGTGAGTGAGTGAGTGAGTGAGTGAGTGCGTAAGTGAGTGAGTGAGTGAGTCAGAGAGTGAGTTAGTGCATGAGTGAGTGAGTGCGTGAGTGAGTGAGTGAGTCAGAGAGTGAGTGAGTGAGTGAGTGAGTGAGTGAGTGAGTGAGTGAGTGAGTGAGTGAGTGAGTGAGTGAGTGAGTGAGTGGGTAAGTGAGTGAGTGACTGAGTCAGAGAGTGAGTTAGTGCATGAGTCAGTGAATGAGTGATTGAGTGAGTCAGTGAATGAGTGAGTCAGTGAATGAGTGAGTCAGTGAATGAGTGATTGAGTGAGTCAGTCAGTCAGTCAGTCAGTCAGAGAGTGAGTTAGTGAGTTAGTGCATGAGTGAGTGAGTGCGTGAGTGAGTGAGTGAGGGAGTGGGTGAGTGAGTTAGTGAGTTAGTACATGGGTGAGTGGGTGAGTTAGTGAGTTAGTGCATGGGTGAGTTAGTGAGTTAGTGCATGGGTGAGTGGGTGAGTTACTTAACCTTTCTGACAGGAGGATATTATGTAAGTACATGTTGTCAGTCAATCAGTAGTTCGTGACTGAATTGACTTGTTGACTCGTTGGTCCGATTGTTAAGGTTGTTCTGTAAGTGAGAAGGTTCGTAGAGCTATAGGTAGGTAGGTGAGTTAATAGGTAGATAGCTAAAGCTTCTTTTCTTTTGTTTTAGAAAGTGTAGTTGACTAGTTATACTCTCACTCACTCTCTCTCTCTCTCTCTCTCTCTCTCTCTCTCTCTCTCTCTCTCTCTCTCTCTCTCTCTCTCTCTCTGTCTCTCTCTCTCTCTCTCTCTCTCTCTCTCTCTCTCTCTCTCTCTCTCTCCTTCTCTTTCCAGACAACAGCTTTGACAACGATATAAATCCCTTCCCCTCCTATAACACCCTGTACTAACACCCACCCTCCCTCCCACTCAGAATCCCCTCTCCCTCCCCCCTCCCCCCCCTCCCCCCTTCCCACCTTTTTTTTTAAATGTTATCTCAGTTGCATGCATGCTGCCACAAACCTTACTCTTTTTGGCCCTCCCCCCCCCCCCCCCTTGTTTCTTCTCCTCCTCCTCCATCTTCTAACACCTTTCAACAACAACATCAGCGGCAAACATAAAATCGCAATTGATGGAGAGAAACGCAATTGTGCATCCCTTCCTTCATAACACATTCCATCAACTGGCTCAACAGCTTGTGTCAAGACCAAACCTCTAAAAGAAGACGCTCGGGTAAATTAGTTATCGACAAAGACTTAAACTCGCACCCCCCCCTTTTCCCAACAGCGAGCATAAAAAGAGGGAGTTGAGAGACGAAATCAAACGCCGACAAGGGAGGAGTGAGGCACGAAATTGCAAAAACAGATCACGGGGTGTCAACTGACGGCTTTTATATAGAGTCTGTGAAGTGAGGTTGTAGTATTATTGAGACCGGCTTCCAAGTTCGTCAACTTTTATATACAGTCTGTGAAGTGAGGTTGTATTATTGAGACCGCGGCTTCCAAGTTCGTCAAGTTTTATATAGAGTCTGTGAAGTGAGGTTGTATTATAGAGACCGGCTTCCAAGTTCGTCAACTTTCCGCAGGGTGATACATAAGGCTGTTATTACAGTTTGTACATTCTGGGTTTTTTCTTCTTCGATATTTGCGTACTTGTGGGCACATCGTATGTACAGACGTTCGTCATGTTTTTCCCCCGTGATGAAATGTATATGTGTTGTTACATGTACATACATGTTTTATAGAAACCGGGTTTTAAGTTCGTCAATTTTCCGCAGGGTGATATATAAGGTTGTTATTACTGCTTTTACATTCGCTATTATTTTATTTTATTTCGATATTTGCGTGCTAATGCGCACACCGTGATAAAATGTATGTGTATTTACAAGTAGTATAGTTTTATGAGCAGAATTAAAGAACTAGACCTACAAGTTTTTTTTAACTTTCCCCGGTGTAATAGTACATTCGCGACATTTTTGTTGTTTTGGTAATGTTTGCGAACATTTTGTATATAAAACATATACCGTAAAATCCCAAGCAAACGCCCACCCCCCCCCCCCCCCCCCCCCCCCCCCCTCCGCACAGATTTTGGGTACAAGTAGGGGGTGGGCGTTTGCTAGGTATACACCCCTTGGCAAGATAAAGTGTCATCACATTTTCACGAGAGAAAAAAAAGTGATACAACGTTAACATGTGATTTATGCAATTTTAATGAAAAATAAACACACCGTTTGTTCACACAAATAAAGATCAACGTTCTGTGATAGAAAAAAAGAAGAAGAAACAAGTCGCGTAAGGCGAAATTACAACATTTAGTCAAGCTGTCGAACTAACAGAATGAAACTGAACTCACTGCATTTTTACAGCAAGAGCGTATACTCGTAGCATCATCAGTCCACCGCTCGATGCACAGGCAGTGAAATTGACAAGAAGAGCGGGGTAGTATGAGTTATGAGTTATGAGTTAGTAGTTGCGCTGAGAAGGATAGCACGCTTTTCTATATCTGTATTCTTTTTAACTTTCTGAGCGTGTTTTTAATCCAAACATATCACATCTATATGTTTTTGGAATCAGGAACCCACAAGGAATAAGATGAAATTGTTTTTAAATCGATTTCGGAAATTTTATTTTAATAATAATTTTTATATTTTTTAATTTTCAGAGCTTGTTTTTAATCCGAATATAACATATTTATATGTTTTTGGAATCAGAAAATGATGAAGAATAAGATAAACGTAAATTTGGATCGTTTTAAAAACAAATTATTTTTTTTACAATTTTCAGATTTTTAATGACCAAAGTCATTAATTAATTTTTAAGCCACCAAGCTGAAATGCAATACCGAAGTCCGGCCTTCGTCGAAGATTGCTTGGCCAAAATTTCAATCAATTTGATTGAAAAATGAGGGTGTGACAGTGCCGCCTCAACTTTTACAAAAAGCCGGATATGACGTCATCAAAGGTATTTATCGAAAAAAAGAAAAAAATGTCCGGGGATATCATTCCCAGGAACTCTCATGTCAAATTTCATAAAGATCGGTCTAGTAGTTTGGTCTGAATCGCTCTACACACACACACACAGACATACAGACAGACAGACACACATACACCACAACCCTCGTCTCGATTCCCCCCTCTACGTTAAAACATTTAGTCAAAACTTGACTAAATGTAAAAACCGGCGAACCATCGAACAGTGTGCACAAATCGTAGATAAAGGAGGCCGACCGTCTTAAAACAAATTTTGTAAAAAGCAAACCCCTCTGCACAACTTTTGGCCAAAAGTGGGGGGTGGGCGTTTGCTAGATACTGGGCGTTTGCTAGATACTGGGCGTTTGCTAGATACTGGGCGTTTGCTAGATACTGGGCGTTTGCTAGATACTGGGCGTTTGCTAGATACTGGGCGTTTGCTAGGGATTTTACGGTATATGTCTGTAAAAGAGGGTTGTATTAGATAGAGATCTTCAAGTTCGAAAACTACCCGTGGTGTGATGTAAGGTTCTCATTACATTCGCGATTTTTATTTTTCGAACGTTTTCATACTTGTTTCGCGCGAGTGACAGAACATGGTCTCATGTGCCGCTAAAGAATAATGTTAAATTGAATTTCTAATCAAAAAGAACAAAATCGTTAAATAGTGTATAAAACAAGAAATTCCTCCGAGGTAGGAAAAACACCCCCGTTGGTCAAAGGGAAATAACCATTCTCACTGCCACCAACTGAGAAGGTTATTTCCCTTTGACCATTAATATCTCCCTCTATAAGTCCTTGTAGAATCTTAATCCCCCAATAACTCCCTAACCGTGTGTTTGACTGGTCCCAATTTTTGTAAGGACCGTCTCAAGAATGTATAGAACCTGTTCACCAAGTTTGGTGACGATCGGTCCGTTCATTCTTGAGATCTATATGCGAACACAAACAAACAAACAAACACATGGAGCGAATCCTATACACACCCCTATACCGGGGGTGTAATGACCGTGTGTGTTTGTTTGTTCGTTTGTCTGTTATGTTGTTGTTCAGTGTTGTTGTCGCTGTTGTTGTCGCTGTTGTTGTTGTTGTTGTTGTTGTTGTTGTTGTTGTTTTGATTTTGTTTGTTTTGTGTTTGTTTGTTTTATTAACAGTTTCAGCAGCAGCCAATCAGTCCAGAAGAAAAAAACCCATTATTCTAATGAGTCTAAAGTAAATGGTCCTTATGTGGAAGACGCTCGAGTGCTTAATGCACGCCTGAAAGTACCGCATCGACCTCCAGGACTTCCAAATACTGGTTATTCTTTTGATCATATGTATAGAAAAGTCAACGATTGAAACATGTTTGGGTTTTTTTTTATTTACCAAAAAAAATTAACAAACACAAAAATCACATAATAGCCTGCTTTCGAGATAGAGATAAAATCTTCAGCGGCACAGCAGACGACTTCCTGCATGTCACATGAGGGCACGCGTCTCAGTGAGCCTCAGTGGTAGGAGTTGAAATTGGCAACACTTCCGTCTGAATGCCCCACGCCATCGGAAGAAGGGAAAACCCCTGGGGAGGGTGTGTCACTTTCAACATTTAAGAAATTAGAAAGTAAAAAAATAAAAAAAAAGAAATTAAAAAATGTGAGGCGTAGGTGTGGAATGGGCTGGGAGTGATCGAGAGGGGACCATTAAGAAAGAAGGAAAAAAAACACATACAAAAACACACCAAAAAATGTATTAAAAACAAAATACAAATAAAACAAAATACAAAAAATCGCGAGATGGGCAGTATAGCTAGCTGGTAGAGAGACAAGCTGTGAGAATTTGAAGTAAGGACTATGAAATATTGAGCAGATGGTGTAAAACAAATAGACGGAGATAAAAAAAAACGAAAATGTAAAAAGTTTTAAAAACAAATTTTAAAAAAGCAATGGCTAAATAAACAAGTGTATTTCGTTGATGTGTTGATTGCCGATTTATTGACAATTATATATATTATATTCATCAGTCTATCAATCAATCAATACACACGTTAATCCCCCCCCCCTCACCCACCCACCCACCCCGAAAAGATTAGCTTTCAATAAACCAAACAATCTATCGATCCATTAAATCCATTAATCAAACAACCCATCAAACCAATCAGTTAATCAACCCATCCCTTCATACATCTCTGAATTAATCATTGAACCGACTAAAAAAAACAACTTTCCATCCATCCATTCATTCATCCATTCGTTCATCCCAATACCCGTGTGACTTGGAATGATAGGCCGTGAAAGGTGGATGCAGCGCCTATAGGCTGTTGATCTACTGGCCGATGTGAATGCGTGATATATTGTGTAAAAAATTCCATCTCACACGGCATACGCGCTTTGAACTTCGGATAAGGCGCTATATAAATACCCGTTATTATTATTATTATATTCACCAGTATCATACAAGCTTCAAAACATCCATCAACCAGCAAGAGCGCAGCATAATTATGGCTTCCAGAAGCAATCCAAAAGAATCACGAAGGACTCACGCCGCAAAACCGAGTCACGACAAATTTATTGTAACAATTTATACTAATTTCACTCTGTAAAAGTACTCCATCGTGTATCTGTATTCATTAATTAATCAATATGTCAATCAATAGATCACCATTTAAAAAAAGGGACAAGATCGGCTTTCGATGAAGACTATCCATTCATCCATTCATCTAAACATCCATCAATCCATCAATCTATCAATCCATCAACCAATCAATCAATCAATCAACCAACCAACCAACCAATCAATCAATCACACAATCAATCAATCAACCAATCAATCAATCAATCAATCCATCCATCAATCAATCAACCAATCACTCAACCAACCAATCAATCAACCAATCAATCAACCAATCAATCACACGTTCCAACAAGTACTCAAAGCTTCGATCAAAACTTGCCTTACGAAGCAGCTAGCAAGCACGGCGCTTCCAAAAGCAAGAGACTGAATCATGAAAAGAAACGCGCAGCAAAACCCTGAAAACAGAGACAGAGAAAATAACAATTGCTGAATGAATGGAGTCGGTCGTTGAAGTGTACTGCCTTCCGGCTCTCTTGTCAGTCGATCGCACCGCGGTGCATTCTGGGTGAGTGTCTTTTCAAGAGATGAAAGGAAGCCGCCAATGAAGGCGCAAAACAAAAGGCCGTTTTTGTTTCAGAGCCGTATTAGTGTCAGTTTGTGTGCTCAGGCTTTTAATACTGTTGATTACGCATTGACTGAAGCAAAGTGTGTCGTGGGAATTGGTTGGATGATGATGATGATGATGATGATGATGATGATGATGATGATGATGATGATGATGATGATGATGATGATGATGATGATGGTGATGAGTAAAGAAGAAGGGACCCGTGTGAGTGTTTGTGAGTGTGGGGAAAGGGGTGGTGGTTGTCTTGGGGGGTAGGGGATGGAGGTGGGGGCGTATTTGTATCTGTGTGGTAATTGGTGTTTGAGTGCGTGTCTGTGTGTCTGTGTGTCTGTGTATCACTGCGATTTGATGTGTGTTTGGTGTCTGTGTGTCTGTGTATCACTGCGACTTGATGTGTGTTTGGTGTCTGTGTGTCTGTGTGTCTGTGTATCACTGCGACTTGATGTGTGTTTGGTGTCTGTGTGTCTGTGTATCACTGCGACTTGATGTGTGTTTGGTGTCTGTGTGTCTGTGTATCACTGCGACTTGATGTGTGTCTGTGTGTCTGTGTGTCTGTGTGTCTGTGTATCACTGCGACTTGATGTGTGTTTGGTGTCTGTGTGTCTGTGTATCACTGCGACTTGATGTGTGTCTGTGTGTCTGTGTGTCTGTGTATCACTGCGACTTGATGTGTGTTTGGTGTCTGTGTGTCTGTGTGTCTGTGTATCACTGCGACTTGATGTGTGTTTGGTGTCTGTGTGTCTGTGTGTCACTGCGACTTGATGTGTGTTTGGTGTCTGTGTGTCTGTGTGTCTGTGTATCACTGCGACTTGATGTGTGTTTGGTGTCTGTGTGTCTGTGTGTCTGTGTGTCTGTGTGTCTGTGTATCACTGCGACTTGATGTGTGTTTCGTGTCTGTGTGTCTGTGTGTCTGTGTATCACTGCGACTTGATGTGTGTTTGGTGTATGTGTGTCTGTGTATCACTGCGACTTGATGTGTGTTTGGTGTCTGTGTATCACTGCGACTTGATGTGTGTCTGTGTGTCTGTGTATCACTGCGACTTGATGTGTGTTTCGTGTCTGTGTATCACTGCGACTTGATGTGTGTTTGGTGTCTGTGTCTGTGTATCGCTGCGACTTGATGTGTGTTTGGTGTCTGTGTGTCTGTGTATCACTGCGACTTGATGTGTGTTTGGTGTCTGTGTGTCTGTGTATCACTGCGACTTGATGTGTGTCTGTGTGTCTGTGTGTCTGTGTGTCTGTGTATCACTGCGACTTGATGTGTGTCTGTGTGTCTGTGTATCACTGCGACTTGATGTGTGTTTGGTGTCTGTGTGTCTGTGTATCACTGCGACTTGATGTGTGTTTGGTGTCTGTGTGTCTGTGTATCACTGCGACTTGATGTGTGTCTGTGTGTCTGTGTATCACTGCGACTTGATGTGTGTTTGGTGTCTGTGTGTCTGTGTATCACTGCGACTTGATGTGTGTTTGGTGTCTGTGTGTCTGTGTATCACTGCGACTTGATGTGTGTCTGTGTGTCTGTGTATCACTGCGACTTGATGTGTGTTTGGTGTCTGTGTATCACTGCGACTTGATGTGTGTTTGGTGTCTGTGTGTCTGTGTATCACTGCGACTTGATGTGTGTCTGTGTAGTGTCTGGGTGTCTGTGTATCACTGCGACTTGATGTGTGTTTGGTGTCTGTGTGTCTGTGTATCACTGCGACTTGATGTGTGTTTGGTGTCTGTGTGTCTGTGTATCACTGCGACTTGATGTGTGTCTGTGTAGTGTCTGGGTGTCTGTGTATCACTGCGACTTGATGTGTGTTTGGTGTCTGTGTGTCTGTGTATCACTGCGACTTGATGTGTGTTTGGTGTCTGTGTGTCTGTGTATCACTGCGACTTGATGTGTGTCTGTGTAGTGTCTGTGTGTCTGTGTATCACTGCGACTTGATGTGTGTCTGTGTAGTGTCTGTGTGTCTGTGTATCACTGCGACTTGATGTGTGTTTGGTGTCTGTGTATCACTGCGACTTGATGTGTGTCTGTGTGTCTGTGTATCACTGCGACTTGATGTGTGTCTGTGTAGTGTCTGGGTGTCTGTGTATCACTGCGACTTGATGTGTGTTTGCACTCTAAATTTTATAACACTTTGAGAACACTGAAAGTGTTTAGGGTGAACACTTAAAGTGTTAGGGTGAACACATTTTTACACTTTTGGAACACAGAAAGTGTTCTCAATGTGTTATCCTGAAGCATCTTCTGCTACCTGAACACTTTTGGAACACATGGTAAACACTTTTTTGCACAGTGGAACACCAGGTGAACACACGTGTTCAACAAGTGTTCCACAAGTGTTCCACTTCGTCTTTTAGTCATGCTCCGAATAAAATAATACATTAAAAATATTTGGGCCATGAGCAGATTCGAACCCGAGACCTTCGTCTCGCCATGTCAGCGCTCTACCGATTGAGCTACGGAGACTCGTCGGGATCTAGCGTCGCTTAGAGTATATAATTTTTATACCCCCTAGACCGCTGCGGGACGTGTTTTTGTTTTTGTTTTTAATCGTGTTGTGCTTATATTTTTTCATCAAACATTTATTTCATCTGAGACATCTAATAAGCGGTAAGTATTAGCTTTTTTATTTTTACAATTTAATAATGTTACTAATTGTCCCATCATGCTTCAGCTGGACCAAAAAAAGAACGTTGACACTTTTAGATCTGTGGACCTGTCAGTGCGTTGTCGCTGCGTTGATTTGGCTCAGGATTTCCGATTGTTATCTGTAAGTTGCTTGCTGAGATTTTGTATTAAGTCATCTAAGCTTAGTCACTCGTATTTTTGTTGTAACATGTTCCTGTTACTTGTATCTGTGGACGTTTGAAGACAATTTCTCTAATTTTGCTGTCGCAACGGTTTCAGCTGATCAGTGGACATTAGTTCTGCGTTGGTAAATAAACTCTATTTCAATTTGATGTTGATTTTTTATTCTGGTTGATGTGCTTGGTTTTGTGTTATTGTTATACTTGTATGTCCAGGGGTTCCTTATAATTATAATGGTGGTCCAGTGAACGATACCTTCCGCCTGTGGTCAGAGCAATACATTTGCAGATTTTCGGATTCTTCTTCTTCCTTTGGTTAGATCATAGATGTACGATCTGCACGCTAGATAAAGTGAAGCGGTAGGCTAAAAACAGCATACATTAATGAACAACATTCATCATAATAGTGGCCAGGTTGATTGTGTGCGCAATTTAGAATAATTCTATGCATGCTTGGTTGTATTTGATTTCACAGATCTATCACACTTTCAGGGAACTGGGAAGCCGTTTGAGCTGATGTGCCCATGTGGCGAATCGATGTGGGCGTAACCTGCGCACATTTCTTCGGAATTGCACTGAGGATGAACAGGAGGCACTGACGGCAACCCAGACGTGTTTACCAAGGTACGCATGTCCTGCATTTGCATATAGTGTGTAGTTTTGCAGAGAAATATTGACTTTCAAATTGATCTGATAAGTTTTGTTTGTTTGTTTGTTTGCTTAACGCCCAGTCGACTACGAAGGGCCATATCAGGGCGGTGCTGCTTTGACATTTAACGTGCGCCACACACAAGACAGAAGTCGCAGCACAGGCTTCATGTCTCACCCAGTCACATTATTCTGACACCGGACCAACCAGTCATAGCACTAACCCCATAATGCCAGACGCCAGGCGGAGCAGCCACTAGATTGCCAATTTTAAAGTTTTAGGTATGACCCGGCCGGGGTTCGAAGCCACGACCTCCCGATCACCGGGCGGACGCCTTACCACTAGGCCAATTGTGCCGGCGGTTGCGGAATCATTGATTATACTATTTGCTGAAATACTCTGTTTCAAAATTAATATCTCCGTGCAAAACACACCAGACAGTCGCCAAACTCATATGTGGACACACACACACACACACACACACACACACACACACACACACACACACACAGCCAGCCCCCTCTCCTTCCACATTTGACAGAAATCTAAATGTTGATACACAGGTTCACAATAAACAAAAGTATGAGAATCAGAACACTTGTCAGTGTTGCTACGATGTGGAACTTCAGTAAAACAGTGTTTGATTTCTTAACATGCATCTTGTGTGTGCAGGAACCATACTGCTTGGCTGAGGCAGTTCACTTTCTGGAGATGGAGCTAACAGTAATGCGACGAAACCTTGTGGATGCACTTCATGTAAGTTTAAGCTTTCTGTGGGATACAGCGCAGTTACATTTTGAGAATGCTGCCTTATTTTGCAGTCTTCTCCTTAAAAGGTGGAAAAAATATACATATTTTTAAGTTCAGTGAGTGCTGAGGCCTGCAATGATAAAATGTTTTCCTGAACTAAGTCTACTCAGAATTTCCATTCGTTATGGTAGAGTAGTGCCGTAAACACTGAGGCCAGCTTTAGTCAAAGCATGGCCAACAGACAACACGCTGCTGATCCGCTTGGATCTGCCATTGCCGCTAACAGTGTATGCAGGGTGCATTCAATATGACACCCTTTTCTTTTGAAAATATTCTCATCGGAGTTTATGATTGGTTTTGACAGTGATCGCTGGCCTCCAATGGTCGCTGACAAGGTGTTTTCCTTCGGTTCACGTAGGTTTAGCTTGAGATCACGTGAGTTAAAAGCGATCCGTTTGTAAGTTTTGGTTAGTTTGATCTAAATAATGAAATATTTTAGAAAATTATGATAGAAATTAGAATGCATTTTATTTTAAAGAATGCATTCCAAATTTCCATATCATAGAACACATTCTATATTTATAGAATGCATTCTATAAAATAGAAAACATTGTATAATATAGAATGCATTCAATCATACTTGTCATTTGCCCAGAAATGTATTCTATTATTAATGCATTCTATAACGTCCAACAATGCATTCTTATGATAGAATGCATTCTTATGATAGAATGCATTCCATAAAGCGCCACAAAACTTCTACAGGCCAGCTCGGTATGGTCCCTGCTTCGAAAGCAGATCTACAAACACTCTCACACACAGCTCTCTCTTTCTCTCTGTCTCTGTCTCTGTCTCTGTCTCTCTCTGTCTCTCTCTCTGTCTCTCTCTCTGTCTCTCTCTCTCTCTCTCTCTCTCTCTCTGTGCGTGTGTGTGGCTGTGTGTGTGTGTGTGTGTGTATGTGTGTGTGTGTGTGTAGTTCTGCTTTTCTTTGCGGGGCTGGCCTGTTGTAGTTTCGGGACATTATGCATATAAATTATAATGCATTTCAGGACGTTAAAGAACGCATTCTATCAGTATCATAAAAAGCATTTTGGTATTTTGTGTAAATAGAAATAGAATGCATTTTATCATAGAAGGCAGTTCGGGACGTTATAGAATGCATTCTATAATATAGAATACATTACATAATAAATGATTTCCTTATAATTCATTATTTAGATCAAACCAACAAAACTTAGGTAGTTTCTTTACAAACGGATTACTAGAGGGTGCATTCAATATGACACCCTTTTCTTTGAACTAAAACTCATCGGAGTTCACGATTAATTGCGACAGTGATCTTTGGCTTCCAGTGATTGTTGACAAGGTGTTTTCCCTGGGTTCACATAGGTTAAGAACGAGTTAAGGAAAACGGGCGTGCTCAAGGCCTCGCCACAATAACAGTACGGTTTACTGCTTACCTTATATAAACAATTTGTAGAGTGCCATTTTCCAGAGTGGCCATGCGCTAATGAAATCCTTGCGAAAGACCTATTTTAATTCTACTTTTTGTTCTTAGGGACAGAATCCTGCTTCAAGAGGGATTACTTTTTACATTCAGTCGTATGTGCGTGCATGCGAGTGTCATTGTGTGTTGGGAAGGTGAGAGCGAATTGGACGTGACGTATTTGTTCTCTGTTATGTGACCTATGCCCGTTCTGGAATAAAAAAAAGTTTACCTGTAACTGCGATTGTTGGAGATCTGCTGACAGCAAGAAGAAGTCCACTATTAGTTAAGATTTACACTTCAGTGTTATCAATTAAGTACAAACGTTTAACACAAACCTGTTAAGAGTTGGAAATGCATCATGTTCTAAAACTCACTTTTATTTCGAACAGGATGTTCCGGACAGCGAGTTGAAAACTAAACCAAAGACCAAGGGCCTGGAATCCTCCCAACTCTGAGGGGTGTTTTTGTTATCGGACTTTCGTGTGTGAACTTTCAAGATGGGGTTTACCAGAGCTCCGTTCATATTATTTAATAGCAACATATACCGAGCAACAAAAGAAACGCGAAAAAATTCTGCAATGTTTGATTGACAAAATCTCGAACAATTATGGAGTTAGAATTATCAAACCACAACATTTTGATGAAGGCATGTTTGACACAGCTGTTGCGTGAGTATTTTGATGCTGCGATTGTTTCAACACACGGGACAAAACGAAGTTTTGGAGGTCTCGCTCAGTCAGCCTTCATCGCGTTCTCTGGCCACTGATCGGACACTGGTTGCTTCCAGTGATGTTCCTGGTATTGTCAGGGGCTGAATTGAATCGATGTCGAAGACGTTGTGGAAGGAAATTGCGATCTTGTCTTATTGGGGTAATGCGAAAAAATCTACCGCGTTGCATAACTGTAGTGCTTCCAATGTCACCATAACATTGCAGAAGGTGATAAACTGTTGACACATGCACGTTTAAAGCCCATGCCAGCGCTTCTGGATCACCCCCAGCTTTAAATCGACCTGGCATTTTGGTGGTGTCAATCTTGGCATCCTGGCTGTTTCAAAAGTGAGACTGGCAGCAAGCGTGCCATGGTCTCTTTTGGTTGCTAATGCATTAGTGAACACATCTCACACATCAGATTTCTCCTGCTCTACTTGCACGTGCTGCGAGCGCGCATTATGTGTTTTACGATAAACCTGCTTGTCCCGTGTGTTAAAACAGTCACAGCATCAAAATAATCACACAAAAGCAAGGTCAAACATGCCTTCATTAAACTTTTGTAGTTTAATAATTCTAACTCTATAATTGATGAAGATTTTGTCAATCAAACAATGACGAATTTTGTTGCTCGGTATATTATGTGTTCAACAATTCCTACCCCAGACCCGTTTGTTCTGCGACTGCTGCAGACATTTCTTTTTGTCAATTAAAAATGCTTCTTTGCTCACAAAATTTGATTTTAATGTCTTTCTGAATTGTATGACAGTGCAGGATGAAAGTGTTCCAAAAGTGTTCTAAAAGTGTTCCAAAAGTGTTCTAAAAGTGTTCCAAAAGTGTTCTAAAAGTGTTCCAAAAGTGTTCCAAAAGTGTTCTAAAAGTGTTCCAAAAGTGTTCTAAAAGTGTTCCAAAAGTGTTCTAAAAGTGTTCCAAAAGTGTTCTAAAAGTGTTCCAAAAGTGTTCCAAAAGTGTTCTGAAAGTGTTCTAAAAGTGTTCCAAAAGTGTTCCAAAAGTGTTCTAAAAGTGTTGACCTGAACACTTTTATGTGTTCAGAAGTGGTTACAGCAGGGTGAACACTTAAAAGTGTTCAGATGTGAACACTTTTGGAACACTTTTGGAACACTTTTGGAACACTTTTTGTGTGTATAGAACACTTTTTGTGTTCCAAAAGTGTTCTACTAAAAGGGTGTTCAGAAGTGGTTACAGAAAGGGTGTTCCGGAGTGGAACACTTTTGTTTAGAGTGTGTGTGTCTGTGTGTCTGTGTATCACTGCGACTTGATGTGTGTTTGGTGTCTGTGTATCACTGCGACTTGATGTGTGTCTGTGTGTCTGTGTATCACTGCGACTTGATGTGTGTTTGGTGTCTGTGTATCACTGCGACTTGATGTGTGTTTCGTGTCTGTGTATCACTGCGACTTGATGTGTGTTTCGTGTCAGTGTGTCTGTGTATCACTGCGACTTGATGTGTGTTTGGTGTCTGTGTGTCTGTGTATCACTGCGACTTGATGTGTGTTTGGTGTCTGTGTGTCTGTGTATCACTGCGACTTGATGTGTGTTTGGTGTCTGTGTGTCTGTGTATCACTGCGACTTGATGTGTGTTTGGTGTCTGTGTGTCTGTGTATCACTGCGACTTGATGTGTGTTTGGTGTCTGTGTGTCTGTGTATCACTGCGACTTGATGTGTGTTTGGTGTCTGTGTGTTTGTGTATGTATGCCACCAGTTTCGGATGTGTTTGTGTGTCTAGGCATGCGCACCGTATGTTTGTGGTTGTATGGTGTGGATGGAGAGCTGTGGTTTGGTTAGGGGAAGGAGATATAGCAATACGACATTATTGAAAATAAACAGTACCAAACGGAGACACGTAAACGACGAGAAGATAGGGTAACTACATATTTTGTGTATGTGAGTGTGTGTGTGTTTGTGTGTGTGTGTGTGTGTGTGTGGTGTGTATTTGTGTGTGCGCGCGCGCGTGTGTGTGTGCGTGTGTGTGTGTGTGTGTGTGTGAGAGAGAGAGAGAGAGAGAGAGCGAGAGAGAGAGAGAGAGAGAGAGTTTGACAGGCGAACAGACAGACAGACGAGCGCGTGGATAAACAGACAGGCTATAGTAGAGACACAAATAAAAGGCTTGAAACGCAACCCAAAACATTAATCGGCTTTGTAACAAAAAGATACAGACAACAAATTCAGGTCAACGAAACAGACGATTTAAAAAAAAAAAAAAAATTTTTTTAGTTATTTCAAAGTTTAAATTTTGACAAAACTATACGCGTTTCGAATTTCCGAGAAACAGACGGAAACTATTGTATCATGTTTATTTGAATAAAACCTTGTTTAAACCAAACTGTTCCTGAGCAGTGAAAACCTTCTGTCGGCATGGTCTTTTCGACTTCCCCTTCTTCTACTTCTTCTTCTTCTTCTTCTTCTTCTTCTTCTTCTTCTTCTTCTTCTTCTTCTTCTTCTTCTGCTTCTTCTTCTGCATCTTCTTCTTCTTCTTCTTCTTCTTCTTCTTCTTCTTCTTCTTGGTCTTTCCTTTGCTTTTCTCTCCAAGACTTTCAGAAATACTGATGTAATTTTGGCGTGTAATCCTGTTTCACAACAAAAAGCATTCACCGTCATTAGGTCCTGTTTCATGTCAGAATAGAGACTTGATTGATTTATTTGGCGCTTGCGTGAAAAAATATTAGCCTCTCGTGAGAGGTAATCGTGTTTACTTCTCCCTTTACCAACGGATCATTTAATGGATTAATGTCGAAAAGCTTCAGCGAGCGATGGAATTGTTACACAATCAAACGATCAATAGTGCAAGCAAGCAATCCGTCCATCTGTCCGCCAATTACACTGATTCTTTCCTCAACTCGTTCTGAGCTCAAGACAATATGAATGGACTTCTTACACAATCAAGCAAGCAAGCAAGCCAGCAAGCGAGCCAAAAAAACAACTAAGCAAGCAATCAGCTAATCTCGTCATTTATTATATATTCCATTGATCTATAAGCAAAACAATGTACTTTTTACACAAGCAAGCACGCTATAGTTATCAACTAAGCAACAACCAAGCCAGCAATCCGCTCATATCTCTATCTGTTATATATTCCACTGACCTGCAAGCAAAGCAGTTTACTTGTTACACAATCAAGCAAGCAAGCGAGCGAGCGAGCCAAATAAAAACAACTAAGCGACAACCCCAAAAACCAACTTAGCGACAACCAAACAAGCAAACCACTCATATCTCTATGCATTATAGCTTCCCCCAATCTGGAAGCAAAGCAATGTACTTGTCACACAATCAAGCCAGCAAGCAAGCACGCGAGCCAACAAACAACTTTGCAACAACCAAGCCATCCTGACCTCAGGTCAAAATGAGTTCGGCTCATTCTATCCCTGACAGGATGCCTTGGTTTTCCTTGTCTGGCGAGGAAATCGATTTTTTTTCTACATATTTAGATCTTTTCGTAATGTGTTATGGATGTAAGCAGATTCGCGATCAGCGATAATGATTTTTCGTGGTGTTGTGTAATTTTAAAATTACAAAGGAATTGATATGTAAGAGAGTTTCAAGCGAACTATTTTTCGCGGCTGTATTTACTGTGCAAACAACTCTAAATATGGCATAAATGTCACGTGATAATCAACCGTTTGGTTTCGGCGCTCGCTGGAGCAGACGATTTTTTTCTGACAGTGATGCAACCATATATTACGGTCTCCTTCCGGCAGCAGTCCCAAAATTTCGACTTGTTTTGACCTTAGAACGATGTCTTTATCATAACTGTGAAGAACAGAACGGAGACCACTGTCGAAGCCGGCCAATCTGCAATCATTTTCGTCTCGCGAACACTGCTCGCGAACAACATATGGGAGATAACTCTGTATTCTTGTTTTGATAGATTCGCGTAGGACTTTAGCGTCCGGTCAGAGAGATAACTGGCGATAGCCGTGGAGCGATGATGATCAGAATGCAACCAAGCAAGCAAGCAATCCGCTCATCTCTCCGTTGATTGTGTCTTCCACCGACCTGGAAACCGAAAACAATTGACTTAATTATGACATAATCATGCAAGAAAAAGCAATCCGTACTCGTATGTCTCGCTACAGTCCATACACTCATTCTTGCAGTTCTTTTTTGGCTCACGTAAGTGTAGCCTATGCGATGCTAACTTTTGTCTGTCTGTGCGTGCGTGTCTGCGTGCGTGCGTGCGTGCGTATGTATGTATGTATGTATGTCTGTGGTAGAAACTTTAACATTTGAAGACGTCACAACATTTGAAGACGTCACATTATGACGTAAGAGGGTTAGACATCACGCGAAGGAATTACTGAAAGTCTCGGTCATTGTTATTTTGAGCGGGCCGAGACTAGTTTTTTCTTCGAAATCGGCCATTCAGATCTAGATCTAGTGTCTCGCTTTCTTGCACAGTGTCACCTATGCCGCTTACTGTGTGTGTGTGTGTGTGTGTGTGTGTATGTGTGACGGAGTGATTGAGTTTGTGTTACTGTTTGTCGATTTCTTACGTGAGCCTTGATGGCTTCGCCTCTTGTTAAAGCATAATATTCATTGGGCCAAGTTGACTTCGCCAAGTCGACTTGACGTACGAAGCTCACTGCACGAACCTTCGGCACTGAGTTTTCGGTAAAAAGACTTCCCCAAGTAGTCGTGAAGTCGACTTATGGTGGTTCAATTAAGGACGGCCTTCGAAGAATCAGCCAGTCAAGCAAGCAAGCAAGCTGTCATCCTTCCTTTTCGCTATCTGTCATGTCTCAGGGGCGGACGAGGGGGGGTTTCTGGGGTTTCCGGAACCCCCAGCCACAACAACAACAACAAAAAATTGTGTTTTTTTTGTATTAATCAGTGACAAATTCTGCTGCCTGAAACTGTTAATGATCATCCTCAGAATGCACCAGATTGCACCATTTTGCATCCTTTTTTTCAAAATTTTCCGGGGGAACATGCCCCCGGACCCCCCCTAGCAAGCTAGGCGCTTTGCGCCGTCGCCTCGGCGCTTCGCACCCATATCTTCACAATATACTTTTGGAAACCCCCCCCCCCCCCCCCCCATAAAATGAACTGATCCGCCACTGTGTATTTTACCGTAGGACTGGGTGGCCGAGTGGTAACGCACTTGCGCTCGGAAGCGAGAGGTTGCGAGTTCGACCCTGGGTCAGGGCGTTAGCAATTTTCTCCCCCCTTTCCTAACCTAGGTGGTGGGTTCAAGTGCTAGTCTTTCGGATGAGACGAAAAACCGAGGTCCCTTCGTGTACACTACATTGGGGTGTGCACGTTAAAGATCCCACGATTGACAAAAGGGTCTTTCCTGGCAAAATTTTATAGGCATAGATAAAAATGTCCACCAAAATACCCGTGTGACTTGGAATAATAGGCCGTGAAAAGTAGGATATGCGCCAAAATGGCTGCGATCTGCTGGCCGATGTGAATGCGTGATGAATTGTGTAAAACAAATTCCATCTCACACGGCATAAATAAATCCCTGCGCCTTGAATATGTGCGCGATATAAATTGCATAAAATCAAAAAAAATTTAAAAAAATAAAAAAAATAAATCCCTGCGCTTAGAACTGTACCCACGGAATACGCGCGATATAAGCCTCATATTGATTGATTGATTACAGTGCATAGTGTTTACTTCTCTCCGCCCAGAACGGGAGCAATTGAGCCTTAAGCTTATTTTAATCGTTTGTCCAGTATTTAATTTAATTCTCTATTTTTGTATGAACTCAAATGTTTAGTGTTCTTAGTATGTCTTGTTAGGCTAAGTTCTATTTAATCAGAGTATGTTTGCGTGTGCTTATACCTAGTGATATTGTAAAGCGCATGGTGCTTTTAGTTATGCGCTATAGAAATCTCCTTAATAAATAAAATAAATAAATTAAGTAGATGTGCAACGCCAAGGCACTGCATACCCCAGCGAAAGACAAACCTCTCTCTTACTCTCTCTCTTTCTCTCTCAAACACACACACACACGAACACACACACACACACACACACACACACACACACACACACGCACTCTCACACACACACACACCCCAAGTCACACACGTACACACATACACACTCACTCACACGCACTCACTCACTCTCTCACACACACTTCATACACACAAAACACACCCCCATACGCACATATAGACAGACGGACATAAACACCTTTACAAACAAACACACATACACACACACATACACTTACGCACACACACACACATACACACACCCACCCACTCTCTCTCTCTCTTTCTCTCTCTCTTTCTCTCTTATACAAACAGGCACACACACACACACACACACACACACACACACACTGTACATACGCACAAACAAATACGCACATAGACAGTCGGACACACACACCTTTACAAACAAACACATATACACACTCATACACACACAAACATACACACAAACTCATGCACACACACATTCACACACACACTCTCTCTCTCAAACACACACACACCCACACACACACACACACACACACACGCACACACACACACCCCAAGTCACACACACACACATGCACACACTCACTAACACGCACTCACTCACTCTCACAAAAAACTTCATACACACAAAACACACACCCATACGCATTATGGACAGACGGACATACACACCTTTACAAACAAACACACATACACGCACACACATACACTTATACCCACACACACATTTACACACACACGAGTACAGACTCATGCACGCGTGCGCACACACACACACACACACACACACAGAGACACACACAAATACACACACACCACACACATACGAGTACAGACTCATGCACGCGTGCGCGCACACACACACACACACACACACACACACACACACACACACACACACACACACACAAACAGTAACACTAACACATGTGCACAAAATGAACACAAACACACACACTGCGCGAGAGAGAAAGACGTCAGGGAGGCATGACGTCATGATGCATTAATTGACGTCAAAGACTTTCGACCGTGACGTATTCTTCTTACGCGAGCTTTATCCATAGACTTGGAAACTACGGAATTTCTACCCGTCCAAAACGGCCTTGGGTGGCGTTTGCTGAAAAAATGGGGGCGACTATTGCACCCACCGTATTTTTGTTAGTATGGTCCCAATTTTTGGTGAACTTCCATCTCCACCTGTAGCACGTAGCCGGGCACAAAGAATCCTTCTTTATCATGTATTATTCGGTATGCACATTTCTCAAGTCGATTACAGTCAAACACTGTACAAAAGGAAGACGTGGAACTTGCGAAGAAAATGCGAAAAAGTGTTTGTGGGTTATCGTCCCTAGTCACATGCTGGCGGCGAAAACAAAATGGCGGATCGCGTAGGTACCGATCGTGTGCGAGGTGGTGGTAAATAATTGTGCTCGGCTTTTTGTTGCAAGAACGCCCGTTACAAACAGAGCTGCTTCGGGAAAACTTTCCACAAGTTCCCTACAGAAGAAAAAAGGTGGGTTGTGCAGTGATTATTTCATCAGGTTTACCTTCTTCAGAATGAGAATGCAATGGCTCGAGTCAACTCACTCAGTAGACTACAGCGTCAGCGAGTACTTACGACTGTGAGTGTGAGTCAGCAGTCAGTACAAAACAACAGTTTACACTTGATGACAAACCCGTGGGCATATTTGCCGAAACCTTTATCAAACCTTGCTTACGGGAAAACTACAGTACAAAGGTACATCACTCATCCGTTTTGCGTTCAGGCAGAGCGTTAGATTTAGACTGAAGATCTGATTTAGCTTTCTTTGTCTTTCCTTTTTGCTTAGTTTAACAATAACATTGTTGTTTTTATTGTCAAACTAGGTGCAGAATATGGATGCAATTCACAAGGCGAGAGGACTTTGAAAAGCTGCAGCCAGCTGCTGTTCAAGGTCTCAAGCTTTGTACTGATCACTTTGAGGCCAACCAGTAAAACAATCCTGCAGAGAGGATCACTTGTGTGGAATGCTGTCCCGACATTGTTTGCAGTGCCCAATCCACCACCGAAGGTTATTTATTTATTGGTTTTAGGTTTTTGCAAACCAAAGAAGCACACTATTAAATGCAGGTTGAGTAATGACAAGTTTGAGGCTGATGTAAGAATTGAAAACAACAGCATTGTTCCCATCAAATAATGCCTGTTTGCATTTAGCGCAAAAAAATGATAAGGCCAACAAAAAAAAGTTACTTATTTTGGATCGACGTCCTGATTATGATGATATGATGAACTTATTTTGCAAAAAAACAGCCCCAAATGGCAAAAAAGGTATAGGGTCGGCGTCAACAACAAAAAAGTTGTATGTTTCTGGTCACCTGACCCTACCTATGTTTTCCCGACGACCCTAGACATTTTTTTTTTTTTGCATTTTCAAAAATAAAAGGGGTATTCGAAAATCAATTGTTTTCCTGTTTTTCAACAAAATAGTTTAAAAGATGGTTTTAAAAAAAAAGGTTAGAAAAAAAATCTCCACCTTTAGTCATGTTAGGTCACAAAAAAGTCTGTTTAAGGTAACATAGGCCCCCCAAAAATAGCGTCGGTAGGTCGGCTTTTTAGTTTTGTATTTTAGCCATCTGAATATTTTAATTTTATTTTTTAATGCCCCCAAAAAGTCTAGGGCCGGTGGGAAAAAAATAGGGTCGGTCCGGATACCGTAAACAGATTATTTTTTGTTTTGCCTTACCAGAAACATACACTTTTTGTGTGTGGCCTAAGACCAATGCCATGAAATTGGGAGAAATGTTTCATTGTGACTGGGTGTTGGTTGTGAGTTTGTCAGTTAAAGAGCTGTGCAATTTGCAGGTTGCTAGTGGGAGGAAGCCACCATCGCAAAGGGTAGCTACAAATGAAGCCAGCACCGACCTGTCGCCTGATACACAAATTGTTCAACCAGGTAAGAGATTTTTAACCATGAAGAACACCCTGACATCAAAAAATGTTTAAACCCATCCATTACGTAGTTGATAATCGCTGTATAGGGTGACGGGCGCTGGGGCGGGGTGGTAAGACGTCGGTCTATTAACTCGGAAGGTCGAGGGTTCGAATCCCGGTCGCGGCCGCCTGGTGAGTTAAGTGTGGAGATGTTTCCGATCTCCCAGGTCAACTTATGTGCAGACCTGCTAGTGACTTATCCCCCTTCATGTGTACACGCAAGCACAAGACCAAATACGCACGAAAAAGATCCTGTAATCCATGTCAGAGTTCGGTGGGTTTTAGAAACACAAAAATACCCCGCATGCTTCCTCCGAAAGTGGCGTATGGCTGCCTAAATGGCGGGGTAAAAACGGTCATACACATAAAATTCCACTTGTGCAAATAAATGAGTGCACGTGGGAGTTTCAGCCCACGAACGCAGAAGAAGAAGAAGCTGTATAGGGCGGATGCATGGATGGATGAAATTGTACCTGTAGTTCCCACACGTAAAGATGGGAAACATATCCTGTTAGAGGCATGGTTTGACAAGAAACAATTAATAAGTGGCTCTATTCCCATCTCCCCCCCCCCCCCCCCCTTTCCCCGTCGCGATATAAGCTTCGTGGTTGAAAACGACGTTAAACACCAAATAAAGAAAGAAAGAAAGAGGCATGGTGTGTGAGGAGTTTACCTGGTACTGTTGTCCTAATCAATCAATCAATCAATCAATATAAAGCTTATATAGCGCGTATTCCGTGGGTACAGTTCTAATGGCCTCACCCATTCAGTACCAAACAAGGTCAATTCCATCATTGTTCCACATCGAATCCATAGTTGCTAATACACTTCATTTCTGGCCTGCCTTCCTACGCTATTGTTTATTTTCATTTTGTGATTGAATTACACATGTTTTAATTTCTTCCAGGTTGTAACTTGTTATGGTTATGTTATTTTATGTGTGTTTTGTGTGTGTGTTTTCTTTTTTAGATGACATTCAGGCGATCCTGGAGGACATAGGATGTAAAGCATCAAAGTCGTCATCCTCCCCATCCCCTCGTGAAGCGGAACTTCGGCAGAAGGTCAACAAACTGAGGAGCAAGGTTTTCCGATTAGAAAAGAAAACGATGGAACCCCGTGTAAAACGAGCGAGTAAATTAGCCAAGCCTCCCAAGAAAGACTTTGTAATAGAACAGTTGTCTCATATATTATCAGGCGAGGCGAGCTATTTTGCCATTTATGCCTGTTACATATTTACCGGTTATCTGCTGCTGTGTCCATTCCTGGCAGAGACGGAACGCATGTTACCAAGGAGCCGAAGGAGAGTCGATGAGATGAGAGAATGTGATTAACAATTGCCAACTCTCTCCGTACAAAGAGGGTCCAAAATTGTATCAAAATATAGATCGTAGGGAATTCAAAATAAAAACAAGTCGCGTAAGGCGAAAATACAATATTTAGTCAAGTAGCTGTCGAACTCACAGAATGAAACTGAACGCAGCAAGACCGTATACTCGTAGCATCGTCACTCCACCGCCCGTGGCAAAGGCAGTGCCCGTGGAATTGACAAGAAGAGCGGGGTATTCGTTGCGCTAAGAAGGATAGCACGCTTTTCTGTACCTCTCTTCGTTTTAACTTTCTGAGCGTGTTTTTAATCCAAACATATCATATCTATATATTTTTGGAATCAGGAACCGACAAGGAATACGATGAAAGTGTTTTTAAATTGATTTCGAAAAAAAAATTTGATAATAATTTTTATATATTTAATTTTCAGAGCTTGTTTTTAATCCGAATATAACATATTGATATGTTTTTGGAATCAGCAAATGATGGAGAATAAGATAAACGTAAATTTGGATCGTTTTATAAATTTTTATTTTTTTTTACAATTTTCAGATTTTTAATGACCAAAGTCATTAATTAATTTTTAAGCCACCAAGCTGAAATGCAATACCGAACCCCGGGCTTCGTCGAAGAGTACTTGACCAAAATTTCAACCAATTTGGTTGAAAAATGAGGGCGTGACAGTGCCGCCTCAACTTTCACGAAAAGCCGGATATGACGTCATCAAAGACATTTATCAAAAAAATGAAAAAAACGTTCGGGGATTTCATACCCAGGAACTCTCATGTCAAATTTCATAAAGATCGGTCCAGTAGTTTAGTCTGAATCGCTCTACACACACACACACACACAGACACACACACAGACACACACACACACGCACACACGCACATACACCACGACCCTCGTTTCGATTCCCCCTCGATGTTAAAATATTTAGTCAAAACTTGACTAAATATAAAAAAGAGACAAAACATGTACTTCGGCTCATAGAGCCTTCTTTAATTTTTGACTCAAAAGTCCATGCTCCGAGAGTCCTTTTTGACTCACATGCGAAGCAAAAGTGAGTCTATGTACTCACCCGAGTCGTCCGTCCGTCCGTCCGTCCGGACGTCCGGACGTCCGTCCGTCCGGACGTCCGTCCGGAAAACTTTAACGTTGGATATTTCTTGGACACTATTCAGTCTATCAGTACCAAATTTGGCAAGATGGTGTATGATGACAAGGCCCCAAAAAACATACATAGCATCTTGACCTTGCTTCAAGGTCAAGGTCGCAGGGGCCATAAATGTTGCCTAAAAAACAGCTATTTTTCATATTTTTCCCATTTTCTCTGAAGTTTTTGAGATTCAATACCTCACCTATATATGATATATAGGGCAAAGTAAGCCCCATCTTTTGATACCAGTTTGGTTTACCTTGCTTCAAGGTCAAGGTCACAGGAGCTCTTCAAAGTTGGATTGTATACATATTTTGAAGTGACCTTGACCCTGAACTATGGAAGATAACTGTTTCAAACTTAAAAATTATGTGGGGCACATGTTATGCTTTCATCATGAGACACATTTGGTCACATATGATCAAGGTCAAGGTCACTTTGACCCTTATGAAATGTGACCAAAATAAGGTAGTGAACCACTAAAAGTGACCATATCTCATGGTAGAAAGAGCCAATAAGCACCATTGTACTTCCTATGTCTTGAATTAACAGCTTTGTGTTGCATGACCTTGGATGACCTTGACCTTGGGTCAAGGTCACATGTATTTTGGTAGGAAAAATGTGTAAAGCATGTGAGTCGTATGGGCTTTGCCCTTCTTGTTTTAATTTTGAATTGCCTACCATCTATATTTTTATACATTTTCAAAAAGATTCAACAGTCACCTTCCGTTATTCTTGAACTTGGCTATCCCAGCCTTACCTCAACATTCGATATTCCTGTGATACTTTTGACGTAAAATCAATTTTTACTGTAAAACACTTCGGCAAGAGGATTGGTCCAAGCAAACAAATAATAAACTTGTAAGATTTTTCCTGATATTTCCGATCAATTGCCTATGGTTTTATTTAGCTAAAAGATTCAAACGTCACACCTATGACCCATGGCTATTTTTAAGGGGAGAGTAGCATCCCTGGTGTGTTGTTTTTGATGTACCTTTTGGTCTGTTTACAGTAACATAGGCACACAAAAAGAGGGTCGGTAGGTCGGCTTTTCTTAATTTTTTTTTTATAACCATCTTTTTAAATTATTTTGCAAAAAAACAGGAACAAAATTGATTTTTTTTCTTTTTCTTTTTCTCCAAATGCCAAAAAAAAGGTCTAGGGTTGGCGGGGAAAAAATAATAGGGTTGGTCGGGATACCGTAAACAGACTATTTTGCTTTGTTTTGCCTAAGCAATGACTAACAAACTTTCTTTAGGGTCTGACATTGTATATACTATACAACTTTTTGGGGTATTAACTAAATACATGTATACAGTTTTTGATTCCTTTTATACTTTTTCACAAATTACCCCCCCCCCCCCTTTTTTTTTTGTAGTCTGCCCTGGGGGCGGGAGGTCTCCTAATTTCGGTTTCTAGGGTCATCTTATGCTTCCCCATGAGCTGAGAACTTAATTTAAAATGGGCCACGATTTTTTTATTTGTATTTTGTAATTGTGCCTTTGTCCAGTCACATGATTTCACTTTGTACTTAAAAACTTGGCACTGTCATCATTTTATTGCTATTTATTGTTCAGTTGTTCAGTATTTATTGCTATTGGGCATCAGTTGTTCAGTTGCCCTCTTTCGAATGAGCCATGCATGCATTATGGATGTGTTTAGCGAATGGGGATACCTCAAGCAATGTAAAAAAAAGAAACAATGTGAAGCAAACATATAGCACCAAATAAAATAACCGAATCAGAATGGAAACTTCTTCAGTGTATGTGTGTGTGTGTGTGTGTGTGTGTGTGTGTGTGTGTGTGTGTGTGTGTGTGTTTGCTGTTTTAAATACCGAAAATGTGAAAATAAAGCAAGTCACAACATGAGAAAGATCGACTGTACTAGTCATAACAAAGCAGGAGACAGTCTGGTCAGCATGCAGCAAAGGGGAATAACTCATATTTAGCCATTCTCATTTCTAAGCATGCCCAATGAGGAAGTTATCCTTCTTCCCATTGTAGTTTCTTTGTTACAGTATAGCGTTCACAGGATACCTCCAGCTTCGCTGGGATAAATAAATTGACTATATGTATACACAATTGGTCACGCAAGCCAGCAAGCAATCAAGCAGTCCAGTGAAGCAATCTGTTCTTTTCTCTGTGTCATACATCCATTGATTCTATGTCTCCAACCCAAACAGAAACGAAGCAGTTGAATGCATGATTAGATGAAGGTGGCCTAATGAGAACCAGTTTTTGTTTCTGGCTGATAACTAGCTTGTTTTCTTGCGAAGAAGTTTCATTTTGTGTGTGGTAGTCCCCTTTCTCTCTTAGAATAACCGTTAGGCCTGATTAGAGTGAATTAGCTGTGATAGACATTCTGCGAAAATTAGATACAGAGAAATTCACAAATGGTCCATATTATATGTGACCCCCCACCACGAAATGAGTCGCATGTCACCTCGCGCGGTTCTGCGCTAGGCTTAATATAAGTCCGGGGAGTGTCTGGTAACAGGCTTATAACTCAAACAGTTTTCACTCTTTTCTAAAACGGTTTTCACCACTGGATAGAGCATAACAAACTCTTTAGGAAAATGTAAAAATATAAAAATCATGCCAAGGTGACATGTGACTCATTCCGTGGTGGAGGGTCATATAATATGATGCTTTCAGCAGGCGACCGAGCAAGCAATACAGACGAAAACTTGACAGATTGGCATACACGTCAGCGTAGAAAGCAGCCACGCTGTGGGTTTGCTTTGTTCGTGATTATTTTGTTTCATGTGTACAAGCTGACGATGTAATAATGGACACGTCCATGGTAATCTTGATAATAGTCATCATGAGAAGGAGATTATCTTGAAGAACAGCAGAGAGAGAGAGAGAGAGAGAGAGAGAGAGAGAGAGACAGAGACAGAGAGAGGGAGACAGAGAGAGACAGAGACAGAGAGGGAGAGAGAGAGAGAGAGAGAGAGAGAGAGAGAGAGAGAGATAGATTGGATTGGATTGGATTGGATTGTTTACTCATTTAGGCCATAGCCCCTTATGAGGGGGGTGAACATATATACAATGACATAATGACATTTGCACACAAATCAAATTAAATAAATCATACACGAACTAAGACATTACATTTCAAATAAAATATATCGTAGGCTTACATGAACTAAGACATAACAACACTACGTAGCCGAAATGCTTTGTACACATAAACTGACAACTTTCGAACAATACCTTCATTCACAGATGCCATAAGCATAGAGAACTTGTGAAAACTTGGGTTTCTATAAAACTTAGCAGGAATGAACTGGCATCGCAAATAACGAAGTGCGGGGCAACAAAGCACAAAATGAAACTCATCTTCCGTACGTTCCCTGCACAATGGGCATAACAACATATCCGCATCGTATCTCTTATATCGATTAACGTGCACAAAATTAATAGTTCTGTTATTCCACCTCGGAATCTTGCCATAATAATTTTCAAATGCCTATCCATGTTCAATAATAGATAAGGTTTTACTTCGTGCACAGTGCAAAATGTCCTATATAACGCAAATTTATCACTGTTCTGAACATGAAAATTCCATTCCTGCCATCTACAATCAATCAATCTTTCTCTGAAATCTTTCAAAAAACGGTTCTCATCTTGCACTCCTTGATTCAGAGAGAGACAGAGAGAGAGAGACAGAGACAGAGACACAGAGACACACAGAGAGACACAGAGAGAGAGAGACAGAGACAGAGAGAGAGAGAGGGAGAGAGAGAGAGAGAGAGAGAGAGTGGGCATATGAGCCAGCAGAATCATTTGCCCAGAAGAAGAAGAGAGATAGAAAAACAAGTCGCGTGAGGCGAATTTACTACATTTAGTCAAGCTGTTGAACTCGCAGAATGAAACTGAACGTAGTCCGCCGCTAGTGCAAAAGGCAGTGAAAGTGACGAGCCTGTTTGGCGCGGTAGCGATTGCGCTGTGCTTCATAGCACGCTTTACTGTACCTCTCTTCGTTTTAACTTTCTGAGCGTGTTTTTAATCCAAACATATCATATCTATATGTTTTTGGAATTAGGAACCGACAAGGAATAACATGAAATAGTTTTTATAACGATTTCGGAAATTTAATTTTGATCATAATTTTTCTATTTTTAATTTTCAGAACTTGTTTTTAATCCAAATATAACATATGTATATGTTTTTGGAATCAGAAAATGACGAAGAATAAGATGAAAATGTTTTTGGATCGTTTAATTAAAAAAAATTTAATTACACGTTTCCGACTTTTAATGACCAAACTCACTCATTAGTTTTTAAGCCACCAAGCTGAAATGCAATACCAAACCCCGGCCTTCGTCGAAGATTGCTTTGCCAAAATTTCAATGAATTTGTTTGAAAAATGAGGGTGTGACAGTGCCGCCTCAACTTTTACAAAAAGCCGGATATGACGTCATCAAAGGTATTTATCGAAAGAAACAAAAAAACGTCGAGGGATATCATTCCCAGGAACTCTCATGTCAAATTTCATAAAGATCGGTCCAGTAGTTTAGTCTGAATCGCTCTACACACACACAGACAGACAGACAGACACACACACACACACACACACACACACACACACACACACACACACTCCTACACACACACACACACACAATCATACACACATTCACACAAACACCACCACCCTCGTCTCGATTCCCTATGTTAAAAATTTAGTCACAGCATGACTAAATGTAAAACAAGTCGCGTAAGGCGAAAATACAATATTTAGTCAAGTACCTGTCGAACTCACAGAATGAAACTGAACGCAATGCCATTTTTCAGCAAGACCGTATATACTCGTAGCATCGTCAGTCCACCGCTCATGGCAAAGGCAGTGAAATTGACAAGAAGAGCGGGGTAGTAGTTGCGCTAAGAAGGATAGCACGCTTTTCTGTACCTCTCTTTGTTTTAACTTTCTGAGCGTGTTTTTAATCCAAACATATCATATCTATATGTTTTTGGAATCAGGAACCGACAAGAAATAAGATGAAAGTGTTTTTAAATTGATTTGGACAATTTAATTTTGATAATAATTTTTATATATTTAATTTTCAGAGCTTGTTTTTAATCCGAATATAACATATTTATATGTTTTTGGAATCAGCAAATGATGGAGAATAAGATAAACGTAAATTTGGATCGTTTTATAAATTTTTATTTTTTTTTACAATTTTCCGATTTTTAATGACCAAAGTCATTAATTAATTTTTAAGCCACCAAGCTGAAATGCAATACCGAAGTCCGGGCTTCGTCGAAGATTACTTGACCAAAATTTCAACCAATTTGGTTGAAAAATGAGGGCGTGACAGTGCCGCCTCAACTTTCACGAAAAGCCGGATATGACGTCATCAAAGACATTTATCAAAAAAATGAAAAAAACGTTCGGGGATTTCATACCCAGGAACTTTCATGTCAAATTTCATAAAGATCGGTCCAGTAGTTTAGTCTGAATCGCTCTACACACACACACACACACACACACAGACACACAGACACACAGACACACGCACATACACCACGACCCTCGTTTCGATTCCCCCTCGATGTTAAAATATTTAGTCAAAACTTGACTAAATATAAAAAACATGGGTTTGGAATAGGCGTGGGTGTGTGGAGAGAGAGAGAGCGAGAGAGAGAGGGGGGAGAGAATGATAGAGAGAGAGAGAAAGAAATAGAAACAGACAGACAGACAGAGAGACAGACAGACAGACAGACAGACAGACAGACAGACAGACAGAAACAGAAAGAAACAGAGAGACAGACAGGAACAGAGATAGAGACAGACAGACAGACAGAGAGACAGACAGTAAAACAGACACCGATACACAGAGACAGAGAGAGCTTATGAGAATCTTGTTATTCCCAGAAGGGGGGTACCAGGGGCCTTGGGCTATTCATTAAGAGGCGTTAGTGCCAGGGTGAAGCTCTCTGCCACCCTTAATTGCTTTACTGCTAATTGGTACCAACAGAAGGGATAGCTACACAGATTGGGGGTGAGGGAGGGGACAGGAGGGGGCAGAGAGATGGATACACCACTTCTTCGTTCCCTTCATTGGCTTCCCGTGTCCGCTCGTATCAGATACAAGCTTGCTTGTATCTGTTTCTCTGCCAAATTTGAAGATGGCCCTAAATACCTCAAGGAACTGCTCGTCACATATGACAATCCCTCTGACTACAACCTCCGCTCACGCGCTGACAGTCGCAAACTGGAAACTCTCGAGCGAAGCTTGCCTTCTTTTGGAGATCGCTCGTTTGCCTCTGCGGCTGCCATTGTCTGGAATTCTCTCCCTTCCTCCGTTCGCCATTCTGCTTCTAAGGACTCTTTCCGCAGTTCCCTTAAAACGCACCTTTTTCGCGAATCCTTGTAAATTGTCCTTGCCATCTTTATAGACTGTTAGAGGTGAAGTTAGATTTGTTGTTTGAATGTGTCTTTTTATATTTAGTCAAGTTTTGACTAAATATTTTAACATCGAGGGGGAATCGAAACGAGGGTCGTGGTGTATGTGCGTGTGTGCGTGTGTGTGTCTGTGTGTGTGTCTGTGTGTGTGTGTGTGTGTAGAGCGATTCAGACTAAACTACTGGACCGATCTTTATGAAATTTGACATGAGAGTTCCTGGGTATAAAATCCCCGAACGTTTTTTTCATTTTTTTGATAAATGTCTTTGATGACGTCATATCCGGCTTTTCGTGAAAGTTGAGGCAGCACTGTCACGCCCTCATTTTTCAACCAAATTGGTTCAAATTTTGGTCAAGTAATCTTCGACGAAGCCTGGACTTCGGTATTGCATTTCAGCTTGGTGGCTTAAAAATTAATTAATGACTTTGGTCATTAAAAATCGGAAAATTGTAAAAAAAAAAAAAAATTTATAAAACGATCCAAATTTACGTTTATCTTATTCTCCATCATTTGCTGATTCCAAAAACATATAAATATGTTATATTCGGATTAAAAACAAGCTCTGAAAATTAAATATATAAAACGATGCTACGAGTAAAATGGCATTGCGTTCAGTTTCATTCTGTGAGTTCGACAGCTACTTGACTAAATATTGTATTTTCGCCTTACGCGACTTGTTGTATACTTGCCTCAGCTTTGATTGAGCTATAGGGCTGTGTATGAAATTTGCATTTAGTCTTTCTTTTTCTTGCTGAGTGTATGTACAGTCTAGAGAGGAGACGGACATGGTGTGAGCTTGTCCAGGGGGCTATATGAACATCTCAGTGGCAGGGGGATGGAAGCACTTGTTAATGAGTCGGAGTGTGTATGCGCGTGGTGTGCACGAGGATGTATGTACGTGAGTGGTATTTGTAAATGTGTATTATGATAATATCATCTTTGTATTTATATTATTGAAATTGTTATATTTCGATGTACAGCGCTAAGAGCATAGTTAAATTTGTGAAGCGGCGCTATATAAGCTATCTTTATTATTATTATTTTTATATAAGTGGGCGGATCACATGTGTAGAAGCGCTCGAGAGTATCCGGTGTAACACGAGAAAATTACTGCCACGAGATTTTTATTCCGAATCAAAAAGAAGAAGAAACAAGTCGCGTAAGGCGAAAATACAATATTTAGTCAAGCTGTCGAACTCACAGAATGACTTGAAACTGAACGCAATGCAACGCAGCAACTCGTAGCATCGTCAGTCCACCGCTCACGGCAAAGGCAGTGAAATTGACAAGAAGAGCGGGGTAGTACTTGCGCTGAGAAGGATAGCACGCTTTTCTGTACCTCTCTTCGTTTTAACTTTCTGAGCGTGTTTTTAATCCAAACATATCATATCTATATGTTTTTGGAATCAGGAACCGACAAGGAATAAGATGAAAGTGTTTTTAAATTGATTTCGAAAATTTAATTTTCATATTAATTTTTATATATTTAATTTTCAGAGCTTGTTTTTAATCCAAATATAACATATTTATATGTTTTTGGAATCAGCAAATGATGGAGCATAAGATGAATGTAAATTTGGATCGTTTTATAAAAAAACATATTGTTTTACAATTTTCATTTTTTTAATGACCAAAGTCATTAAGTAATTTTTAAGCCACCCAGCTGAAATGCAATACCGCAGTCCGAGCTTCGTCGAAGATTACTTGACAAAAATTTCAACCAATTTGGTTAAAAAATGAGGGCGTGACAGTGCCGCCTCAACTTTCACGAAAAGCCGGATATGACGTCATCAAAGACATTTATCCCAAAAAATGAAAAAAATGTATGGGGATATCATACCCAGGAACTTTTATGTCAAATTTCATAAAGATCGGTCCAGTAGTTTGGTCTGAATCGCTCTACACACACACACAGACAGACACACACACACACGCACGCACATACACCACGACCCTCGTCTCGATTCCCCCCCTCTACGTTAAAACATTTAGTCAAAACTTGACTAAATGTAAAAAGCACTCTTTATGAGTTGGGTTGAACTAATACCACTGACTCACTTTCCTTGTTGATTTACGTGATGCGGTTATTAGGCCGCCGCGTCAGAGACGGTACTTACGTTTTACCACCAGGGCTGAGGTGCACGAAGCCAAAGTGGGTGACAACCAATGGGAGATCTGCCCAAGTCGGTCCGCTCCCTCCCGGTCGGGGTGCACGAAGCTTTTTTCACAGGGTTGCGTACCGAATGGGAGGCTCCCGTTTGGACCAGCTAGCTAGCAGCCCCACTCAAAGAAGTTGGCACCCAAAAAAATGGCGACCGCCTTTTTCGAAATGACATTTTCGGAGATTTTACAAAAACAACGCCCAAACGAAAAGGTAGAATGGTGCCTTCCGTTCGATTTCAAGTCATGCTTTTCACATTTCCAAGCAAGATAACCGCTGAGAGTGCAGAAACGCCGCTGTTCGACTTTGAAATCTCGAATCGCAGACGACCTTCGCTTTCACAGTACAATCATAGCAGGTGAGGCAGTGTTACTCATTTCGATCAGCTCGTTTTCGTATTTTGTGTGCAGTACGATCATGTAGAATTATTGGAATCAAAGCAGGAATGACTAAGGCATGCAAATGCGTTGATTTTGTCGAAAGCTGTACAGTAGTTAGCTAGATTCTTTCTGTTGAGTTTGTTTGTATGACTGAATTTCGTCTTCAAAATCTTACCACTTCTGTGATTTTCATTGTTTGTTTAGCTCATCGGCAGGAAAATCGTCAGGAAAACTATCAATCTGTTGAATGATAACGTTAAGATAAGGGATGTTCAAACATGTATCTGCTTGCAAACACAAGCGCAAGGCCAGATCTATCTGCTTCATTGACTGCCAGATTTTCATTGAATCTTCAAACTGACTCGTTTGCAGACTCTCAAATTAGATCCAGTGTTTGTATTCTTAGATTCATGATTGACCATTCAGGCTGTTTACGATGATGACGTTGTGTTTGTTTATGCTGATGCAATCTGCAGATCAAAGGGGACTGACCACAGGCTGACCCAGTGATCAATACAACTTGTGTTTACCACTCAACATTTCCTTCCACCTATAACTCAAGGGCAAAAATAAAGGTACATGCTTGTGGATTCATTATGCAATTCATGTCTGTGAAGATCAAGATAGTTGTGAGCTTTAACTGATTATGCTTATTAATATCAGCACCATCCTCACCCCATAACACTCTCATGTCCAACTAGCACTGTAACCAACCTTCAACCCTGCCCCCACCCCCCTATCCTTGCCCCCTCTCTGCATAATTATGTTCAATTTTTCAGAATGACCTTGTTATCACTCCAGCGTCTGACAATGGAGTCTACAGGCCATAGTCTCAGATGTGATGGGATCAAGAGGATGCCACAATGATCAAGGTAACTTTGCAAATACTCAAACAGATCTAAATGCAGAAGGTGATCCACAAACATGTTTGCTTAAACATTACAAGGTTACACCCAGAACAACAGCTGGCCTTAGTTGCTTACTAACTGCTAGCAACAAAGACCCTCTCCCCCTCCCCTCTTCCACCTGCAACATATATTTTCATATCCATATCATACTTTTCCATTGCCTCTTATGTTGTATAACTGTTGATATTTAACAGTAACAAGTTTTTGTTTCCAATCAATGGCTCTTCATTTACCCTGTACACACACACACACACACACACACACACACACACACACACACACACACACACACACACACACACACACACACACACACACACACACACACACAAATATATTCACAATATCTCTCTCCCTGTTTTAAATTCAGTCATTTGAATCACTAACACTTAACTGGGGTTCAGTTACTGAATCTGTGATAGTGTTATTTGGAGTAAGATTATTGACTTTTTTGCTGCGCCTGTTCTTCTTACTGTTTTTCCTATCCACATAATTCGTTTTGTCCATTAAAATGCTGGTTTTTGTTTTAATCACTACAGTATGTGTCCATATAGTTTACGCCTGAGATGTGATGGGACCAAAAGGTTTCCAGAATGAAACAGGTAACTTTTTTTTTTACCTGAACTTTGTCGTGCAGAAGTTGGTTCACATTATACATTGCAGTGTTGTTGTCTTCCAAATACATTAAACATTGTTCCAGTCATTACATTTAAATAACAATGCTGATTAATATCAAACCTCCCCCGGTTCCCCAACTAGCCTTCTCACATCCCCCCCTCCCCCACCCCGTCCACCCCCCCCCCCCCCCCCCAACTCATTAGATCACGAACACCACACTATTAAAATCATATATACTGTTGCTGCTGCTAAAAATTGTTGTGACTTGTTCTTCCACTGTGTGTATGTTTTATGTTTCCACAGAATGCAGTTCTTCCATGCGCCTCAACGTCTATAGATCTATGGAGTCTACAACATTGTCTGAGATGTGATTTGAGCCACAGCATGTCAGAATGATCAAGGTAACTTTTTAAACACATATAGCTGATCAAACTGAAGAATTCAAACACACAGTTTCAGTGGGTTTTTTTAATGCATAAAACATTGCAACAGTCAGGGGCTTTCTCCCAATAAAGATTGTGAGGTTTTCTTTGCAAGTTGTTTCGCTATGCAGAGTGTGATGTTTTTGTTTGTTTGCTGTACTAAATGAAGATGCACAGATAAAAGAAAGTCTTGCATGTAGAGGAAGGAATATGCTTTTGGTTTTTGACAAGACAAATTTTTACTCATTATAAATTCCTTACATTTTGAACCAAAATGTCAGACATCACAGATGAGGGCATCATTCTGACTTGAACATATACCACACATTTGATAGCCTGGTTATGTTCTGTGTATAGTGAAAACATTTCGCTTCATGAATTTCACATGTTGACACCAGTGCCCAGTAGGAAATGAATCGCACATCCTCCAATCTCCACCAAAAGAAGTCAGACGTATGTGCCCATGTTAAAATAAAGTTTTATTTTTTCCATGTAAAAACCTGGACAAACATGACTATGTGGTGTCTGATATACTGGGTAATATGATGAGGAACGTACCTTTAAAGGCCCAGTCCTTATTGTGAAAGCAGTTCTGCTCAGCTGGAATTTGGTGAATTTGTTTTTTTTTACAAGTTTTTTGTTAATGAAGTGAATTCGCAAAAAAATTAAAAAATAACAATTTGTTGTGCACACAAAGCATTCACTGATTCAGGCTGTTGAATTTTGTCATGTGTCTTGGGAAAGGGGAAGTCTTATTCTACGTAAAAGCATCGCCAGGTTTGGGTTGAGCCAAATCGTTTGCATGGAAAGGACTGTGCCTTTTAAGGACGCATGGATTTTTCATCTATTCAATTGCAGGATAACAACACAACACCGAATAGTTTCTAAGCTATTATTTCTTTTCCTTTCTCGAGTCCCACGAAGTTCCCAATGCTAGGGCATACTTTTGTATAGAAGCTGTTCGTGGAAATGTCATGTAAGGTTTTACACTGGCGAACATGAATTTTTCAGACTGGCTAAAATGAAAGAAGTATGCATTCTTGTGTTTTGTTTCTGCAAGCGGTATCATTTTCCTAATGTTATCTGATTTTGATCTCTTACAGTTTTTACCGCCAGGATATGTACAATGGGCTAATTAAACATATACGCCAGCCCACATTGCAGAACAGGATATGAACAAGGTATGTAGCGCTGTTTGCATCATTCGTTTAAATTCAAAAATCAGACTAATTTGCCTTCTTTGGCATTATGCATAAGAAAATTCATCTTTATTTTTTGCAATGCTGACTGTAATTCTGTGTGTGTGTGTGTGTGTGTGTGTGTGTGTGTGTGTGTGTGTGTGTGTGTGTGTGTGTGTGTGTGTGTGTGTGTGTGTTTTTACTGATATATTGTAATTTATTAATCGGCTGAAGACGACACAGTTTCCAACTCCCCAGTGAGACTTCTTGAGTCAGTTGCATGCATGATAGCTAACTGAGGTGTCTGCAAGAAAGTAAGGGTATTTCGTATACTTCATACTTGGTGTACATTAATTTCAGCTTCGGCATGACTAGTCCCGAAAGATGCTATTTTGTAGGTGAAATGGTCTGACTTTGGTTGTCTTTCGAAAAAGAATCCAAATTCGGGGATGGACTCAACAGTTCGAGGTTTAAAATGGAGCGGTAGACTAACGAACCCGATTTAATTCTTCAAGATTGATATTTTTGGGGTTATTTGAAGGACGTAGTATACCATAAACAACCTTAGACAATCAGTGACTTGAGTACAGCCATTACAGGCAGGAGGAGGGCATCCCCATAGAGGATTGCGTTCCTGTCATCGGTTAATTTTGCGCAAGTGTGACTCTACCATGAAGGGGTCATTTTTCCAGTCAATCGTGTTCGGCGAATATCTTCATGGTTGTTGTGCATGAATTTCACTTTGTTCATCACCATTCCACGAAGTTTCCTGTTTGTAGGTTTCATGGTCCGATTTTTTAGCTTCTTTCAAAAGTGTTCCAAAGTACCCCTCCATTTAACCTGTAAACTCACAACTTTGTTGACCTTCGTCATGCATAAGCTGTAGTTAATAAACACCAAATGATAACTAATTCGGTCAACGGATGTAGAAATTATAAAAACAAAAATTGGGTTGAATTGTGTGTGTGTCACCATCTATGTTTGTATTTTTGCAGGCAGCCAGGGGTGGAGTTGTGATGATGCGGCGCCGGTTGACTGAAGACACACGAACCAGCATTCTTCGGAAGTGTTTGGATCACAAATCAACATTATTTCACATTGAATGGCGGCAGACATTTATGTATATATTCTCAGCTCAGACGTGTGCTTTGAATTCGGATGTTTAAGAACAAGAGACAAACTTGAATAAAGCCTTACGAAGTACATGATTGTAACTGGAGCAAAAGTGTGTGTGTGTGTGTGTGTGTGTGTGTGTGTGTGTGTGTGTGTGTGTGTGTGTGTGTGTGTGTGTGTGTGTGTGTGCAGTGCAACAGTTAATAATGACGATGAGACACAATGCTAAAGCACAGATCCTTTTATCTAACAATCTATATCGTCCTCCTTTTTTTTGGTTAAATGTTGCTGTGTTGACAAACGTTCTCCGAGCAAACGTCTATCTAATGTTTTTGTCATCACATTGAAAGAATTTCTTCTGAGTAGAATGAAGCTGAATTAAAATGTAAAGAAAAAAAAGACCCATTGCTCAAAACATTAAGAAACAGGATGATTTTGGTTCGGTCGTAGACCTAAAAGCATTACCGAGGGATTCATTCGAGGCCAGTGTATCAGTGCAAATTGAAAATCTGTGAAACCTCAGATATAACTTTATAAAACAAACAGAATTTTGATAAAAATAACCAAAATTCACAGTAGTTTTTTTGTTTTTTTGCATCTCCCTCTTCACCCAACCCCAACCCTAATTGATGTGCCCTAAAAGCGCTCAAAAACAGACACACGTTAGTTTTTCGCCTCAGTGCTTATCCACATTTACAAATATTGTATCATTTATTTTTGGTCACTGCCCTTCCCTTTTCTGATAATTATAGTCAAGATTTCTTTTATTTCCCTTGGATTCCCGATGGCTCCACGGTAGACACCATGATCAGCGCATGCGCACTAAGGCCACTCAAGTCACTTTCCCGAATCTATTTATAACCTCCGACACAGTAGGGTAAATGACCGAGACGGCTTCGTGCACCGCGACCAAGTGGGAGGGAGAGACCCAAGTCGGTTAGCCCCCAAGAAGGTGACAACTCTCACCAAGTTACCACCCAATGGTTGTCACCCGCTTCGATCTTCGTGCACCTCAGCCCAGGGAGCGTTTCTGGACTCCGTCTTTGTTTCCAACACCGGCAAGAAGCAGCGCCCTGAAGCGCATTCACTCACTTTGGTTGAATTCATTACCATACTAAGCTTGTGGTGAGTTTTTCAGCAAATCGTATCGTGTGCGTCCAGATAAAGGTACACTGGATTCCCCAGATTATTCAGATTATTCAGATTTGCCAGAAATTCCTCCTTGAACGATCAGGTCAGCTACTTTATCCCGGACCGCAACACGGTGGCCCAGTGGTAAGGCGTCCGCCCAGTGAGCGGGAGGTCGTGGGTTCGAACCCCGGCTGGGTCATACATAAGACTTTAAAATTGGCAATCTAGTGGCTGCTCCGCCTGGCGTCTGGCATTATGGGGTTAGTGCTAGGACTGGTTTGTCCGGTGTCAGAATAATGTGACTGGGTGAAACATGAAGCCTGTGCTGCGACTTCTGTCTTGTGTGTGGCGCACGTTAACTGTCAAAGCAGCACCGCCCTGATATCACCATTCGTGGTGAACTGGGCGTTAAGCAAACAAGCAAACAAACTTTATCCCTGTAAATGGCACGTTAAAGACATCGGTCATTCTGCCATAAGTGCAGATTGCTGATACCACATAAACACGCATTTACTTGTGTATCTCATCAAAAGCCTTGAGGGCGTAAAACTCGAATTATCATATAACCCATATCTTGTCCTTAAGAGGCGAAATATTTAGCCTGTAGGACAGTAAGCATTCTCTCTTTCTTTCCCTGTAAAGAAATGTTTAATCCACCATCTATTGGAGCAGTGCAAGATAATAAGATGTTTGCTTTGTTAGTGACAGATCAGCTTTTCTGTCAGCCCGAGAGGAGCATACCGTCTTCTCTTACATCTTTGTCAACCGAAGCCGCTGTCACATTTTTTTATGAACATTGTTTTTTTGTTAGGCCAACAAAATAAAATTGTCTGTTTCTGGTAACATGGCTAAAAAAAATAGGGTAGGTAGGTAGGGATTTTTTTTTTTATTATTATTTATTTTTTTTTTTTACCCCAAATGTAGACCAATAAAACTAACTTTAAAAATCGCGCAAAGAGACTGGATTCACTATACATAGAGACAAGACACTCAACACATTTTACAAATCGTCAGCGGACTTTCGTTTTCACACGTTTTTGTTGTTCATTTTCTCACCCTGTCCTTTACCACACACACACAAAAAAAATAAAAAAATTTGAGTTTGGAAAAAAAAAGTTTAGGGTCGGCGCCGAAATTTAGGGTCGGTCGGGTGACCAGAAACAGACAATTTTTTTTTTGGCCTTACCCAGCGGGTTACGAATGAACTCGTGACAATGATGATCACCAACACTCATACTCATGCAGAATCAACATCAAACCGTAAATAAGCTTACAGGGATGCCTTTTTCAGTGTCTGGAAGTCAGCAAAACACCGACCCTTCTTTCCAGTTTCCAAACACATTGCCTTCATTTTGGCAGATATGCCATTATGCCATTTAGTTCACTGTGGGGGAAAGCTAGAGGACGTCAAGGATTAGATTAGAGGCCGCACACTCGTTCCCTTGTAATCAGTTCGACTCACTATCTTAGATCTAGCCAGGATTTTACAGGGAATAAGACCAGAACTCCACTTGAACAGACAGCAAAAATCAGCACCCTTCTTCTTCTTCTTCTTCTACGTTCGTGGGCTGAAACTCCCACGTACACTCATGTTTTTGCACGAGTGGAATTGTACGTGTATGACCGTTTTTTACCCCGCCATTTAGGCAGCCATACGCCGTTTTCGGAGGAAGCATGCTGGGTATTTTCGTGTTTCTATAACCCACCGAACTCTGACATGGATTACAGGATCTTTTTTGTGCGCACTTGGTCTTGTGCTTGCGTGTACACACGGGGGTGTTCGGACACCGAGGAGAGTCTGCACACAAAGTTGACTCTGAGAAATAAATCTCTCGCCGAACGTGGGAACGAACTCACGCTGACAGCGGCCAACTGGATACAAATCCAGCGCGCTACCGACTGAGCTACATCCCCAGCACCCTGATTTGGACTGTCTTCTTGATGATTCCAATTACTTCATCCAAAAAATCCCACTAAGAGCATGCACCCAGGCTGTTCATTTTTGGTATGTGTCCAAATGGAGGAATGTATGGTCTTACTCCATGTAAAAGCCTGGCCTAAACTGAGTAAGCTACCAGCACGGTTGGCCTAGTGGTAAGGCGTCCGCCCCGTGATCGGGAGGTCGTGGGTTCGAACCCCGGCCGGGTCATACCTAAGACTTTAAAATTGGCAATCTAGTGGCTGCTCCGCCTGGCGTCTGGCATTATGGGGTTAGTGCTAGGACTGGTTGGTCCGGTGTCAGAATAATGTGACTGGGTGAGACATGAAGCCTGTGCTGCGACTTCTGTCTTGTGTGTGGCGCACGTTATATGTCAAAGCAGCACCGCCCTGATATGGCCCTTCGTGGTCGGCTGGGCGTTAAGCAAACAAACAAACAAACAAACAAACAAACAAACAAACTGAGAAAGAAAGCATTAACTACAAGGACCTTGCCTTTGAACTTCGGAACATTTCCGAAACTTCTATGGCCTTTTTGGCAAATTCGTCAAGTCAAATAAATCTCAGGTATAACTCCCTGACCATCTAAGCTATATACACTAAATTGTTGGCATGAGAACTTCTTTGATGTTCACATTTTAAAACGATTTAGACACTTGTTGGTCTAGTCTGCGTCGGAGCTGAACAATTCTGCGAAATGAAAAATAAAAGAAGCATTTGCCTGAGTTCAAGTCCTAGTTGCATAATATTTTTTTGGCATTTTGAACGAAATTGTGTTTGAACAAAATAAAAAATAATAACAAAATAAATCATTACCTTCTTCTGCTTATTTATCATTTTGATTACGTTTTCAGTACGGAATGTCAGACTTCTTTGACTAAGTTGTCCACACAACTTGGATACTGCACTGGAAGTTTGTGTGTAATTCAGAAGAACGCACTTTCTAAACTTATCAAGACAGAACGAATCGTTGTCTTTTTCTTCTTCTTCTTCTTCTCGTTCGCTTCGTGTGTTGTTGTTTTTCCTCTCCTTTGTGTGTGTTTTTAAATCTTCCTCGTTATCTTTTGCTCTAGGGCATTACATTAAAATCTAATTTTGTCCATAAAAAAGTGCATTACACCGGGTGTTCTTTTGCACTGGCGCCAATTTCCACGACCCTCCTCAATTTGCTAAATCATGCGTTCTCCTTGGTCCCTCCCTTAGGAACGCCCGGTTCCATCCAATTGTCGCCCTCGCTTAGTTTCTTTGGGTTCTGACAATGTGTGTGAGTCACATTCCTGTGCGTAGGCGTGGTTGGTGGGGAGAGAGGGAGAGAGAGAGAGAGAGAGAGAGAGAGAGAGAGAGGGAGGGAGATAGAGAGAGAGAGAGAGAGAGAGACAGGGAGAGAGAGAGAGAGACAGGGAGAGAGAGAGAAAGAGAGAGAGACAGGGAGAGAGAGATAGGGGAGAGAGAGAGAGACAGAGATAGGGGGGGAGAGAGAGACAGAGACAGAGAGACAGACAGACAGAGAGAGAGAGGGAGAGACAGACAGAGAGAGAGAGACAGAGAGAGAGAGAGAGAGACAGAGACAGAGAGAACGAGAGAGAGAGAGAGAGAGAGAGAGAAAGAGAGAGACAGACAGAGAGGGAGAGACAGAGACAGAGAGAGACAGACAGACAGAGAGAGGGAGAAACAGACAGAGAGAGAGAGAGACAGAGAGAACGAGAGAGAGGGAGAGAGAGAGAGACAAAGAGAGAGAGAAAGAGAGAGACAGACAGAGAGAGAGACAGAGAGAGAGACAGAGACAGAGAGGGGGAGAGAGAGAGGGAGAGACAGACAGACAGACGGACAGACTATTCACTATTTCAAAAAGCAACGAGTGTAAATCTGGTACGACACAGCAAGCCATGACGTAGTATTCTGTTTATCCTACATACTGTACTTACGTGTCTTCCTCTGAAAATGTCCTGTAGTCGAGGCAGCTAAATTGAAGACGCTTGTTTTGGAACCTCGATCTCTTCTAAAGTCTCGTGCAATCTATTACGTCAAAGCAAAGAAACGTCACTCTGAAAGTGTGGCGTGACGTGTTAGTTCTAAATAATCATCGAGTGTAATTAGCGAGCGCGATTTTGTTTTCTATAATGACGTTTATCTCGGTGACTTTGGCATCATAAGCAGTAGAAGTAGAGGTTACATGCCGAGTCTCAGTGATTATCAAAAATAATGGTCGAAGTTAGCGGATCATGAAAAATGCGAGCTTCAGCGAGCTTTTTCATGACCGCGAACTGAGACCATTATTTTTAATAATCACTGAGACGAGGTATGTAACCTCTTTATTCCTCCTTTCTTCAGTTATTCAAAGAAAAGAGGAGTTTTTGTGCGAAAGTTTGATCGAATCCAAATCACTCAACCAGTCTACCTGCGCTGGCGATTGAATAATGCGCGGTTGTATAGTTCAGGGAAAATCAATCAATTCTGTTAACACTTCTTGTCAGTTTCCCTGTTTTGGACTAAAATCAAGTACACAGTTATGTTGTTATTCTGCTGTGCCGGTAAAGGCAGATAGTGTGTGTTCTGGTCATGTTTTGGTATCGCTTAGGAAATGTTCTTTCTTCGAATGGGACAAGCAGACGAACTTTTGCACCCGTGTTCCAACATTAAAAACTGTATGAAGTTCCGTTTTCTGGGGCAAAATAGTGTATGAAATCGCTGTATGTTCTTTAAATTGATGCGATGTGTGCATTTGGTTGCGTGTGATCTGTTTATAAAATGAAATATTGTCGAAAACTAACCGTCGGATTGCAGTCTCTTGTCCAAGCAACTCAGTTCAGAAAATTTGGAAGGGGAACTACTCTTGTCGTACGAGAGTTACTTGCCTTGGGAGTTTGCGTGCACTCACAAGAGATCTAAAGCGAGTTTCTCTGCACTGATCGTTAGATTTGGATTTAGAAAACAACCAAACTCATAGATTTTATATGGAGATTAATGTGTTCAAGCCTGTAGTTGCCAGTTTAAATGCAGTATGTTTGTATTGTTTGGTCTAGAGATGTATATTTCGTACATTGGAGCGTTCGGAACTTTTCAATCGCTAAAGTAGTTCCCTCAAAGTCTAACTCATCAACCTGTGAGCTATCGAGGATTCGGGCCCGTTGTTGGGTAAGTGATTTTGGTTGTTGGGTAAGTTACCGAAAAATAACTAGCCCTACACCTTTACAGAGAGAAAGAAGCAGAGGCGGGAATAAAAACAGGTCCCTGCCAGACTTGCTTGACATGACCTCATTTACGTGTGATTTGAACGATTATTATCTCACGAGTGTCTCTCTCACGTATGTAGGATAAACAACTGTTTCAGATAGTTTTTCCATCAATCAATCAAGGATTTCCACAAACCTTCCGTCTATTCATGCATTCATCAATTGGATCAGTTAACACAATTAACAAATAAATAAATAAATAAATCACTCCCAATCGGTCAATGAATCAATTCAACCACATGAATGAAATAAGCACACACAAAACCACAAAAACGAAGTCATCCGGTTAGTTCATCAAAAGCTTATTAATAGTAGTTATTTCTTATTTTTATTGCATCAATATTATTTCATTTCTTATTTAGTTCTTAAACCTAATTTCTCCTAACCCTGTTTTATTTTCAGATGGCACGAGTTCTTGAACGGAGCAGTTTGAGCGGCCTGTTTGAAGAAGACAACATTACAGTGTTTCTCCCGACCAGTGACGCCTACTTTAACTTTCAGTACGAGGCCAAGGTGACCTTTAACCTGGACTACCAAAACGCTGATGACCTGAGAAAATTACTGCTGTACTCATCAGGTCAGGACACCTTTTTTTGTTTGATTCCCCCAAATTCATCTTCTCTGCAAAGTTATTATCAGCGATAAGAAGAAGCATGCAACTCGAAATACACATTCTTTTTACATTCATTACAAGTTTAGCACACCACCTGTCTCTCACATCATCACACTCCAGCACCACCACCTCTGTTTTTCACACATTATCATTCTCATTCTGGAACCACCACTCTCACTCTGACACCACCACTCTCACTCTGGCACCACCACTCTCACTCTGACTCTGACTCTGACACCACCGCTCTCACTCAGGCACCATCATTCTCACTATGCCACCACCGCTCTGACACCAGCACCGCTCTCATTGTGGCACCACCGCTCTCACTCTGGCACCACCACTCTCACTCTGGCACCACCGCTCTCACTCTGGCACCACCGCTCTCACTCTCACAACATCGCTCTCACTCTGGCACCACCACTCTCACTCTGACAACACCGCTCTCACTCTGACAACACCGCTCTCACTCTGGCACCACCACTCTCACACTGACAACATCGCTCTCACTCTGACAACATCGCTCTCACTCTGGCACCACCACTCTCACAACACCGCTCTCACTCTGGCACCACCACTCTCACTCTGACAACACCGCTCTCACTCTGACAACACCGCTCTCACTCTGGCACCACCACGCTCACTCTGGCACCAACACTCTCACTCTGACAACACCGCTCTCACTCTGGCACCACCACTCTCACTCTGACAATACCGCTCTCACTCTGGCACCATCACTCTCACTCTGACAACATCGTTCTCACTCTGGCACCACCACTCTCACTCTGACAACACCGCTCTCACTCTGACAACACCGCTCTCACTCTGGCACCACCACTCTCACTCTGGCACCACCGCTCTCACTCTGGCACCACCGCTCTCACTCTGGCACCACCGCTCTCACTCTGACACCATCCTTTTCACTCTGGCACCACCACTCTCACTCTGACAACACCGCTCTCACTCTGACAACACCGCTCTCACTCTGGCACCACCACTCTCACTCTGGCACCAACACTCTCACTCTGACAACACCGCTCTCACTCTGGCACCACCACTCTCACTCTGGCACCACCGCTCTCACTCTGGCACCACCGCTCTCACTCTGGCACCACCACTCTCACTCTGACACCATCATTTTCACTCTGGCACCACCACTCTCACTCTGACAACACCGCTCTCACTCTGACAACACCGCTCTCACTCTGGCACCACCACTCTCACTCTGGCACCAACACTCTCACTCTGGCACCACCGCTCTCACTCTGGCACCACCGCTCTCACTCTGACACCATCATTTTCACTCTGGCACCACCGCTCTCAATCTGACACCATCATTTTCACTCTGGCACCACCGCTCTCACTCTGACACCATCATTCTCACTGACACTCTGACACGGGTCTTGATCCTCAGTTTTCTCTCCACATCCACACGCACAGAGACACACGCACACACACACACACGCTCCCATGGGGTCGCCTTCACGCGGCGGGAGTGTTTCCACCACCACTCTCACTCTGGCACCAACACTCTCACTCTGGCACCACCGCTCTCACTCTGGCACCACCGCTCTCACTCTGACACCATCATTTTCACTCTGGCACCACCACTCTCACTCTGACAACACCGCTCTCACTCTGACAACACCGCTCTCACTCTGGCACCACCACTCTCACTCTGGCACCAACACTCTCACTCTGACAACACCGCTCTCACTCTGGCACCACCACTCTCACTCTGACAACACCGCTCTCACTCTGACAACACCGCTCTCACTCTGGCACCACCACTCTCACACTGACAACATCGCTCTCACTCTGACAACATCGCTCTCACTCTGGCACCACCACTCTCACAACACCGCTCTCACTCTGGCACCACCACTCTCACTCTGACAACACCGCTCTCACTCTGACAACACCGCTCTCACTCTGGCACCACCACGCTCACTCAGGCACCAACACTCTCACTCTGACAACACCGCTCTCACTCTGGCACCACCACTCTCACTCTGACAATACCGCTCTCACTCTGGCACCATCACTCTCACTCTGACAACATCGTTCTCACTCTGGCACCACCACTCACTCTGACAACACCGCTCTCACTCTGACAACACCGCTCTCACACTGGCACCACCACTCTCACACTGGCACCAACACTCTCACACAGGCACCACCACTCTCACTCTGGCACCACCGCTCTCACTCTGACACCATCATTTCCACTCTGGCACCACCACTCTCACTCTGACAACACCGCTCTCACTCTGACAACACCGCTCTCACTCTGGCACCACCACTCTCACTCTGGCACCAACACTCTCACTCTGACAACACCGCTCTCACTCTGGCACCACCACTCTCACACTGGCACCAACACTCTCACTCTGGCACCTCCGCTCTCACTCTGGCACCACCGCTCTCACTCTGACACCATCATTTCCACTCTGGCACCACCACTCTCACTCTGACAACACCGCTCTCACTCTGACAACACCGCTCTCACTCTGGCACCACCACTCTCACTCTGGCACCAACACTCTCACTCTGGCACCACCGCTCTCACTCTGGCACCACCGCTCTCACTCTGACACCATCATTTTCACTCTGGCACCACCGCTCTCACTCTGACACCATCATTTTCACTCTGGCACCACCGCTCTCACTCTGACACCATCATTCTCACTCTGACACGGGTCTTGATCCTCAGTTTTCTCTCCACATCCACACGCACAGAGACACACGCACACACACACACACGCTCCCATGGGGTCGCCTTCACGCGGCGGGAGTGTTTCCACAGAGCTACCCCACCCCTTTACTTCTCTTCTTTTGTCTTATTTCTGCCTTACCAGTCCTTTCACCTATATTTCCTGTCCAAGAAAACTCTCCCTACTATTCCCTGCAGATTTCCAATTCTTTTCTTGTTGTCTTATTTCTATCTGACTGGGGATCCATCACCTTTATTTCACTTACCAAGTCTTCTTTTCCACATCCTTATTTCTCTGCACCCCGCATGTCGTAAGAGGCGACTAACGGATTATGTTTCTCCTTTTACCCTTGTTTAGTGGTTCTTGTATAGAATATAGTCAATGTTTGTAAAGATTTTAGTCAAGCAGTATGTAAGAAATGTTTAGTCCTTTGTACTGGAAACTTGCATTCTCCCAGTAAGGTCATATATTGTACTACGTTGCAAGCCCCTGGAGCAATTTTTTGATTAGTGCTTTTGTGAACAAGAAACACTTAACAAGTGGCTCTATCCCATCTCCCCCCTTTCCCCTATCCCATCTCCCCCCTTTCCCTCGTCGCAATATAACCTTCATGGTTGACAACGACGTTAAACACCAAATAAAGAAAGAAAGAACACACACACACAAACACACACACACACCAGCACGCGCACACTCACACACACACATACACACACACACACAAACACACAAACACACACACACACACCAGCACGCGCACACTCACACACACACACACACATATACACATACACACACACACTGACACACACACACACACACACTCACTCAAACGCACGAACGCACGTATACACACACACACACACACACACAAACACACACACACACCAGCACGCGCACACTGACACACACATACACACACACACACACACACACACACACGCACGCACGTATACACACACACTGACACACACTGACACACACACACACACACACACACACACCAGCACGCACACACACACACACATGCACACACACACACACACACACACACACACACACACACACACACAAACACACACACACGCACGTTCATACGCACACGCACGCACGCACGTATACACACACACACACACACACACACACACACACACACACACATGTACACACGCGGGCGCACTCACACACGCATAAGAACAATATTAATATAATTTCTATCTTGTATTGTTTCGTCAATCTGGACTTTTCACAACGTGTCACTGCGCTATTTTTTGCAGTACGAGGTCGCTACCTAGCATCAGATCTACCCCAGGAAATGACAGCCACTTTGCCGTCTCGACTCGATCCAAAGCTTCCCCTGTTCATCAACAACCTTCACACACACATTGGAAAGGTGCGTTTTCTGTTGTAATCATTGTCCTCCTGTTTTTAAACAAAAATCTGCACATTTATAAGAAAAGGCTTCCCCTGGTCATCAACAACCTTCACACACACACACACTGGAAAGGTACGTGCGTTTTCTGTTATAATCATTTTTGCCACTGTAGTTTCGAAACAAAAATCTGCAATTTTACAAGGAAAAGCTGGTATCAAATAACCAAAGGGAAGTAATCGCTCTTTATGCATACGCCATGTGTAATAGAGTAAGCGAGAGTTGTACGGAACCTTTTCCCCTGGCACCTGAGAGAATAACAAGCATTGAAGATGTAACCGAGTGCCGAAACACTACGATCACCTCGGGAAGCGAAGTGCAATCAAACAGGTTTGAAAATATGTGTGCTAATTTCTTAGCCCTATAAAAACTGTTATGCAAACCCGAAGGTTTCCATGAACATACAGACAATCGGAAACTACCAGACCCCATCACAAACAGATTTCCACAAACCACGGGTGTTGACTTAAAGGCCAACAACTCGGGTGCAGAGTCTGCTGTGAAAGGAGCGGTAGCCTCCCCTGTCACAAAATGAACAAGCGACTTTCATCCGCATTGTTATATAAAGGAAAAGCTGGGTTTTCACACCGACGTTTACTTACAGAATTGCTTGATTTTCACACAAAAATATCCTAAATATAGCTAAACATAGGCTTTACAGAAATCATCAAGCCTTTTTGTATCATTGTGTTTTATTCAATATTCAATATTTATTCAATATTTATTTCCCTCCATGACCCCCTCCCCCTCCCCTCCATCCCTTCAATCTCCACTCTAAATGTGACTAACACCAGAGAACTTACTCAATGACAAATACTATCTATAGTCTCCAGCCCAATATACTATCTATAGTATCCAGCCCAATATATTATCTATAGTATCCAGCCCAATATACTATCTATAGTATCCAGCCCAATCGAAACCGGGACACACGCATTGGCCTACTTCAAGACATCGATGTATTACATCCTTTTGCCCTCACAGTTTCCGGTCAATGAGGTTCCCTTTCAGATTTGTTTACGGTCTTAAAAGAAGGTTTTAGGGGAGTGCATGGGGGAGGGGGTGTCCATTACAGTAGCTTTGAATAGTGTGAGCTTGCGTGCGCACGCGTGTGAAAACGTACCTGCGTGCGTGCGTGCGTGTGTGTGTGTGTGTGTGTGAGCTTGCTTGCTTGCGCGCGTGAATACGTACGTGCGTGCGTGTGTGTGTGTGTGTGTGTGTGTGTGTGTGTGTGTGTGTGTGTGTGTGAATGCTAGCGTGCGTACGTGTGTGTATATGTATGGGTTTGCGTGCATGGTTGATTGTCTGTGCAGTGTGGGGGTATCACTCACAGTCAGTAACGCCGGAGAGTCTCCATTTCCATTCAAAACCAAGACACACTCATAACACATTCTGCAGTCAACACGACATCGATATATTACACCCTCTTGCTCCCACACACCCCGGTCAGTCAAAGACAGGTAGGTGATTGATGAAACCGTCCTTCAACTGGTATCACCCTCCCACCCC
>NC_090260.1:31507746-31513575 GCF_037325665.1 Littorina saxatilis | reverse complement strand
CACACACACACACACACACACACACACACACACACACACGAAATTAAACTATTGACTCTTGTAACGCTTTAAAAGTAAAAAAAACAGTCCAAAAATCATTCAACAACAACTACGACACAGAATGCGTTACAGCTCTTAAAGCCGCAATGCGACATGGTTGTTGTTTGGTTAGCCAAGACGGGCTGGTTTCCGGACATCCGACCGTCTCGGTGCGCCCACACGTGACTGATACCTGTCAGGTCGGGCGGGTTGTGTCCCTTGGGGACTCTCCCGTTTCTTTCACGTGCTGCTTCAAGTTTACGTGTTAGAAAATGGCGTCGTCTTGCTTGTTCTGTTTTTCAATCAGCGACACGGAAAGAGGATACCTCTGGCGTGATGTCTGTCGTCATTTTCTTATCTGATCTTGTCGTCTTGGTCCCTGCTTCAGTTGCTATGGCAACGTCGGATAACATTGCTCATCACAGAGACTGCATGACGTCAGCAATCGGCGGAATGCCGAAACTTATTTAACAATAACAACAACAATAACAGACATGTTATTGTCCATGAAAATGAAAATGTTCAATCGAAACTTGTCTTTGACTTATCTAAGCCTGCATGCCGACCATGTTTAAAACATATAATTATCCGGCTTTAGTAAAAGATTTCAAATTGCAAAATTGTCGAACATCTTCACGATGGAATAAACATGACTCCAACGACTGCGCAACAATTCCAAAAATTGCCCAAAATTGCAGGTGGATTTCAGCAAATTTGCCTTAGGTAAATATCTGCATGATTGCGAGTTTGCACAGATTGACATTTTCATTCACATTGCCTTAATCATTATCCCAATGGTGGGAAATTCGCTTCCTCCCATTGGAAAGCAAGCATGCAGCTACAGAGTGGCGCTACCTAGGTGTGTGCATGTAGAGGTGTGGCCAGCCACCTGGACTTCTGCCCAACTGACCGTGGTCCTTTACATTCCACTGTCCGGACAAGGAGGTGGGACATGGATACCGTCTCTGAGTCTGCACATCAAGTTGACCCGTGTTTGTCCCTGCTCGGGTTCAAACCCGTGACCCCCGGATTAAAAATTCAGTGCTCAGCCAACTGAGCTACCGGGGCTCCAAAATAAGAATGTCTGTACGCTACCGTTGTGTGAACACACACACACACACACACACACACACACACACACATACACACACACACACACACACGCCCACACACACACGCCCACACGCCCACAACCACACACAACCACACACAACTACACACAACCACACACACACACACACACACACACACACACACACAACCACACATACACAGCTCTATTTCTCCCCCCCCCCCCTCTTTCCCTCTCTCTTTCTTTCTCTCTCCTCCCCTTCTGACCAGAAGGGACTGACGGACTTCCTTTGGACAACATGGTAGATCAACACGACCCGGCAAATAAGACTCTTAGGTGTAGTCGAAGACAGAGTGTTGTAGATAATCCGGTCAGGCTTCCAAAAGTGCTTTCGAACAAAGTCGTAGCCGTTTTAGCAGTATCGGTGTAATATAGTTCATCTTCTGTAACCCTGCTATACAAAATTCTTGCGAAACTAATATATAGAGAATACTACATGGCTTGCTGTGTCGTACCAGATTTACACGAGTTGTTTTTTTAAATATTGAACTGCGAGCAAAAGCGAGCTGTTCACTATTTGCAAAAGCAACGAGTATTCTGTTAATTCTACATACTGTACGTACGTGTATTTTACTGAAAATGTCCTGCAGTCGAGGCAGCTAACTTGAAGACGCTTGTTTTGGAACCTCGATCTCTTCTAAATCCTCCTGCAATCTATTACGTCAAAGTAAAGAAACGTCACTCTGAAAGTGTGGCGTGACGTGTTAGTTCTAAAAATTCATCGAAGGTAATTAGCGAGCGCAATTTTATTTTCTATAATGACGTTTGTCTCGGTGACTTTGGCATCATAGGCAGTGGAAAAACAGGTCCCTGCCAGACTTGCTTGACATGACCTCATTTACATGATATACACACGTGTGATTTGAACGATTATTATCTCACGAGTGTCTCTCTCACGTATGTAGGATAAAAATGGTGTTCACCTTGTGCGAATGTGTGTGTGTGTGTGTGTGTGTGTGTGTGTGTGTGTGTGTGTGTGTGTGTGTGTGTGTGTGTGTGTGTGTGTGTGCGTGTATGTGTGTGTGTATGTGTGTATGTGCACGGTGTGTGTGTGTATGTGTGTGTGTGTTTGTGTGTGTGTGTGTGTGTGTGTGTGTGTGTGTGTGTGTGTGTGTGTGTGTGTGTGTGTGTGTGTGTGCTGTGACATGTTGTGTTGTGCTATTTTCTGCTCTGCTCTGTTTTGTTTCACCCTCCGTAGGCTGTTTCGCGGTGTAGTTCACGGGAGAAGAAGAGGTGTCGATACTTAGCAAGTTTAAGCTCACAACGGGGGGCCCGGTAGCTCAGTTGGTAGAGCACTGGACTTGTGATCGAAAGGTCGCAGGTTCGAATTCGGGCCGGGACGGACACGGGTCAACTTTATGTGCAGACCCAGAGACGGAAGCCATGTCCCACCCCCGTGTCATCACAATGGCACGTAAAAGACCTTGGTCATTCTGCCATAAGTGCAGGTGGCTGAATACACCTAAACACGCAGACACCTGGGTAGCGCGACTCCGTTGCTGCTAGCTTTCCACTGGGAGGAAGCGACCCGAATTTCCCAGCAATGGGACAATAAAGTAATGAAAATGAAAATGAAAAAATGAAAATGAAATGAAAAATGAGCCAACGGCTTAAGCAATTGAGAGGGACCCGAAAAGTCAACAGGAGGAGAACAACAACATGCCTCCTTCTCTCACCCCCCCCCCCACCCACCCACCCACCCCCCCCCCCCCCCACCAACACTTCTGCCCCTCCCCCTGCATACCAGACGCTTCGCTCAATCTCTCACCCACGTCTCAACCTGTCCGAACTAATCGGTTCAGGCAGACGGGGCCAAGCACTTATGTCTTATTTCGCCAACCATCTGCTTTCTGCCTCCTTTTTCATTAGCGCGTGGCGACAGAGCCTTCAGTCTTCGGCGCGCAGCGGGCCTGGAACAGACCTTTTGTTGATGGGGATAAGAATGGCAGGCTAAATATGACAAATGCGAGTATCGGGTCCTGCGGTTCCCCGGTGGCACACTGATCGGCTTTTGTATATTGTGAAATAAAGACATCCTGGCGCCGACGGTATATTTGTGGAGACTGAGAGGAATAATAATACTGACAATGTCAAAAAAAGTTATGGAAGACGGAATATGGCTTGCGTTCTCTTATGTGGTGGTCAAATGTTTTGATACATGTGCAAGGAGGATAAAACTGAGCGCTTAGAAAAACAATGTGCTACACAAAAATGTGTCTTTAAAACAAAAATCAAAGAAAAATCAGTCACGTTTCCGCAATTCTTTTGTTCCCAGAGCTATCCATGCTTTCAACCAATCACATGTTAGCTAGAGGCCTCTATCATGTTTCTCTGTCATAATTATTACTGTACTCTGTTGCTGGGTTATCTGTAATGTATGTATTTTTAGTAACTGTATTACCGTAGTTCAAATGTGCGGTGTTCTAGTCGACATGTGGTGCTTTGTATACCTTGTGTGTGCGTGGATGTGGAGGTGGACTCTTGGACGTCTTTTTGTTATCGGAATTATGGTTTTTGTTAAATTGTATTGCTGTTGCTGTTGTTGTTGTGTGAGTGAGTTGTGTGTTGGCAGACTTGACTTGACGGATGACTGTTTGCGTTAGTGAGACTGTGACCATACTCATAATAATCATACTCACTTATTTTCTTATGATGTTTTTATTTTTATTATGCATTCTTATTCTTTTGATTGGAAATGAGTATTGTTACAATTTAATTTCCATATGGATTAATAAAATTGAGTTGAGTTGAGTTGAGTTGAGTTGAGTTGAGTTGAGTTGAGTTGAGTTGAGTTGAGTTGAGTTGAGTTGAGTTGAGTTGAGTTGAGTTGAGTTGAGTTGAGTTGAGTTGAGTTGAGTTGAGTTGAGTTGAGTTTGCATGATTGTTTGCTTGTTTGAAACTGCATTCCAACTTACGACACCAGAATAAATATTTTATACGGTTGTAAAGTTAGAACCAACCATGATGTTTAACAAACAACATACGCGTGCACCCCTGTAAAAAGCCTACATACATTTATTTTTCAAAAATATGCCAGAAAATAAAATGAATGAAAAGAACGAGGAAAAGCAAAAACGATTAATCACAAATTCGATCAAAAAGTCCACAGCAGCATTCCAAAAAGTTGCAATGACACTGGCAACAGAGAAACCACATGCCCCCTCTCAGCACCTCCCCCCACCCCCCCTCCCCCCCCCCCACCACCATCACCCTCTGAGAAAAGAAGAAATCACAAATTCGGCCTAACTACCCTTCACAAATCTGCAGGAGGACTGATCCCCGCCTCCCCCAAAAGATGCAATGACACCAGTCACTAAGCAGCCAGATACACCCTTTCAGCAGCAAAAGCCCTCCCCCACCCCCATTTGGGAGGCTATCGAACACTATATCGCTAGCTGCCCTTCAGTCATATATATAGGAACTGCTCATTCAGCTAGCCAGAGACCTTCATAGATCTGGTTTGCCATTGACGATGTATGTCTAAATGAAATGCACGGCCACAAGTATAGTAACTGGGCAGACTTGCGCCTACAGCTAAACGCCATGCTGTGTAAATGAACCGTCCCCCCCCAATGTCGTGTTGAAAGAGCCTTAGAGAGGAAGAGATATCGTACTGGTATGAATTTAGAGGTTAGGAATGGGTATGATTTATGAGAGTTGCATATCCGCAAGGACATACTTGTATGTATGTATGTATGTACGTACGTACGTTTATGCACAACAAAAGATACAGCACGCATTTAAATGGCTATTTCATTGGAATGCAACACACACGAGGAAGGTCTTAAGAATAAGTGTTTGAGCGTTCTATTTTTCAAACCAAAATGCTGTCTTTGGTAGTCTTTTCAGACCGTGATATTCTCCAACGTACAGTGTGTTTGTTTATGGTATGCGAAGCGTTTAAGTCCTGTATGACACAGAATGTGCATGCGTTTGCTCGACTATAGGTTTGACTTCGCCAATCTTTACGGTGTTAATCTGCTTTGACGAACGGGTATCTATGAAAACTAAATAAATGTGACCCTCCACCACGGAATGAGTCGCATGTCACCTTTGCATGATTTTCATATTTTTACATTTTCATAAAGAATTTGTTATGCTCTATCCAGTGGTGAAACCCGTTTTAGAAAAGAGCAAAAACTGTTTGAGTTATAAGCCTGTGACTATGGTGACCCTCACACTGTTACCAGACATTCCCCGGACTTATATTAAAGCCTAACTTAGAACCGCGCTAGGTAACATGCGACTCATGTCGTGGTGGAGGGTCACAAATAGTGATGACAACCGGAAGTCCTGACTCCTGACAGGAGAACTGGGCGAGGGAAATCGCTCGCAACTACAGTACAGCGAATGTCCCTTGAACTTTTTAAGGTCCAATTTGTCAGAAAAATGTTCCACAATGGCGCCTAAGGTGTACTAACGCTTCAGCATCTTGAGAGCTGCAAAATTCCCTTTCGTTTAAGTCCTTTCAAAAGTTGTAAATTATAGTCATCTAGCTGTTTCCGGGCCTCGAAAACTTAAGAAATGTAGATCTTTAAAGAAGGTGAGTTATGAAATGGAATTAAATCCAGATTATGTATGAAAGGGAAATTTAAGAAAAACAAAGGCTTAAGCGAAAGTGAAATTAACGCACCTTATTTACAAAAAGAGAAAATTCG
>NC_090260.1:31497746-31505246 GCF_037325665.1 Littorina saxatilis | reverse complement strand
CCCCGCGGGTTAGGGGGAAGGATTTACCCCTCCCTGGTCCCCCCGCGGGTTAGGGGGAGTCCCATATTGGTTGGGACTAGAAAGAATTTACCCGATGCTACCCAGCATGTCGTAAGAGGCGACTAACGGTTCTGTTTCTTCTCTTCTTTTGTCTTATTTCTGCCTTACCAGTCCTTTCACCTATATTTCCTTCCAAGAAAACTCTCCCTACTATTCCCTGCAGTTTTCCAATTCTTTTCTTGTTGTCTTATTTCTACCTGACTGGATCCATCACCTTTATTTCACTTACCAAAAGTCTTCTTTTCCACATCCTTATTTCTCTGCACCCCGCATGTCGTATGAGGCGACTGACGGATTCTGTTTCTCCTTTTACCCTTGTTAAGTGGTTCTTGTATAGAATATAGTCCATGTTTGTAAAGATTTTAGTCAAGCAGTATGTAAGAAATGTTTAGTCCTTTGTACTGGAAACTTGCATTCTCCCAGTAAGGTCATATATTGTACTACGTTGCAAGCCCCTGGAGCAATTTTTTTATTAGTGCTTTTGTGAACAAGAAACACTTAACAAGTGGCTCTATCCCATCTCCCCCCCCCCCCTTTCCCCTATCCCATCTCCCCCCTTTCCCACGTCGCGATATAACCTTCGTGGTTGAAAACGATGTTAAACACCAAATAAAGAAAGAAAGAAAGACAACGCGAAGTGTACTTCGCGGAGCGGTTCGCACGAAGATTTAGCCCTCAGTTTTCGGTTAAACAGACTTGGCGAACACTCCGCGAAGTCGACTTCGGGCTGAAGTAAGGATCGCCTTTATTGTGGTTATAGACATGTCAGGAAAGAAAAGAACACACATTGAAAGTAGCTTCTGCCTTCTTGCAAGTTGGACGTTTTAGTTTTATTTTTTTTGTTTATGAAACTATTTAATTATCCTTGCCTATTTTGTTATTTATGTATTCATTGCGTCATTTTTGAACTGATTAAGTTATCTTTAAGTAGCAATGTCCAACTTAACCGCCTTTAATTATTTGACCTTTTCTTTGAATGCTCGTCACTGCGATTTCTAATAGAAGAAAGAGGGTACGATGAGAGAGCAACAATAACAATAACAACAAAAACAGCACTTTATTGTCCATTAAAATATTACACAAAAAATAGAAACTTTTCTTCGGCACACCCTGCCTGCCTGTAAACGATTATAACAACTGTATTGGACAAGAACACATAGAGAGTATACTAAAGCGTCTGGCTGACGGTCTGCCTGCCTGCCTGTCTGCCTGCCTCTGTCTCTGTGTATGTCTGTCTGTCTGTCTGTCTCTCTCTCTCTCTCTCTCTCTTTCTCTCTGTCTCTCTGTCTCTGTCTGTCTCTCTCTCTCTCTCTTCCTCTCTCTCTCTTCCTCTCTCTCTCTCTCTCTCTCTCTCTCTCTCTCGCTCTCTCTTCAATCTTCTCTTATCCAATTGAAAGGCTGCGTTTGTTTTATCTCAGCTATCTCAGTTCTGCCCCCTAGTCACTGACTCATTGATCACCCCCCACCACCCCCACCCACACTTCCTCCCCCCCCCCCCCTCATCCCTCACCCTTTCTCTATCCTCCTTTGAAAAACTCTCATCGCGCTCCACAAGTCTCGTTTGTTAACGCGGATCCTGGCTGACCGAGACCTTTTGTCTCAAAGACTCTTTATTGACCAAGACTCTTTTTTCTTCACCGCTACTTTCCAACTGACCATCGGTCTTGTTCGTTCACGTGGTGTAGTCCCCCAAGATTTGTTCTGGAGCAGCTTTTGATCCGTCGCCAAGGTTTCTTCGAACCGTTGGCTTACGAGAAACAGCTCGAAAACTATTGAAAACTATTTTCAAAAGCAGTCAGTTCAATTGTGTACACGGTTCCATTAACTTGAAAACAAGAAATGATGTTAGTTGACGTTGATTGCCACTGTCGGTTTCAGTGACGGCGGTCTCTTACATGCGAAACGGACAATGACGTCATGACTTTGAGGACTTCCTACGATTGCAATACAAAAGCTTCTGCAGCAACGGCAATAAGGCCAAAAAAAAAATTGTCTGTTTCTGGTAACATGGCTAAAAAAAATAGGGTCGGTAGGTCGGGATTTTTTTTTATTTTTATTTTTTAAATTTTTTTTTACCCCAAATGTAGACCAATAAAACTAACTTTAAAAATCGCGCAAAGAGACTGGATTCACTATACATAGAGACAAGACACTCAACACATTTACAAATCGTCAGCGGACTTTCGTTTTCACACGTTTTTGTTGTTCATTTTACCACCAAAAAAAATATAAAAATTTTGAGTTTGGAAAAAAAAAGTTTAGGGTCGGCGCCGAAATTTAGAGTCGGTCGGGTGACCAGAAACAGACAATTTTTTTTGTTGGCCTAAGCTTAATTAGGCTCTGTGGCACAGATGACTCTAGTATGTGAGGGTCCGGAGGGACAACGTTGAAATGTAAGCTTGTTCTAGTCTCGTGAGTCAACTCCTTCCCAGTATATTTTGGTGACCCTCGTACATACATTTTAGATTTGCGTCTTTAGGCCTTGATTTTTGATCAGGAAATGTATATAGTGTATGAAACCATTAGCACAGTGGCGCTACATACATCGAAGTAGTCCCAGACTGTCCCAAATATTACTTTCCTGAGCACATTTCCGCAAGAGCCTGAACACTCAATTAGTACCATAATCTCTCCAATAATCCCCCAAAATAATACAGTGGAACCCCCCTCCCCCCCTAAGGACCTCCACAAACCTGAGAAAATCAGGTCTTAAAAGGAGGTAGTCTTTCTTCTTCTTCTGCGTTCGTGGGCTGAAACTCCCACGTACACTCGTGTTTTTTGCACGAGTGGAATTTTACGTGTATGACCGTTTTTACCCCGCCATTTAGGCAGCCATACGCCGCTTTCGGAGGAAGCATGCTGGGTATGTTCGTGTTTCTATAACCCACCAAACTCTGACATGGATTACAGGATCTTTTTCGTGCGCACTTGGTCTTGTGCTTGCGTGTATACACGGGGGACCGGCACGGTTGGCCTAGTGGTAAGGCGTCCGCCCCGTGATCGGGAGGTCGTGGGTTCGAACCCCGGCCGGGTCATACCTAAGACTTTCAAATTGGCAATCTAGTGGCTGCTCCGCCTGGCGTCTGGCATTATGGGGTTAGTGCTAGGACTGGTTGGTCCGGTGTCAGAATAATGTGACTGGGTGAGACATGAAGCCTGTGCTGCGACTTCTGTCTTGTGTGTGGCACACGTTATATGTCAAAGCAGCACCGCCCTGATATGGCCCTTCGTGGTCGGCTGGGCGTTAAGCAAACAAACAAACAAATACACGGGGGGGGGGGGGGGAGGGTTCGGACACCGAAGAGAGTCTGCACACAAAGTTGACTCTGAGAAATAAATCTCTCGCCGAACGTGGGGACGAACTCACGCTGACAGCGGCCAACTGGATACAAATCCAGCGCGCTACCGACTGAGCTACATCCCCGCCCCGGAGGTAGTCTTAAACTGGGGGTACATTTACAGAGGTTATGAACAAAAAGTCTGAAAACACAGGGTCTTAAAAACGGGGGGGGGGGGGTGCCACTGTAAACACGGAGCGTCGGTGTCGCTGATTGAGTGTGTCGCAATGATGTGCAGTCATACCGTCAGTCAGTGGTCTGGACTTGTCGAGATCGAGTGTGTCGCAATGATGTGCAGTCATACCGTCAGTCAGTGGTCTGGACTTGTCGAGATCGAGTGTGTCGCAATGATGTGCAGTCATACCGTCAGTCAGTGGTCTGGACTTGTCGAGATCGAGTGTGTCGCAATGATGTGCAGTCATACCGTCAGTCAGTGGTCTGGACTTGTCGAGATCGAGTGTGTCGCAATGATGTGCAGTCATACCGTCAGTCAGTGGTCTGGACTTGTCGAGATCGAGTGGTTGGGATTATTGCGCAAACGTCCCGCATTGATTCTGTCCTGTGCTGTGTCCATTACGTCGTGACCGCTACTAGATGTCCACTTTACGTCCACTTGCTGTTCACTTGCTGCCATTTCATGATGGTCAAACAACCTTGTCGGAATCTTAGAAGTGGATTATCTTTAGCACCGCCTACGCATTGTTTTTTTGCAACTGAAGAGAAGATGTAAGGCCAACAAACTATTTTCGGGTTAGTCCTGGATTCCAAGTATGTTGCAGAGAGGCATTTTGTTCGGGCAATTGACAAGACAATAAGAATGTCGGTAATTTTCGTACGTTCAAGGCAGTCCATTAATTGTGTCATCTTTTTTTTTCCCCGTGAAAAAAGTTGAGCACACCTTCCGAAGAAAACGTACACGTTTTTATTGGGCGATTTGAAACAAGCTCGGCTCTCTGTCCTGCGTCTTGACCAACAAGACTTTTCCGCACTGAGTCTGATTTGAGCTATGGCCGTTGCTTGTCCGGTACTGGATGTCCCCTTGCTGTCATTCCATGATGGTCAACAACCTGGTCCAAGTCTTAGAAGTGGGTTATCTGTATCACCGCCTACGCATAGTTCTCTCGCAACTGGAGAGCATTTATTTTATTGTTTTTTTTTTATTTGGTGTTTAACGTCGTTTTCAACCGTTCAAGGTTATATCGCGACGGACTGGAGAGGAGATGTAAGGTCAACAGACTAAGTTGGGCGTAGTAGTAGTTATATTCCGAGGATGTTGCACAGATGTATTTTCTTCAGCAAAACAACCGAATTGGCCATGACAGTTTTGGTAATTTCGGGTGTGCCCCCACTCACCCCCACCCCCCCCCCACCCCCATGTTCTAAACAAAACAAAACAGTTAATACGATATATGTACGACGACTAGTTTTTCGGCGATTTGAAAGAAGTACAGTGTTTTGCCGGCCGCCGACGCTAAATGCCACCTCTGCTTCTTGACCAAAAGGACAGTCCCGCAGCGCCATTCCCCTTTCCTGTGCCCTAGCTGTCCGTTCCTTGGCCAGCCTAGATCTCCACTCGCTGTCACTTTACCATTGTCCGCAACGGGACTGGGTGGCCGAGTGGTAACGCACTTGCGCTCGGAAGCGAGAGGTTGCGTGTTCAGGCCTGGGTCAGGCCGCAATTTTCTCCCCCCCCCCCTTTCCTAACCTAGGTGGTGGGTTCAAGTGCTAGTCTTTCGGATGAGACGAAAAACCGAGGTCCCTTCGTGTACACTACATTGGGGTGTGCACGTTAAAGATCCCACGATTGACAAAAGGGTCTTTCCTGGCAAAATTGTATAGGCATAGATAAAAATGTCCATCAAATACCCGTGGGACTTGGAATAAAGTAAAAGAAATTCCATCTCACACGGCATTAAGTCTCAGGAAAACATGAATACACGCATGCAGGAAAAAAAAATATGGGTAGCGCCGTATGTATGGCAGCTCGCTTTCCCCGGGGAGAAAGCAGCCCGAATTTCCATGAGGGTAACCTCACTGGACTGTAAATCTTATCCAATCCAATCCAATCCAACCTTGTTGTAGCATCAGAAGTGGATGATTCTTAACGCCCCTAAGACAGTGTGAATTATCCATAGCACCGCCTACCCAATGTTCTCCAGGAACGGAAGAGAAGATGTAAGGTCAACAAACTATGTTCGGCTTGTTGTGGAAAGATTCCAAGAATGTTGAAAAGATCTATTTTCCTTCGGCAAATATGCAGAAATTGCCTTGACAGTTTCGGTAATTTTGGGAGGTTTAAGGTAGTAAATGGAAGTCGACTCTGTTATAGTCGACTACACTGAAATACGACTGCATCAGTTCAGTAAATGAATGGTTTCCGAATTATTATTTCAAGGCAACAACAATCGGAATCGAAAACGTGTAGGGTTAAGAACGTTCTTACCATGTATAAAACTTATTACCAGCCTGCCTCATGCGTGCAGACGAGCAATTTTTGTTTTTGAAATGAGACTGCAGTGCAGTGCCGTGGTTCGATTGCCCTAGCCGCCTAGCAGACGACATAAACCCCGCAGCAAATTCACATGTTGGGAAAATGTGAACAAAATAAACGATGGGGATATAATACGTGTAGAGTTCAGAGCATTCTTACCGTTCATATATAGTACCAGACTTCTCGATAAGTGAAGATACAACACGAGAAACATACCACATTTACTTTGAAAATGTGCTAACCGTGGCCTTTGAGTCAATTCAAGGGGCAACACTCTGCACAGTCAATGTGTCGAAGCTCGATGAAGGTTTCGAATCGCAAATAACTAAGAGCACAGTCCTTTCTCCGAGTTTAGATGAGGTCTGTATGAAAGATCATCACTTTTTACCTTAACGCTACTCTGGAATTTACCAACAGAAATTAAAAGAAGAGTTTGGGTGTGACGAAACCACGACACACTTGAGACAGCCCACACAAAAGTAGATCTGACACAAACCTGACCACACAGTTACGCCTATCCAAATGCGCGCAGCAAAATGTGCGTTTTGAATCTTCTTTTTTCTCTGGCGGTACTGACAATATCGTTATTGAAACAATCCCAGTGCACTAAGGGATTTATAGAGCAAATCTCAAAAATAATTATTGAACTCAATAACTTAAATAATAATAATAAAAATAATTAAAAAAAATAAAGATTAAAAATAGTTCAAAGATAATTAAATTAATAATTATTTTGAAGTTATAAATGTGATTAGTAAAAGAACGAAAAGGTATTTAAAGGCTGCCATATTCGTAGCGTTCCTTAATTAATTCATATTGTTTACATGTGCCAATAATGTTATAAAACTGTACCTAAGGGGATATAATAACGATTGGCTGTAACTTTCGAACACAGAAAAAATTATTTCAGTATTGCAAAGTGGTGTTGAACAGAACAGTCTCAAAGTGAAAGTGGATGTTTTCCGGAAATTGCGCAGGCGGAAATATACGATCTCTCACAGCACATATTCGCAAGAATAAGGCCACAGGCTTCAGCTGACAAGCTGCAAGTACATATTATCATTTTCTAATAGGCCTAGCTATGTACTCACGTGTCCAGCAAAACTTTGGCGAGTTCAGTATCCTCTTTGTACTTGGTTCTCAATTTGAAGCGATGGGCCTCTGACAAAAACAATCTTTCTTTCAGCGCGACCCAGCGCTGGTGCTGCGTGGTGATGAAGCAAGGAGTCTCAGCAGATTTAGTGGCCTTGACAGCTTTAGACGGGTTTACTTCTATCTTTTTTGCCATTGTACGCAACCGCGCTTTGACTGTCTCCGACGCCATCTTTGGTTTACGAAACGTCACGAAGTGACGTCAACGGTCTAAAAATAGCCCAAGTCCTGGAGAACTGTTGCTAAACAATGCAATAAAGAATTAATTATTTCTCGTAATTGGTAAGGACTTCAAACCTAAAACTTTGCAGGAAGCTTAATTTATACATCCCCGCAACGATGGGAAAAGCCCTGGAAGTAATTAAACTAATTAAATAGGACTATATGTCAGCCTTTAATAATGATAGTTATTTAAAAATAAAATAAATTAAAAATAATTAAAAGAGAGTAACAGAGTAT
>NC_090260.1:31490246-31492746 GCF_037325665.1 Littorina saxatilis | reverse complement strand
TGTGAAGAAATGTATGCGCGAGACGATAACTGTTTGATGAGTCTCATTCAGACAAATAACGCCTTTAATTGCGTATCCTTACATTTTCAGGCAGTGCTGGTTTTCATAAGAGTTGCATTTGAACCTCCAATGACGGGCGCTGTGGCGTGGTGGTAAGACGTCGGCCTCCTAATCGGAAGGTCGAGGGTTCGAATCCCGGCCGCGGCCGCCTGGTGGGTTAAAGTGTGGAGATTTTTCCGATCTCCCAGGTCAACTTATGTGCAGACCTGCTAGTGGCTTATCCCCCTTCGTGTGTACACGCAAGCACAAGACCAAGTGCGCACGTAAAAGATCCTGTAATCCATGTCAGAGTTCGGTGGGTTATAGAAACACGAAAATACCCAGCATGCTTCCTCCGAAAGCGGCGTATGGCTGCCTAAATGGCGGGGTAAAAACGGTCATACACGTAAAATTCCACTCGTGCAAAAACACGAGTGTACGTGGGAGTTTCAGCCCACGAACGAAGAAGAAGAAGAAGAAGAAGAACCTCCAAAATGCCCGTCAATATAAAGTAAGAAGATAGAATGTATCTGTGATTGACAATGTGCGCCATTAAACATTCACTGAAAAAAATCGGGTGCATACCGATTTTGGCGGTTTTACGTTTCACTGAAGGAAAAACTGAATTTAGTGTGTTATACACGACTCTCTGGGTAACATGATTTACGTGGAATAAAGAAGTGGAATAAAGAAGTACAATTTATGCCATGTAGTTACTGAATGTAGGTTGAGCTTGCGGAATATTGTTTGAATATTGCACCTTCAACGATGACGTCACACGTGACGTCGAAGCTATACAGGTAAGCGAGATGTAAAGTCTAGAATGAGCACTGTATACTAGTCGGTCAGACTATCTGCCAGGGCAGTCGGTACTCCCACGAAAAAGTTGAATGGCATGAAAGACATGAATATACTCTCTAAATTGTTTTGTCGTGCAACTCAGCAGTAGCAGCGTCAATTCACAATTCGAAGGCAAAACATTCCAACTACACTGAGCACAAAAAAGAGAGAATATTTCTTCAGTGCAACAGATTCCATGTTAAACAGCAGTGTTTAGAAGTATATGGGTATATGACGATTTGCCTTTCTTCTGCTCAAAATTGGTTCAAAGGATTTGAGCATTATTTGGGTATGACGTCACAGGTCCCTGTTAACACCTAATCACAAAAATGAGGGGTTTTGACGGCATGCTTTTCTTTAAATCGTCAAAAAGGTGAATAAAACCAAACAATATTTCACATGTTTTACACCAATGAGTTTTGTTGAAGTCTTAGCTAACAAGGCATACCTATTTTATTTAAAACTGCCGCGCAGTCAGGCTGATCTAACGTTTGGAAGAGAGCGCCCACAAGGTTGAAAACGACCAGAAATCTTGTCTTCTTCTCCATTAAGTCTGTTATTTGTACTATAACTGATGGCCGGGTCAATTCCTTGACACACACGTTTTAAAAAAACCTCGACCAGTAAATTATCTGTTGTAAAAAAATATATTAATTTTTTTTTTTTTAAAGAACTTTACACCACCAGAAGTGATTTGATACCATGTACCAACGTCATTGGAAATTTAAACTACCATTTATGTCTATGATATTTAGATTATATTAATAGCACGTGTTTAATGGTTGCGTTGCTTTCGATGAACAATACGCTTAGTGTTATTATAACTGATACGGGAATGAGCTTTTGTTTAAAACAATTTATTTTGTGTTTGATTGCATTGTTTTATTGCCTTTTCTTTGGGTTGTTTTGGATAGTCTTGCACTTTTAAATTAAGCCTAATGTTTGTAATTTGTCGCAAAAAAGACCGTTGTGAATAGGTTATTATTGCTTCTGTGAGAAAAAAATGGAAAAAACCCCGTCTCTCACAATAATGTTTTTAAATATTGCACCTACGTGTCGACCAGGCATTTGTCTATGTTATAACATACATATCAAGTCTATTCAATTGTATTCCTACACGTCATAATGAGAGCAAAAGACTTTCCGGGCAGAATGTTGACTTTCAAATTTAGGGGGTGTACTTCTATAATGAACTCACACACTTTGTGTTTAAGAGTTATCTCCAAAAAGTTACTTGCTATCAGAAGCCCGATGGTTATACACTTTCCTCTGACTGGTATTTAATAAGACTGTGTCTAATGAAACGTCCTCAGGGAGAATTAACATTATACAGAAAAGTAAAAACGGCATGACGTAACACAACTTCCGAAATGCAAGGCCTGATGACACTCTTATTTGCAACAGTCAAACAAGCGTTTTACTTGCCGTGCTACACCTTCCAGTAACCTAATAATTCACTCTGATACACTCACTCTCTGCCATTTTTTGCAACAAAGTGCTTTTTTTTTTACAGTGTACTTTTCACAATATTTTGGCTACCTTGCCTCAAGATTGCGTATAGCTGCTGCCACTGTTGGGTTCCTAGGAGGGTTGGGTGACATTGTATAGGCATTTATCTTTC
>NC_090260.1:31480246-31485246 GCF_037325665.1 Littorina saxatilis | reverse complement strand
CGTTACTCTTCGATCTGTGCTTAGTGAGCTCAGGCCTTTAGACGGCGCGGCGTGGCTGCATGGATATAAGATATGTCATCCGTTCAGCACCAAATCGTCAAGAATGCTAGCTGCAGTAGGAATTAGGGTTCTTTAAAGCGTTTCTTTGTAAGGTATTCACTCCAGTTTGCCGTTACTCTTCGATCTGTGCTTATAGCGAGCTCAGGCCTTTAGACGGCGCGGCGTGGCTGCATGGATATAGAATATGTCATCCGTTCAGCACCAAATCGTCAAGAATGCTAGCTGCAGTAGGAATTAGGGTTCTTTAAAGCGTTTCTTTGTAAGGTATTCACTCCAGTTTGCCGTTACTCTTCGATCTGTGCTTATAGCGAGCTCAGGCCTTTAGACGGCGCGGCGTGGCTGCATGGATATAAGATATGTCATCCGTTCAGCACCAAATCGTCAAGAATGCTAGCTGCAGTAGGAATTAGGGTTCTTTAAAGCGTTTCTTTGTAAGGTATTCACTCCAGTTTGCCGTTACTCTTCGATCTGTGCTTAGCGAGCTCAGGCCTTTAGACGGCGCGGCGTGGCTGCATGGATATAAAATATGTCATCCGTTCAGCACCAAATCGTCAAGAATGCTAGCTGCAGTAGAAGACACGGTTGATAAGAAATTGTTCACCGTATGGACGGTCCTTACTTGAGCTCGAAGTCGACTTCGCGAAGTCTTTTTACCGAAAACTCAGTGCTGAAGCTCCGTGCGGCCAGCTTCGCGAAGTCTTTTTACCGAAAACTCAGTGCTGAAGCTCCGTGCGGCCAGCTTCGCGAAGTATACTTCAAGCAGTCGACTTCGCCCTGTTCAAGACAGGCTTATAACACAGTCACCGCTGGCAGACGCATTAGAAATATTGACTAGATTTCATGTATGATTTTGTTATCAACACACAGCTTTTCTGTACAGTCTGTGGGGTGGGTGGCAAGTGCGTTCGCCTTTCCTGGGTCTCAAAAGTCTTTCGCTGAGTCGACTTGACCTGCAACGAAGGGGGACGGGTTTAGTATTCAGCTTACCACCCTGATAACAATGAACAAATAACTTGGCTTACAATAAAACTAGCATCATTAAAACAGGGATGGCCAAATCTCAAAATTTTAACTCACCAGCCGGGCGAGTAACTTCAAGAAGGTCACTAGCCCGGTAGAAATGTCGCTGGCCCGGTGGATGCCACAGTTGATTTGCAGTGTTTATATGGCTTTAAAACTCGATATAACAACCAAAAAGGGTCGAATTTTACCAGATTTTTACTGGCCAGCCGGGTGAGTTGCCCGGCGGTTTCTACTTGCCCGGCGGAATTTTTACTCGCCCCTGGCGACCGGGCGGACGATTTGGCCATCCCTGAGTAACCTATCCAAAACGAAGTTTAGCCTTTCCCTGCGTGTCCCCTACCGGGAACATTTTCGTCTGTCACATTCCCGAAGGAGATACGAGCTGTGCGTGGCGAACGGCGTGAGACAAAGACAACGAAATATAACAAACGAAGAATGCAAACATTACAAACGAGAAAGAATAAACAATAACAAGACTTTATTTACAAATTATAAATAGAAGACAAACCTACCTAAACCTATCCTAACAAATAAAAGCCTACCTAACAAAATAACTAACAAAATCGAAGAAGATAAAATAAGAAAATAGAAGTGTTAACCTAACCTAAGAATTCTACCACGCTGCTCATACACACCGTTCGCTGTCCTACCCTGCACTGCCCATACATAGCTCACACACACACAAGTCATTCACCAACCTTTGAACCACGACTTCAAACTAATCCACGTGCATCCCGAATCTCTCAATCAATCAATCAATCAATATGAGGCTTATATCGCGCGTATTCCGTGGGTATGTTACAGTACATTTTCAGTAAATTTGTAAATTTCCTGGGTGTCAAACTCAGTAAATTTGTAAATTTCCTGAATTTTTCAGTAAATTGGTAAATTTACGGAGTGAATTTACAAATTGACTGGTTTGATGAATTTACTGTAACAGGTACAGTTCTAAGCGCAGGGATTTTTTTTCACAAGCATACTCTGACTCGGTACATTCATACCCCATTTAGTCCTAACACTAAGGCCAAACAAAAATATATGTTGGTTTAGGGCAACCCGACCAACCCTATTTTTTCCCACCAACCCTAACACTTTTTTTTCATTTCTCAAAATAACAAAAACTGTTGGCACATTTTGCGAACCATACCGAGACTAAGGGGAAAAAAACTACTTTAAAATCGACTAAATACAAAAAAAAATAAAAAAATAGAAAGCCGACCTACCGACCCTACCTTTTTTGGTCACGTTACCCTAAACCAACGTATAATTATTTTTTTAAAAAAGTGTTTGGCCTAACACTTGTGACCGTCATCACTGGGGAGAATCGCGCGCATCACATCTCACGTGACTGTGAATGAGCAATCGCTAGACGATTAATATTTCCGTATTTTTCTAAACAGTAAAGTGACTAACCCTCCAAAAAACACGTGAGGGGGGAAAAGTTGGGTGGGGTGGGGGGGGGGGGGAGGAGGGGTTAATGTAAAAACCTAGAAAGGACGAAAAAAAACACAACTAGAAACTAATAAACAAACAAAAAATAAATTATCAAAGAAAGAAAAATAAACGAAACACATGTCGTCTAAGTTTCTTACATTTGATTCACGCGGGCATTACCCAAAAGCATGTCCGTAAAATGGAGCCAGAAGTCGACGTCGCGAAGATTTCGCGAAGTCTTTTTGCCGAAAACTCGGTGCTTATAGGCTTCGTGCGGCCAGCTTCACGAAATATACTTCGCGTTGTCGACTTCGGCCAGTTAAGGACAGGCTTAACCCAATCACTCACTCATATATACATTCATCAACTAGTTTCTTTCATTTTCTCACGTCAATAGTACTTGTCGCCCTTACCGATCCCTGCGACAGTTGCTTGTATTTCTTCGCGACATGTATCCCTCACTCTTTCATTTAATTAATAGTTTCTCGGACTTCTTTCACGGTGTCGTTCATTCATAACTCATTCATTTTTATTCTTCTTCTTCTTCTTCTTCTTCTTCTTCTTCTTCTTCTTCTTCTTCTTCTTCTTCTTCTTCTTCTTCGTTCATGGGATTAGACTCCCACGTTCACTCATGTTTTTAGCACGAGTGGATTTGTACGTGTATGACCGTTTTTACCCCGCCATTCAGGCAGCCATACGCCGAGTTCGGGGGAGGCATGCTGGGTATTTTTGTGTTTCTATAACCCACCGAACTCTGACATGGATTACAGGCTCTTTTCCGTGCGCACTTGGTCTTGTGCTTGCGTGTACACACGAGTCACTAGCAGGTCTGCACATAAGTTGACCTGGGAGATCGGACAAATCTCCACTCTTAACCCACCAGGCGGCAGCGACCGGGATTCGAACTCACGACCTCCCGATTAGGAGGCCGACGTCGTTACCACCACGCCACTGCGCCCGTCACTCATTCATTTGATAGTTCTTTATATTTTGTTCGTGTGTGCAATGGTGTTTGCATGATCACGTGTCCATTGAATAGAACTTTGCATTTGTTTCAGATCAATTTTGCTTGCACGTTTTATCAATTCATTCGCTATGGCTCATACCTGCATTTCTTCCACGACAATATTGCAGATATTCCTCTCTCATTCATTTGCTTGTTTTGCTTGTTTTGCTTATTTATTTGTTTGTAGTTGTTGTTGTTGTTTTCGTTTGTTTAAATATGACGTAAACACAACATGCTGTCACCGACTTTCACTGCTTTGTGTAAAACTTTCTTTATGTGGTGTTTAACGTCGTTTTCAACCGTTCAAGGTTATATCGCGACGGAGGGAAGGGGGGTGATGGGATAGAGCCACTTGTCAATTGTTTCTTGTTCACAAAAAGCACTAATCAAAAATTTGCTCCAGGGGCTTGCAACGTAGTACAATATATTACCTTACTGGGAGAATGCAAGTTTCCAGTACAAAGGACAACATTTCTTACATAGCCTACTGCTTGACTAAAATCTTTACAAACATTGACTATATTCTAAACAGTCTAGGCGCAGTCACAGCACGCGCCAAAAGGAGGTGTGGCTTAGCTGGCCGTTTGTGCAGTAACCATGTCGGTATCAATTAAGCTCCACCGCCGCTTAGGTCCCAGTGTGTTATTTTGACCTGCCATGCTGCAGGTCAAGAACTTTCCCACCGTCGGTAGCAGACTATCAAGTTTCCAAACGCTGACAACTCCGAAGACTCTGGAGAGAATTTCTCTGAGACAGGTTTGATGTGCAGATTTCCCTGTGTCACTGCTCAAACCAGGCCCGTTTTTATATTTAGTCAAGTTTTAACTAAATATTTTAACATCGAGGGGGAATCGAAACGAGGGTCGTGGTGTATGTGCGTGTGTCTGTGTGTCTGTGTGTCTGTGTGTGTGTGTGTGTAGAGCGATTCAGACTAAACTACTGGACCGATCTTTATGAAATTTGACATGAGAGTTCCTGGGTATGAAATCCCCGAACGTTTTTTTCATTTTTTTTGATAAATGTCTTTGATAACGTCATATCCGGCTTTTCGTGAAAGTTGAGGCGGCACTGTCACGCCCTCATTTTTCAACCAAATTGGTTGAAATTTTGGTCAAGTAATCTTCGACGAAGCCCGGACTTCGGTATTGCATTTCAGCTTGGTGGCTTAAAAATTAATTAATGACTTTGGTCATTAAAAATCTGAAAATTGTAAAAAAAAAAAAATTGTTGTTATAAAACAATATCTTATTCTTCGTCATTGTCTGATTCCAAAAATATATACATATGTTATTATGAGTTATTTCTAATATGCTGACTAATAGCAAATGATAACAGGCATGTCGAGAAAAAAGATATCAAGCATGAGCCTTTTAGGCGAATGCTGATATCGTTTGTGAGACATGTCTGTTATCATTTGCTAACAGTCAGCATATTAGAAATAACGGTTTTATTACCGTTTAATTCGACCAAAGAAATT